>NW_011888892.1:2532595-2535134 GCF_000151845.1 Pteropus vampyrus
CTTAGCAAGAAGGTGGTGGTGCTGGGTCTGACCCCTGAGGTCCACCTCCTCATGGCCAGGCCACACTGTAAACAGCTCTGATGGCCTCAGGGCTCAGAAGGGCTAGGTGGGTAGGAGGGACCTGCTACTCAGCAGCCTGAAGACAGCTCTGAGCCAAGGAGCATCTGCCAGGGTGACACCGCCAGGAGTGGCCTCTTGGGGGTGCAGGGCTCCCCCAACCCTGACCCCAATCCCACAGCAGGGCTCCGCTTTTGCCCGTAGTGGGAGTGTGGTGATTTGGGGAACGGTATGGGTGTGGCACCCTTTGTTTCGAAGGGCCAAACTCCACTTCCTCTCCCCAAGTGGACACGAGGCACACCAACCAAGCCCTTCTGGGTCAGGGTTGGTTCACGCCACGGCGGAGATGACTCAGCCAGAAGCACGAAGACCAGGATGACGGCGAGGCCACCAGTCTTTCGTCCTCACCCAGCAGAGGGAACGGGCCCACGGGTCACACTTCCGTCCTGGTTTCGCCTTCACCGAGATGATGCTCTGAGTCTGTGTGGGGTCTGCACAGAGCAAGGGTCCCTCAGCCAGCTGGGTGCTCTGGTCTCCACGCAGGCCCGCACCCCGCTTTCCGTCTCTCACACGACCTACCCACTGCCCTGCCACCGCCTCCCTTCCTGAAGCAGACACTCTAGTTCGACCCTCTTCTAGAACCACGGCCCCGGATGTCACTTACCCACTAACCGCCTCCCCCTGCCCCCCGCCTCATGGCTTTCCACGGCCTTCGGAACGGCATGCTGGCTTCTTCGCATGGCATCCAAGGCCCAGCTCCACCTGAAAACCTCTGTCCCCGAGCCCCAGTCCTGCTGGCGTCCGTAAGGTGCTTAAGAGCCATCTGTGAAAATACAGAGAGGGGAGGACGCACGCTGTTTCCCACGCTCCGCGATGCCGAGTGAGGCTCCAGATCTCAGCCGCGACCTTTTACATAAGGGACGGGGACAGGGGGCTTTCAACGGGCTGCCCCGATTTGCATGGCAGCCAGGACTTGTCACTTAATCAATGTTTCTTCCCATTTGATCCAGAAACACAAGCAAGGGAATTCTCAGGCTAGCTACTTAAAAAAAAAAAAAACCAAAAAAAAAAAAAAACCAGTTAAGTTAATTTGCCGTCGTGGCTGTAGGAATTTCTTGAACGGAGCCGCCTCCGAGGTTAATGAGTCTAATAGGCCAATTCTGTGTGCGTGGAAATGCTTGGAATCTGTCGCTGGTGAGGTTTCTCTGAAAAACGCACATGTGTTGTCTTTGAGGCTGTTTACCTAACGGAAAGCGAATGTTTCCACAGCTTCTGGACATTTATTTTATAGGAAAAGATCTTCGAAGCTTCTCCAACTCTTTTCCCCACCTGCCAGCGTCGCCGGCCAGCTCTTCCCCTGCAATGCCCGCTGGTGCCAAAAGAATCTCTCCATGTCCCTGCCTCTGAGAACTGACAGAAATGCGCTCGGCGTGTTTATATGTGACTTAAGAACACGGTTTTTGTCCTTCCCAACTGACAGCTCCTGCTTGAACCCGTCCGGGTGACTGAAGGACGCGGGGTGAAACCAGACGCTTGCTTTTGTCCTTGGAACTTGGAAAACGCGCGGTTTGTGTGATGCCCGTTCCAGGCCTTTCCCGTGGCAGCTGCATTCCCAGAAATGCTTCCAGGCTGAACCAGACGAGCCTCAGTACCTGCCAACGAAACAGCGGGCTGGAAAAACCGGGCCCTGGGACTCTACCGAGACGGTTCTGGAGATGAACCCACACAAGCTCCCTTCTCCCCTTACAAAGGGGTCTACGGAACCAGAATCCTTAACTCTTCTAAAACAGCCCAGATGTGAAAACGGCAAGACAGCAAACGTCTGCTCTCAGCACCTCAAATGAGCAAAGCCACACACACAGGCGGCCAGCGTCCGGCCCACCGATGGCTCCCGGGGCTCGGATGCGTTCCCACGTAGTCCACTTAAGACACTAAAAGCAGCAATAACTCTTGGCAATGCAAACACATTCCTATTAGCTGAAGAGGTACAGCCAGAGATTATATGCCCCAGTGGTCTTGTTTTGAACTATAAAAGACGGGTCTAGATTTCAAAGGAGCTCTGACAGAATTCTCTACCCCTGGTGCGCTCTTAACTCTTCCTTATGTTTGTTCTGCAGGAGTTGACATTTCCTGGAGTCTGTTTGAGCAAACTTCAAAGTCATCCTGAAATTAAATGGCCAGTTCTTGTGTGTGTGTGTGTGTATGTGTGTGTGTGTGTGTGCGCACGCGCGCGTGTGTGTTTAAAGCGAGAAGTCTCTAGCACCCAGCACAGGGCCTGGGACACAACAGATTTTCAATCTTTGTTGACTAAATGAACATACAGAAAGAACTCAGTAATTTTTACCCCTGGAAAGTTATACATCAAAAATCTTAGATAGAATGCCCTTGAATGGTGTCTTGCTCCTAGGCAGAGCCACTACCCTACGTGGGTGACTAGGTTCGGCATGGCCCAGCCCACCCCTAAGTGGCTGAACGTGCACCC
>NW_011888892.1:2535184-2541494 GCF_000151845.1 Pteropus vampyrus
GTTTTTGTCCTTCCCAACTGACAGCTCCTGCTTGAACCCGTCCGGGTGACTGAAGGACGCGGGGTGAAACCAGACGCTTGCTTTTGTCCTTGGAACTTGGAAAACGCGCGGTTTGTGTGATGCCCGTTCCAGGCCTTTCCCGTGGCAGCTGCATTCCCAGAAATGCTTCCAGGCTGAACCAGACGAGCCTCAGTACCTGCCAACGAAACAGCGGGCTGGAAAAACCGGGCCCTGGGACTCTACCGAGACGGTTCTGGAGATGAACCCACACAAGCTCCCTTCTCCCCTTACAAAGGGGTCTACGGAACCAGAATCCTTAACTCTTCTAAAACAGCCCAGATGTGAAAACGGCAAGACAGCAAACGTCTGCTCTCAGCACCTCAAATGAGCAAAGCCACACACACAGGCGGCCAGCGTCCGGCCCACCGATGGCTCCCGGGGCTCGGATGCGTTCCCACGTAGTCCACTTAAGACACTAAAAGCAGCAATAACTCTTGGCAATGCAAACACATTCCTATTAGCTGAAGAGGTACAGCCAGAGATTATATGCCCCAGTGGTCTTGTTTTGAACTATAAAAGACGGGTCTAGATTTCAAAGGAGCTCTGACAGAATTCTCTACCCCTGGTGCGCTCTTAACTCTTCCTTATGTTTGTTCTGCAGGAGTTGACATTTCCTGGAGTCTGTTTGAGCAAACTTCAAAGTCATCCTGAAATTAAATGGCCAGTTCTTGTGTGTGTGTGTGTGTATGTGTGTGTGTGTGTGTGCGCACGCGCGCGTGTGTGTTTAAAGCGAGAAGTCTCTAGCACCCAGCACAGGGCCTGGGACACAACAGATTTTCAATCTTTGTTGACTAAATGAACATACAGAAAGAACTCAGTAATTTTTACCCCTGGAAAGTTATACATCAAAAATCTTAGATAGAATGCCCTTGAATGGTGTCTTGCTCCTAGGCAGAGCCACTACCCTACGTGGGTGACTAGGTTCGGCATGGCCCAGCCCACCCCTAAGTGGCTGAACGTGCACCCCCGATGAGATACTCAGGAGACATGTATCGGATGAAAAAAATCGAGAGATTGTTAAATTTCTCAAAGGTCGAAAACACCGTTTTCAAATGGTAGAATGTGCTTCCTGATGACAGACAGATGCATTTAATGAGGTACATAGTACACTTCATTTTAAACCATTTATGTTCCTTTTATGTGTTTCAGAAAAAAGTAAATATGTACATCACGTGTGTCAAAAACTATTATGTGTAGCTGCTTCTATAATTAGGCTAAAATACTGCATATGGGTCACTGGTGACCGAAGTTGGAAAACATGTAAAATGTGTCACCTGCATATCCAAATATGGCCCTGCTAATCCCTCGGTGATGGGGAAGGGTGTACACATAATGTTTCTGAATTTGGGCTGATCCGTCCAGGTATCTTCAGAGGTGTCCCTTGGGAGATGCCTGCTGGGGTAAGACGTGCCATCTGAGGCCTGCGACCCGAGCCAAGCTAA
The DNA here is from genome assembly GCF_000151845.1 of Pteropus vampyrus. Lineage (NCBI taxonomy): Eukaryota > Metazoa > Chordata > Mammalia > Chiroptera > Pteropodidae > Pteropus > Pteropus vampyrus. The sequence goes on from NW_011888892.1 coordinate 2,536,687, forward strand.
TGGCTCCCATGGGAATGGGGAATCCAAATGGGAACACAACCCACATACCCTGGTCTCATTAGCTCTCTGCTCTCGCCAACTCTGTTTTGGGTTTAGGACCGAGTCTTTAAATTATACGCTTGGAAAATTAGTAGGTTTGAGCAAAAAGAAGACTCTTAGTTCCTTCAGTGAGTAAAACTTACATGTGAAAATGGTTATATCAGCAGAATAAAATCATTTTGTGTGCCACTTTTAGAAAAAGGTCAAATTAATTTTAAGTAATTAGCAGAGAGGCAGCCTTGAGGCATGACTCAACTGAGAGAAAATAAAAAGACAGAGTTAGGTCAAGTGCTGGAGAGCTGAAATTAATTTTTACAAAATAACATTTTAGGGAAGAGAACATAATGTTTGGGTTCGATTTCAAGAACTGATTCATTTTAGTGAAAATAGCCATTCTTCTTTTTTGACCTGTGTAGCCATAAAAGGCCAATTCCTGCTATAATTCCTCTTGTACAATGTTTAGATTTAAATATAGCTTGTAAAAAAGCATAGTGTGCCTCTGTTATGACACGGCAGTTAAGATTTGTTTCTTTAAGGTCTAGCAGGAGAGCGCACATGTCTTTCCTGACTCTGTCAGCTGAGGAGACCAAGGAGCAATGACACTGCTGTAGCAGTGAGCACCCTGGTGCCCAGATCTTGGTTTCTGGGACCATTCTCCAATGAACCCGGGCTCCTTTGGAGAAATGGCTGATTTTAGCACTGGGACAGGAAATATATAAAATGAACCTGGTACATCATGTAGTGACAGAAAGTAAGACGGTGCTAAGAGCACGTGTGTGTGCGCATGCACACACACACACACACACACACACACACACACACACACACACACTGATGGGTTAAAGGGGCACAGAAGCCAACTGAAAGAACCCCAGTGGCCAAAGCATAAACACTTTGAGCAATAACATAAAGTAGTATTGGATGAGAAACCAAAATATAAAATAAATATCGATGCGTCTGCGTTGATATGAATAAATGACTGAATCGCTCTCCGTGGAGCTGGCCATGCAAACACACCCATGCAGAACAAGACCCCGCCTGGAACGGAGAGGCACATGTGGGGAGTTATCCCAGATAAGACATTAGCGACCACAGAAGTGAAAAACGCAACATTCTACCACACTATAAAAGGCCTCCAAATGATTTAAGAGCATCTATACTTGGCAGAGGAGGCCAGGAACACCTAGAAAGTCCAGGTTTTCAGAGAGCGGTTTGCCAATTTTCCACAGAAATGGAGAGGCTATGAAGGCACCCTCTGGAGTTTGAATAAACTGCAAATCTTGCCTTTTGTCTGCTCTATCTTCTGAAGCAGCCACGGCTGTCTCCACGCAGTGAGCAACTCGGGCTTTGGGCACAGAGGAAAGGCCAGGGCCAGGTGACAAACATTCGCATCGCTCCACTAGGCGCCAAGACTGCGCTAAGGGATGAGGGCATAAAGCGGAGGCCACCGCCCCCAGGGAGGGCGTGGCTGGCAGAAGAAGCAGAACTATAAACCAGCGAAGGCTCCGCAAGATGACAAAGAGCTGAGCCCCAAGTCGTGTGGAGTGAGGGCCTAAAGCCGGCACGGAAGCAGAAGTAAGTCCGAAGGGAGAGTCTAAATTTGTCTACGATTCGAGTGCATTGGTGTGCTTGGTATGACCGCACATCACAGAGATGCCTGGGGCTTCTGAGGACAAAGGTATGAGGAAAAACCAGTGTGGTTGGTGATGTCAGAACGGGCTTCACAAGAGAAGGGGCTTCAGGAATGAGTAAGACTCGGGGACACAGGTGAAGAACACGGCACATTTAGGCAACAGGCTGCCACTGTGGGGCTGGGGGCTGAGAGTGGGGAGCAGAGCCTGTGGAGTCAGGACGGCCCAGCCTGCAAGCACCTTGGGCATCACACAGAGGAACCTGGCTTTGAAGGCAGGTGTCATGAGAAGCTTCTGAAGGATGTCTCAACCTCATGACTTCGAGGGAGATGGGGGATGACAATCTTTTTTTCTGGGGACTATTAAACAGAGAACATGGGTGGGGGGCTGCGTCCACCTTGGGGCATGGTGCATTTAAAGTAATTGGGAATTTTCAACTGGGGGCCCCTGGAATTTGTTGGGTGTCAATGACCCATCTCAGGGGCCATGGCGGGGGGCACGATGTGGATTTTAAGTCAATGTGTGTTATAGGACAGACGGTGAGCTTATCAAGTAAAACGAGCCCGATACAGCACTTCACACGCAGTAGGAATGCGGGTGTGTTGGCTACTGTGATGGTTGTTACTCATTGAGCCCCTGTCCGCTCCCTGCTATAGGTGGACCCCTAGGGAGGCCACAGTGGGAGAGACCTCAGTCAGAAATGGGTCTAGGAAGAAGCTCAGGGGGAACCAACAGGTAAAGGACAAAACCAACAAGAGTAAAAAGTGAGAATTAAAAACATATGGAGAGAAACGAGAGGGAACGGGGTCTCCTCGGGAGCCAAAGGGAGCGAGGATTTCAAAGGAGGGTGAATCAGTGTCAAGATAAGTCAGATAAAGAGCGAAAGGCACACACTGGCTTCGGAAGGCCGCGAGGCCACCTGTGACCTTCGCAGGAGCAGCTCAGGTGACCGCTGGCCCTGGCAGCAGCTCCCGAGGGCGCAGAGCGAACGAGGAGGCGGTGAGCAGCGGCCACACCACCCCCCGCAAGGCTGACTGCGGAGGGGCGAACGGGCACGGGCATTCGAGGGGGGAGCGGGGCTCAGCGTGCGCGGCCGCGAAGCAGAGCGAACGAGCGCATGGAGCCGAATCCGCCTCGGCCGTTTTCATCAGCGCCCGCCCGGCATCCGATACTCGGCATTCGAGACCCGCCAGAGGCTGGGGGGAGCCAGGGTCTCCCGTCCTAATCCGTTCGCCCTTTTCATTTTCCATTTCACGTCCCGCGTCCGCAATTTCATTCTCGTGCGGGAAACGGGAAATGGGACATTTCCTGACGCGGTCCAAGGCTGGGCTCAGCGGAGGTCACGATCCGTCACCTGCACGTGTCTTCCCTGGGTCCAGGGTTGATTTTCTTTTGAAGACATAAATTGGATATCGGTCCCTAAAGACACTTAACCTTTCGATATCACCTTACATTTATGGAGTAGCTTCTAGTTCCCACCGGATTTTTACATCATGGTTTCATCTCATTCTTACAATGACCCTAAGTAGGAGGAAAAGCAGATAAACTGATGCTCCTGTGATAGACCAGACCAACAGCAAGCGAACAAACGGTGCACACCAGGTCCCAGGCCGCCCCGCCCCACGCCCCTTTCAACAAAATTCTCAGTGGCGATGATGGCTTATTTCTTCATTTGTAAAGGACATAATAATATCCTATCACATATTTCAGAGAGACAGACAGACAGAGATAGAGACAGAGATCGCAAATATTTTGGCCTAAATCAGCTGAGCCAGGTCGACCAGCTCTCCCGTGGTGGCCGAAGCGTCACTCTCCACCAGCATCATGGGTCTAACCCGTGTGCTCCCGAGAGCATGTCATAGAAAGGAAGATGCCCGGGCCTCCCCCCAAACCAGCTAAATCGAACTCTCAAAGACTGGACGCTGGACACTGACTTATATGAGTCTCCAGGTGCTTCTAGTACGCAGGCGGCTACAAACCGCTGTACACGGTGAGTCAATGACGTAGCGGAAAACAAATTAAGGAGAGGGTCCTCCCGTTCGGGGCTGTTTATGATGGCGCCACCACCTGCCTGGTTCGCAGGTGCAAAACGTCTCTCCCCGCGGGCCAGCCCGAGGGGCGCTCCCTCCCACCCGAGTCCGTGTGCAGGCTGTGGGCGGCCGCCCTCGCTTCCCTGGTCACCCCCGGCTCCTTGCTGCTCGCCTCATTTCCCCTCGGGGCCCCATGCGGGGTCTCTGCTCAGCTGTCGGGGTTCTGTCAAAACTCGACATTGCCCCCCGGCTCAAAGCCCCGTGGCGGCGACTCACGCCGGCCAACCTCGCGGGCCTCACCCGCCACTGTGAACTCCCGCCTTCTGTCCCTCCGTCCCAGCCCCATGCCTGCTGCCTGGGTGCTCCTCCCCACATGGCGGCACAGCTGGCACACCGGTCACTGCCTTCGGGTCACTGCTCGCCGTAATCTCCGCAGAGAGCCCTCTCCTGACCCGTCCTGGTCCGCGGGCACCGACCTCCGGCCTCGGTATTTTCCCTCAGACACCTGTCATCAAATTATTTGTTTACATGTCCCTCCGTGCAGTCGGGCAAGCTCCATACGGGCGCCAGCACCAAGAACAGGGCTCAGCACACGACGGGCATTTAATTGGGATTTGTGAGTAAATGATCAACTCCCTGGGGACTTGGACCAGCCTTGCAGGCATGAGTGCTTTGAAACGAAGCACTGCGGGGCAAGTCTTGGGTTCAGGCTGGGGTCACAGGGGTGGCCGTGAACACCGGCCTGGTGGGGTGCTGGTTGAGAGAGGGAGGGGGTGTAGATCAGGACACTGGGTCTTGGGGGTTGGGTGTTCGTGGCGAGCGAGTCAGGACCACACGGAGATGCGCTTTTCATGCCCGGCCCAGTTTTCCCACGTACTGTGGACGTGAGGTCCACCTCTGAAGGCTTCGAGCAGGACCGGGGTGGGTTAGACCCTTGTTTTAGAAAAACAGTTCTGGAGGAAAGTCAGAGGGGACCTGACTTGGAATTTTAGGTCCGTTTCTCTACAGTCCCACCTAAGTCCCCAGGGTCTTGTGGCATTCGCAACTAGAAACCGCCTGTTCACACTTCCAGGTCCGGTTTCCTGGACTTCTGATGGCCATCCATAGA
>NW_011888892.1:2541544-2543898 GCF_000151845.1 Pteropus vampyrus
GGGGTGCTGGTTGAGAGAGGGAGGGGGTGTAGATCAGGACACTGGGTCTTGGGGGTTGGGTGTTCGTGGCGAGCGAGTCAGGACCACACGGAGATGCGCTTTTCATGCCCAGCCCAGTTTTCCCACGTACTGTGGACGTGAGGTCCACCTCTGAAGGCTTCGAGCAGGACCGGGGTGGGTTAGACCTTTGTTTTAGAAAAACAGTTCTGGAGGAAAGTCAGAGGGGACCTGACTTGGAATTTTAGGTCCGCTTCTCTACAGTCCCGCCTAAGTCCCCAGGGTCTTGTGGCATTCGCAACTAGAAACCGCCTGTTCACACTTCCAGGTCCGGTTTCCTGGACTTCTGATGGCCATCCATAGAGAAACGATGTTTAATACGAGGGAAGCATTTCTGTACATATTACAAGAAATGCCTTTCATTACCATGAACACTGCACGTGTTACCTCTGAGGAGAACGAGCACAAGAATTCAAGTTGTGGTTTGGTGAGTCACAAAATCAGAATGCAGACCTATCAGAGAAAGATGGTTGCAGTGTCTCGTCTCGGGAGGAATGTCTGTTTTCTACAGGCTACTGTTTCGACAGTGAGGTCACATGGGACCCAGTCAGCCTCGCCTCGGGTTCAGCCCTCGATGCTCCGTGTCATCCCGAGACCGTCCATCTGGTTTCCCACCACGGCAGACACACCAGGCTCCCTGTGCTCTGCACACCAGCCTTTCACACACTTGCTCTCCTCCTGTCTGGCTCTTTCAAGCTTACTGAAAAGGTTTCACGGTGTTAAAAGAAAAGTCTTCCCTGGCCAGGTACCTATCGAAATCGATCTCTTCTGTGGGTCCCATTAATGATATGCCGTTTCTTTCTTAACACTTATCACAATCTGAATTTGTTTTATCGACGTTACCCTCATTAGAATGTGAGTTCGTGGAGGCAGAAAGCTTGCGTGCCTTCTTCGTTAACTGTGTGCCTAGCACCTGGCACATAGTAGGTGCTCAATTAAAAAAGAGCTGAATAGAAAGCAACAGGGAAGCAAGGAATCTAACAGGAGAGCAGAAAAGCAAGAACGCGAATCTAAATGTCTAAGGTACAGGAGGCACAGTTGTGCCTCGAAAATATTCCTTAATGTACGTTTCATATACTGGAAGATACACTCTGTTAATGCAGTTTAAAATTAAAATGTTTACTGTTCTATTTGCTTACAAGAAAGACACACACATACTCATCATTAGCCAGAATCCCTATTCCCACAACAGGTACACACCCCCACCCGGAAGAGAATTACGGCACACACGTGCACATGTGTTAACGGACATGTGCGTGCACCCGTTCCACACGGGGTCTCAGAGGTCACACGCAGGTACACACGCAGGTAGAGTGCCATAATGCTGATCCCGTGAGCCGTATGTCGAGATGAGCCCCTGGCATCGAAACAAAATGCCATTCCCCAAACTGCCTGGCTCCCTATTCCCCTAAACAATGCCAGTAACCTGGAGTTACTTTAGTGCACTAGGATGGGCCTACTACCTGTATGGTTCTAATCCTGGAATGTATGGTGGAATCCCTGAGGAGTTGGGACAGCTATCAAATAGTCGTGGTTTTTCCTAGGTTTCTACCAAGATGCTGCTGGTGGCCCACAGTCATCAGAGTGTAATTCGGCCAGCGGCAGACGTGCTGCTTCCTCCCCCGACTCGCCTGGTGATGGCTGCCAGGTGGTTGGTTAGCAGGAATAATGAAGCTGGGGGTCAGGAACCAGAGCCACCCTGAACTGGTCCATTCCCATGGCGACGACAAGCCACACCAGATTGTCACCCTGACTGCCCCTCAGGTAAGGTTGCAGATCAAATATAGGACACCAGAGAAATCTGGATTTCAGATAAACAATGAAGAATCTTTTGGCGTAAGCACATCCCCGAATATTGCGTGAGACTCACACACACACACACACACACACAAAAGCATCGTTTATCCGAAGTCAAGTGTAACGGGGCCTTCTGTACTTTTATCTGCTAACTCCGGCAAGCCTATCTCCAGAAAAGCTCCTGTGACAGCTCTGCCACCCAAGAAACTTTAGGTTTTTCCATATTTTTGTATTATTAATTAGTGCCCATAGATATTTTTTAGGCATGCTTTCTTTATAAAATACTTTATTGCTCTTTTTCTGCATCTAACAAATCCTATCTCATCTGGCTGATTAACAGCACAATGAAATGGTCTTTAATGTCTTAAGTTTTTCTTCTAGGAAATGTCAGAGCCACAGCGATCGACTTGTACTTTGCGTAGTCAATTCGCAACAGTCTCTGTGAAACAGAAATATCCCAAAAGTGCGGATCTGGCATTTACATCCTCTCACCAGACCCC
>NW_011888892.1:2543948-2552703 GCF_000151845.1 Pteropus vampyrus
CACACACACACACACACACACAAAAGCATCGTTTATCCGAAGTCAAGTGTAACGGGGCCTTCTGTACTTTTATCTGCTAACTCCGGCAAGCCTATCTCCAGAAAAGCTCCTGTGACAGCTCTGCCACCCAAGAAACTTTAGGTTTTTCCATATTTTTGTATTATTAATTAGTGCCCATAGATATTTTTTAGGCATGCTTTCTTTATAAAATACTTTATTGCTCTTTTTCTGCATCTAACAAATCCTATCTCATCTGGCTGATTAACAGCACAATGAAATGGTCTTTAATGTCTTAAGTTTTTCTTCTAGGAAATGTCAGAGCCACAGCGATCGACTTGTACTTTGCGTAGTCAATTCGCAACAGTCTCTGTGAAACAGAAATATCCCAAAAGTGCGGATCTGGCATTTACATCCTCTCACCAGACCCCGGACTTTTTGGAATGCTCACTTTCAACTGAGAGCATCCTTAGAAAATCAATTAATGATGCAAATCGTATTATTGCTACTCACATAAAGGTCCCCTCAGTGGCTCTTCCAGAAAGCTACAGAGGATTTTCACAGTCTCAACTACTCTTAAAAAAAAAAAAAATCTGTTTTCTATTATGAAAAAATAGCCTAAAAATAGTTCCACATAACACAAGGACAAAGCCATCTGTATGAGCTCTCCAAAGAGCTCATATTTCTATAGATTTTATCACTTTCCAACTGTTCCAACGAATTCTGAAATTTAAGAAATTCATATAGATTTGGCAGATAAAACTCATCGAAATATTTAATTTAATCATTAATATTTTGATTATTTTATATTTTTTCTTTTACATCAGATCAAAATGTGTCAAAGTAAACAAAGTGTAAAACTGTATTATAACGCATTAAAGCTTTTTTTAAAAAAGTTTCATTAAAATGTTTCTCCCAATAATCAACTGATAAAACCAAAATATTGATTAAACTAGCCATTAATACAGAAAAATACCCAACATTTGAGGAAAAGAAGAAAACCACAAAAGCCTGTATCTAGACATGTAATCCCTGGTATGTGTTTGAAAAATACCTTTCAACAGATGCAAATGACATCAGTCATCGGAACTGACACATCCAAATTGGTTTGTGTTGCATCCTTATAAGAATAAAGATTTCACTTATATGAGGTTAAAGTTAGCATTAAAATAAAGACAAAACTTGAATGAAAGAACATGAGTGCAGTACATGTGATTTTAAAACTTCAGCCGCTGAAAAGTCAAGAAAAAGCAAAACAAGAAACAGACCTTTGAGTCAACGCTGTTGTTTGGGGTCCAGAGGTCTCCATTCGCAAGAGAGGCGCTGACGACTTCATACGCTCCTCCCTGGTCCCTCGTCCGGGCCTGCTGCACAGAAGGTGCTGAGCTGCTCCCCAAGGTCACCCCTGCATCAGAAAGAAAACAGCCCCATTCTTCATTCTAGTCAGGAAGAGTTTGGCATCAGAAGCTTATGACATAAACGACTCAGTGAAAATACATGGAAGTTGAGTAAAGCTAGGCAAGCACCATGATCTGTTCGATCACAATACGTGTGAAAAGCGACAAAGTCTCTGTCAACCTAACCATAAAATTTGGAAACTCAAAGAAAACGAAAAGCTAAAATTTTTCCTTCAAGACCTAACAGCGTGTGCTGGGTGATTATCAGAGTCAAAGTGTGTAATTTCGTCCTTCCACGAGTGACCCAAATGCACAAGCAGTGACTTTTTAATGCTTTGCTTGAGATCGATCACCTCCCTATGAAAAGTCTCAGGGCTTTAGCTGCATTGAGACAGGTGCATTTGCTAGAGTCCCAGTGAACGGGTTAAGCACGATACCAACCCTCCCCGGCCGGCTCACGGACGCTAATTTTCTAGGCTTCGGTGAGTGAGTCTATAGACAAAATTAATTTGCCAGTTCAGACGGACTAGACCGGTTTACGAAAAAAGGAATTAAGTCATTCAATGAATGATGATACGATCTTGTTTCTTGGGGTCCTGTCTGTCCAACCTGTTAATATACCGACACAGGTCCAATTTAGCCCAATTTCCATCCACGATCCTAAGGGAAGGTATAATGTCCTTCCCTTCTGCAGAGCGGATCACTTTCTTAACAAACACAGCGACTTCTCTGGGCTCACTCTCCTATGAGGTCACGCTGCTGCTATTTGGTGCGGCCACAGTATGTCCCTCAAGGTAAGGGGTGGGGGCGGCTCCCCTCATGTGTCGCCCCATTTCTTCGACCAGGACTCGTAATTTTCAGACCTGAGTCATAATAGCACAGTTTTAAGTTACTAAGGAGTTCACATTTATTGGGCACAAATGGTATTGAAATTTTAATCCTAGACATTTTACAGTTCCCCAAATACTTTTCAACACACACCGTTTTATCATTCTCAATGTGGAAGTCTGCTGTTATAGTCAGGTTACAAAAGAATCTCTACTCCAGTATCGACCGTCTGACATGGCCTCTCTGGAAAATTCTCAAGCTGGTAACAAAGCATTTAGGGCTCCCAGGTGTTACGAACCGAAGAAACAGGGATGAAGCAAGAGCTGGGAAGATGGCCAGGGGCAGAGGGAGTGCGCTGGGCCCCTCGGCCACGTGGGGATGTGGGGGGCGGGAGCACAGGTAGGCAAGGACAGGAGACAGTGGTCCTCAGAGCTGGAATGAGCTGAGTCTTCAGGGCTGAACTCGCATCCAAGAGACGATGAGAGTTCTGGCCATGCGAGCAGAGGGGGCCGGCTCCAGGGGGTGACAGCCGTGGACGCTGGTGGAGGGCTGGCCGGAGGTGGAAAGAACGGGCCATCTGAGTGGAGGACGTCACGAGTCCTCGTGCTGGCTGCAGAGGGACAGTCACTGGCAGTCTGGAGATCGTGACCCTCGCCCGGTGGCTTGACGTCGTGCCCTCCTGTGCGCTCCGAGAGGGCGTGGCCTCACCACGAGCGGGGGCCTGGGGGGCGGACACGCCGCAGCAGCAGAGCCAGCTCCACCGCAGGTCTGCATGGGGCCCTGGGCCAGCGGTCCGCACACTCGCTCATTCCTTCGTCCTCTTGCCCACTCAGCGGCTACCGATGAACTGCCTTTATCGTGTCGGGCTGTCTAGGCCTGGCGTCTTCCATGCAAAAGGCTCATTCTTTCTACTGCAGGCCAGCAGCCCCTCATGTCACCGGGAGCCAGCCCCTCTGCCAGCACTGCTGGGACCCTCCTCTCCTAAACACAGCCTCACCCCAGAAGACTCGGCCCTCTCCGTCCTGTCTGCCCCAGAGAGGACACAGGTAAAGCTGCGGCCCCCACCCCCGACTTACATGTAGTCTGCTGTCGGGAGAGACGGCGGACAAATGAGACCATGTCAGAGAACGGCCAGGACTGTGAAACCACAGGGCCACGGGGACCGTCCGTGCTGTCCTTGTAACTCTTCCATAAATCAAAAATGATTTCGAAATAAAAAGTTAATGAGAACAACGAGGCGGTAGTGAGAGGTGAGGTGGGGTGCTGGGGGGAGGGGGGCTACTCTTAGCAGCCAGGCCAGGAGAGACCTCGATCCTGTTGGGACGGGGAGTGTGGAAGCCGAGATGTGGAGGGCAGAACCACCCGGCCCCACACAGAGCTGCAGGAGGGGCGTCTGCAGAGGGACGGGGGTGCTTCCCCTTGCCTTAAAATGAGGCAGAGCATGGGGAGGCCGGAAGGGGTGACACACGGACGCCTAGAGAACACCAGGTGGCTTTGTCAGCGTTGCTTCCTACACATCAGCCCCTACGTGTCGCCAGGACCCAGGCGTCTCGCTCAGGACCCTCGGTGAGATTCGCGTGTTGGAATTTGCCGAAGCAAAGTTCTGGCCCAGGTGCGCAGCATCTACAGAGCTGGACAAGACAGTGCAATTAGCTAAGCTTCTCTTAAGAAGAGCCGGTACATTATCTGAAGTGGATTAAGGAGGCTTTGAAATACCAGAAATTAGGGAGTAAACACTGAGGAGCCATCTGACCTGTCCCCTCAATCCATGAAATCCATGCCACATGCCAAGTTATCACAGCCCTTATTTTGATCTCTTGAAAAGTCAGGTAAAACCGTTACAGTGACTACAAGCATTTAAAAATTTCTTCTAAGTAAACAAACCAATTCGATCATTAGCTACTCCTAGCAATTCTGTCAGTGAAGCTGCTGCCACAAGTGAACTGTTAAACTGACTAGTTAATCACAAGTCCAATCGTCCAAGGGCCCGTTAACGAGGCTGAGGAAGAGGCGTAAAGCTGGAGTCTCCCATCGCCCCCACCCACCACAGCGAGGAGGCCAGGACGGTTTCCGCGCATACTCCAGCTACGATGCTCAAAGGCCTGGAAGATTTGCACCCAGCTCTCAGATATTGGGTGAAAAGTCTTTGCATTTAATAGCTCTCATTTGAGAAGCTGTATGTCTTAGAAGGAAGAAGGCGGTGCCTCGGACTCCGCGTCTCATCTCCTGGTCAAACCATGAAGATGCCTCTGCCGGCGGGGTGGGGGTGGGGGGTCCGAGAGCCAGCGACGCCGTGCCCTTGGCTTTGTGGAAGCTACAGAGGCCTTTGAGGGGCCTCCTACTTGATAACCAGGCTGTAGCTGCACAAACCAAATATAAAGACTATGCTCAGAGAAAGACACAATTATTTACCCTCCAGAAGGCAAAACGTTCCAACCCTTTTCACCTACATATCCAGCCTCTTAATGCAAAAGAAGTCCTTTCTGGTTGGAGTTCTTTCTTCCTAGAAGCTTTATTTCCAAATATCCCAAGGAGAATTTAGAGGCAGACTGTGCCAGCCCTTCTAGAAAGTTGTGCAACTTTCTTAAGAAACCGAGTAACTGCACTGTTTGCTGAGCACGGTATTTGTGATCTAGGTTCGTGGGCCATGAAGTCATCTTGCGGCTTTTTAATTGGTTGCGCAATACCTGCCACCCCCCTCCCACCACCCCCCCAGTATCCATAGTCAGAAGACTGTGTCTTATGAGCTTTTCTTATGTATTTACACACTGGTATTTCTTCTAGATGATGCACATAAAAAATTTTATTTGTGCCGCATGGAGAGACAGAATAAATTACACACAGCTGTGAGATATCGGAACGCATTTTACGGAGTGATCTTGTTGACAAACCGTAAAAGCAGGTCTTGAATGATGTGTACATTCAAGCCCTAGAAACTCAGGGGGAAAATATGACCTTATAAAACAGACAGTTCGCATACATTTTTGTTTCTCATAATATTGGGGCATCAACAAAACTTAGTTGCCTAAATAAGAAATTTGAATAGCTGATACGGGGGAGGGAACTCCAGCTTTCTGTGGTCGGGGAACCTGATACTCTGCTTGCCATTTTAATAAAATGGCCAGTTTGCTTCGGCCTTGTCGTGGAAAGAAGCATAGAGCTATTTTGGTCTCTAACGCGATTTTCTTCTGTAACTCTCGGCTCTGCGTTCTCCTGGGATGTGTGTGTGCCCGCAGCACTCGTCATGTGAGCTCGTCATCCTCAGTCTGATTACCGCAGGTCAAGAGGGAAATTTCAGACCCGGTTCCTTAGGCGAGAATTTTTGCAACAGTGGCTTTTAACATTTTGGAAAAGTCAACGATGAAGACATCCCTCCAGTGACTCCAGACATCCCCGTGTGATTCACCCAGAGCCTGGCTGCCAAATCCTGCCCCATCCCTGCTCCAGCCAAGCCTCCTTCTCCCAGATTACTGAGTGAGGTCCAGACCACCCTGATGCCACCTCAGGGCTGAGACAGTGGACAACGGGCTTCATGGAGTCACCGGGCCCGACTCTGGTCCTGACTCCTCTTATATTTACTGCCTCAGTCAAAGTGTGCATCTGAGGTCCTCCCCTCCACAAGACAGGAACACTTTCTCTCGCCCCCACGATTCTCATCGAGTTCAAGAAGCTCAAATAAGTTAATGCGGTCAAAGGCTTTCAAAAAGCTTAACGCAGGAGAATCAGTCTAAGATGTCAGCCTCTTAGCTCCCAGATCGCCACGCAGCGTTTGTCTAAACAAACTGCACTCACGGCATTCGAGTGCCAACTGCATACGGATCACTGCGAAATGCCAGGGTTTGGCTGCAGGTGGGTATCCACTTATGCCGGCCAGTGAGCCAGTAGGAAAAGAAAGGATTACTGGTCAAGATGGAATTTAAACATCATACCTGGAGTTCTGCCTTTAAAGGGGAATCTTTCTCAACACCTACATGAACATGAGAGAGGAGAATCGATCTACCAAAAGTAGAATTAAGATAAAAAGTCTTTGAAAATCCAGCAGGGGATGGGGAGAGGAAGTTGAGGCAGCCATTATGAGCTGCAAAAGAAGCTGGGGACAAGATTCTGGAAACTCACACAGCACTTTTCCTCAGCCCCAAACAGCGAGAGCTAAAGGACATCTTATAGACCCGACTGAGTGATCCTTGTTCAGGGGACCATGGCGGCCATGCTCCCATAAGCAGAAAAACACTTCTTTAGTTCAGATTCATAGCTACATTCTTAATCAAATGACAATGTCATTCTTTCATCTCATCTCACCCTGGGTGGAAATTAGGGACGCGATCTTAAAATGCCATAGCCCAGGATGCTCAAAAGAACTATGGCAAAAATTAATCTGAAAAGAGTAATTTTATAGCGGGAAAACCTGAAAAACACTCCTTCAGCCAGACTGTCAAGATCAACATCAACAGCGTTAAGTCATTTTATTGGTATGTACCCTTCACAGGATGTGATGAAAACAATACTTTACCTCTGTAATCTTACGTCCCCAAACCCATGACCCTAGTCTAATCTTGAGACAGATGCCAACAGAGGTGCATCCTACAATACACCTGACCAGCACTCGTTTCAACTGTCATCAAAAAAAGACAGTCTGAAAAACAGTCACAGCCAAGAGGAGCCTAGAGAGATATAAATGAAGAGGAAATGTAACATGGGATCGTGGATGGGACTGAGGAAGAGAAAAAAGACCTTAGGTAAAAAGTAAGAAAATCTGAATAAAGTATGAACTTTAGTTAATGATATTAAGTCAATATTGTTTCGTTAATTGTAAAAAAAAACACACACACACACACAAAACTAACGTAAGATGTGAATACTGGGAACTGGATGTTGAGGACACAAAAACTATCGGCGCTATCTTCTCGATTTTACGTGAAATCTAAAACTTCCCTCTAAGTCTATTAATAATATTTTAAAAAATTTAATCTGACTCTTGCAAGAATAATTTAGCCTTTTAGTCATTTAGTCTTTCAAGACTCAGAGCCGTCTGCTTATCACCAAGGGCTCCAAGCATCAGCAAATCGGAGAGCTGGCCCTTCCTCTCTCTTTCTAATGTGGCTATTTATTTGTTCAGATAGAGGAAAAATGCAGTCACTACAGTCAAGCAAAGTATAAGTAATTAATGGGCGAGGTTTCCTAGAGTGTCAAAAGGCAGGGACGTGTGAAAATAGTTGGCCACAGAGCCGTCGAAAGGCCCCTCTGAGTCCTCCCGAGTACCCTACGGAGAACGTAGAAACGAGCTGTGATAAAAACTTAACGTTTTCTGAATTATTGGCTACGATGCACTGGGACAGTAGAGAAGTGAAAAGGAAACCCTGCCACTTGGTTTTAGGAAAGTGACTGTCACAAATTCTTTGATAAAAGGGTGGAGAAGCAGAAGCAGATTCTCCCAGAGCCCAGGCTTGTAGCTGTCCACGCCGGCAGGCTGCGTTTTCACGGCACGGGGGCCCGTAAGGGAAGCGGCACAGCTTTCTGAGGGAGGAGACACATCCTGCGTCTAGCACAGCCTCCAGATTGATGCTCGTGAGCAAAGTCCCGCATTCCCTGATGCTCAGATCCTTTATGTGTCCAGGAAGGTACGGGGTCACCGTTCCCGCAGAGGGCTGGCAAGAGGATCAGGTGCGATCACCATGTAAGGTATACGTGGACGCCGCTTAGCTTCGTTTTTTGGTTTTTATGTCTGTTTGTTTGTTAAAAATTAGTCTTTGGAAAGAAATACATCAAAATGCTCTTGCATGTTTTCTCTGAGTGCTGGGACTATGAATTCATTACATTTTTCTTCTTTAGGTTTGTATGTATGTCTGATTTTTTTAATAATTGGCACATATAGTTTTTAGATTGCATAAACTCATGATGGATAAAAAATAACCTTTAAAAAAATCAATCGACTGGATTCACAATGACATACCAACCAAACGAACGTGTTATTTTCTTACTGGCTTTCCTGGCGTCACAGATACACAGCCTAGGGCACGCTGGAGGACAGGACGCGTTTGGGAAAAAACGCGAATCACGTACTTCAGAACAATTACCATTCTGAAAAGATGTTTTACATGTCATTTCAAAATGCAAAGAAAGCTAGTTCTAGCTTCTCATAAATGCTTTAAATGGATTCATCTCCCAAGCACAAGTTGTCCCCGTTACACATAAAATAACTTTTCATGCACAAAGTGTCTCCCATCTGTGGGGAGCAAAATCGTTTACAACCTTAACTGGTGTCATTACCCCTGTGCTGGTCAGTGGGAGGCAGCGCCAGTGTCACATTACAAATGGAAAGACAGGCTAGCCTTATACGGCTTATTCCTGATGTCGCCCAATGATAAACGGCAGAATTAATGGCAAAACCCAAGCCCTTTGCATTTCGAACGCATTAATTCACTGCGTCCTCTGTAATGGGGACAAACACGTGCTGTAGGAGTTCGTTTGTAAGACTTCTGGAGGCGGCATCAGAAGCTTCCAAAGTTTACCGTGCAAGAAGCGAAGGGGAGAAA
>NW_011888892.1:2553663-2555285 GCF_000151845.1 Pteropus vampyrus
CGACGGGGCGAGGAGGCCTGGACCACGGCGGGCCTTCCAGGCAGACCTGGGGGCTCATCTGAGTGCCGTGAGAAGGCGTTCTAGAGTTTTCGAGCGGAAATAGCGGGTTCAGATTGGAAACCTTCTCTGCTTGAGGATGGAGTGCGCGAAGGCTGGAGAGGAACGGAGGGCTGAGAACCACAGGGCGAAATACTACGCTGAGCATAGAGAACATAATCGATAAGCATTTCCAAACCACAGTGGGGACACCGGGTGAACAGCTGCCATGCCCCAAGCCCCCTTCTCATCCCTCGTCAGTTTAACTCGTTCAAACCTCGCGACCATCCCTAGGATGCCCATCCCCATTTAATACGTAAAGAAATGGAGGCACAGAGAAATTAAGCAACTTGTCCACAGCCAAACGAATCGTGAAGCCGGGAGGCCAGCCACACGGCCAAGTTCTAGCGCCTGTGCTCTAGCCGCACGACGAGCATAAATGAGCGGTCACTCCGGCCAGGAGACAGCTGGGACCAGACCCGAACGCCCTCCCGCACCCGGCCACCCGATCGCTCCGTCGTGACCACGCTGACCACCCCTCTGACCACGCTGACCACCCCTCTGACCCCTGCCGCGTGCCCACCTCCGTCCCTCGTCACGCTCCTTGCATTTGCTGTCCCTTCTGCTGAGAAGACTCTACTCTCCACCCCTTCTTTGCGTGACCCCCATTTCATGACTCACGTCTCGGCTCCGATGTGGCCAGGACAGAGGGGCTCCCGAGGGAAGCACCCCTCCCCCAGCCCCAGTTTCTCCCCAGCCCTCCTTTCTCAGTATTTATCAGTACCGGAACTTGTCTTATTTGTCCTTCTGTCTGCCTCCATCACCCCGCCCCCAATCTAAGGGGCCTTGTCTGTCAAACTCACTGCCATATTCTCCTGTGCAAACAAGTGTTTAGTTAATGAATGATTACCAAACAAAGGAAAAGCTTCCACGGCCTCGCGATTGTAACGACATAGGGAGGGGGGCCGGGGCTCGCTTCTGGTCTTGGAGGTTCTCACAGGTGATTTCTAGCTCACCCAGATATGTCTGGTCCCCGGCAGGTCCGTGCACAGAACCAAACCCACATGAGTCTTATATACATAAGCCAGAATTCTAGTTTACTTATTTTTAACGAGAAAGAACTGGCAAGGCCACCAGAATCCTCGTCTAAGGCATTTTGTTCATTATCTTCCCAGCAGGAAATCTTTTCCGAAAAGCCAAATTAACATCAGAACAGAGAACTAAGAGGCCATAATAGGAATTGTCATCATGGCAGCTTGATATTCCCTTCTCCACTGCGGCAGCCAAGGCGGAGTTAAACCTCAGTGAGAGCACCTGCACCCCATACGAGTGAGCGCGGGGCTGACGGTCTGAACTTGACCGCATTTTCTATAGACTCGAGTTCTCAAAAGCTAGCTCTCAAGCACTTACTATAAACTCATAATGGAGTTGACCCTCCTAACGCCACTGAGAACACTCCATCTTTATGAGAAAAACGCACTTTGAGTTTTAACTCGGGGAACAGTTTACGGACCTGAAACCCCACGTGTTTTCATGAGAAAATACATTCAGAATTCCAAAACGCCACGCCAGAGGGGCGCATGGCA
>NW_011888892.1:2555335-2559430 GCF_000151845.1 Pteropus vampyrus
TAGCTCACCCAGATATGTCTGGTCCCCGGCAGGTCCGTGCACAGAACCAAACCCACATGAGTCTTATATACATAAGCCAGAATTCTAGTTTACTTATTTTTAACGAGAAAGAACTGGCAAGGCCACCAGAATCCTCGTCTAAGGCATTTTGTTCATTATCTTCCCAGCAGGAAATCTTTTCTGAAAAGCCAAATTAACATCAGAACAGAGAACTAAGAGGCCATAATAGGAATTGTCATCATGGCAGCTTGATATTCCCTTCTCCACTGCGGCAGCCAAGGCGGAGTTAAACCTCAGTGAGAGCACCCTGCACCCCATACGAGTGAGCGCGGGGCTGACGGTCTGAACTTGACCGCATTTTCTATAGACTCGAGTTCTCAAAAGCTAGCTCTCAAGCACTTACTATAAACTCATAATGGAGTTGACCCTCCTAACGCCACTGAGAACACTCCATCTTTATGAGAAAAACGCACTTTGAGTTTTAACTCGGGGAACAGTTTACGGACCTGAAACCCCACGTGTTTTCATGAGAAAATACATTCAGAATTCCAAAACGCCACGCCAGAGGGGCGCATGGCATGCCTCGTGCCCCTGCTGCAGGAATGTCCCCTTCCTCCTTTCTCCACCTGCTGGGCACCCCATCGGAGGGACCCTCTGGTTTGGGCAGAATGGGGGTGGAACAGGGCAAGACTGGGAGTCGTGGCTTCGAGCTGGGACCCGAAGCAAAGTGAAGATGGGGGTGCTCGTTAGGGAATGCCCGCCTAAATCAGATGGCCAAGGGGCAAGCGTGGCGAGCGGGAGGTGGGTGCCGCCGTGACTTTTACAACTTTGGATTTTCTGATTGTTGACTTTGCCCACTGAATATGGGAGACCCCAATGGGAATCCTAATTTAAATAGTCAAACGGGATAAGCAACACCATTGCAACACAGGATTAGAGACCCGAGTCCAGAGAAGTTTTTATTCTATGCGATTTGACAAATATTTATTAGGCCTACAGAATGGCCTAGGAGCATTTTTAATAATTTAATTAGAAATACTTTTGTCCTCAGGTTTCGAAACTGAACAATGTGCTTCAGTGTCTTTAAAACCTTGCTTCATCCTACACAGATAAACGCCGTCCGCCCCCATAAAAAAAAAAGCATAAAACTGTTCAGTTTAGGAACTTTTCAACAACTTCCTCTCAATAATACTCAGCTTGATTCTGATCTAGTCCCGTGGACAGCACAACTAGCCACCCCCACACTGGCCAACAAGCATCTCGTGGGAGCCGTGCATTTGTGGGCTGTGTCACTGCTTAAAAGTCACACTAACAATTCACTAATCATTCTAAATGCACTTTGGATTCTCTGTAACATTGGCACCGAGGTGTCACCTGAGTGCCACCATTGTGAGAGGGTGGTTGGCAATACGGAGAGCTCACCCCACCTGTCCCTCTTCGGGTCCTGGCCGCACACTCAGGATAGCGCAGCTGAACCAACAAGAGGAGGTGCCGTTCCCCGCGGCCTCCCGCACGAATGAAAGTGGGAGACAGGCGTCTGGGGAGGAGGCGGAACCCCCCACTCGATCCCGCCCCACCCCCGTCTTTGCTAGATCCGAAACATGACTGTTTTCTGTTCATTCAGCAATGGCCGGGCCCTGGCAGACTGACCACTCAGTAGCCAATCATCATAAAGAAAAAGCCCGATATAAAGTAATTGACCCTTTCTAAAGAAAAAACCATATTTCTTTGTCGTTTGTGTGCATCTGTCACTGATGTTGAAATTTTTCATATTTTTATCAGTTATTTTCATTTTTCTTATTTGGGGATTATCTATTCAAATCTATTGCCCATTTTTTTTTGTTCCAATTTGTTCTAATCTATTTGTGTAACATTTTATGTGTTAAGAATATTAAACAGGCTTATCTCTAAAAAAAACAACTGCTGAGTTGACCGGAATCCTCCCCAAAGCGTTGGAGGCTGGCCTCACACAGTCAGTGGGGGTTTCTCTTCTACGGTTCAGAAGTGGGGTGTACGTGTGGGGACAACAGCCAACAGCATTTCAGGGTTCCATATAATCAAGGTCACCTTCAAGCTCTGCCTTTCACCAAAGGTGGGACGTTTCTGGAATGAGGTCAACGGTTGAGAAAGCAAAAGGAGGCATGGAAAGAAGGCCTCTGGCTTAACTCCTAGCCCACGGAGGAGCTCAGTCAGAAGCAGCCATCACAGAGAGGAGGGAAAGGAAGAGAGCTTTCTCTGAGGGCTAACTTCCTGCCAGCTTCCACACTGTGTGTTCTTTCCTGCAGTTGAACTTGACTCTGCCCTCAGGGAGCATACCATCTAGTGGGGAAGCCTGAAAGGGTAAGAGCCTGTAAGAGCCATCAGACCTGAGCTAGAAGACTGATCACAGGAGAGACGGATAAGGAAGTCTTTGCAAAAGGGGTGCCAATTATACCAGCTTCGAACGGGCAGGATGTGGGCGTCCGTGTGTTGCGGGAGACGGGGAGGGAGAGGGTGGCTTCTTAGACTGTACCTCAGGTCGGCCTGCAGGACAGGGGTACAAACAGCCAGGAGGAGAATGCGAGGAAATGGGTGGATGAGGAGAAAACCGGTGTGGACCGGAGTCCAGTCGGGAGCACAGTAGATGTGACCGATTGGTCTGCTTAGACACTCTGTCCTAACGGAACATTGTTTTTTATTCTATGGAAGGGCTGACATTTCCTTCATCTCCATCCCACGTGGCCTTTCAAACTCACACAACCTTCATCCCGAAGGAATTTTCTTTGATGGTCATTGCTTATGAGAACAAACAATAAATTGGGATCTATGTAGAGTTGCCAGATTTAGCGAACGAAAATATGACTTCCGCTCCAATCAGAATTTCAGATAAACAACAAATGACTTTTTTCAGTACGAGTATGTCCCAGGCAATGTTGGGGACATACTTATACTAAAAAATGATTTGATACCGATCTCAGATTCAGATCGGACTAGTTCTCTGCTTTGTCTGGCAGTCCCAGATCCGGGCTTCTTTGAATAGGCTACCAGCTGACAAGGCCAAAAAAAGTCCATCGTTTCTTAGGAACATGTTCTAGTTTCAAAATCTGAAGCTGACATGAGAATGCCTGAAACGTAATTATTCTCAGTCAATTCGGAGTGTGTGACAATATTTTCTACGGTACAGAATTTGAGACCAAATAACCCGGTGACATATTTTAAAGGAGGGAAGAGATTTTAAGCTCACTTGAGAACACACCTCAAGTGTGTTCAGTAACTGAGTTCTCTCTCTCAGTCTCCCCACTTGTCTAACCCAGAAGACAAATCCGTTCATAGTCGAGTTTCATTCAGGGGTCCACGTGACCCCATCCATCACTGACACACATGTTTGGCACGGATGGAAAGCCAAGAGCAGTCTCGCAAATATTTCAAAACTGAATTTATATCTTTTAACACATGGTTTATATACAGATGTGATACCTAGAAAGATTTGCAGCTCCCAAATAATAACCCGGCTAAACTATAAATGGTGTCTGCAGCGGACTGCAGTACTAGAATTATTTGCTTTTTAAACATGTTAAAGAAAGCTAAGCTCATGAGAGGTCGCTGCCAGAGATGCTTGTGTTAGTGCGCAATTGTTATACGGAACAAGAATACAAAGGTATCCACTTGAACCCAATATTTGCATAATCCCTTCTACGAAGAGGAAGCCCCTCTCGAGAGCTCCACCTTTAGAATGAAATGATCAAGGACGGTAACTTGGATTTTAATAAACTTTAAAAGTTCTCAATATCTCTCCAACCTAGGAAAACCACGTGGCTAGCAAATCTATAACAGTGCGTGTACTAATACATCTGCCTGCGCTATTCAAAAGTTAAAAAAAAAGGTAGCTTGATGCCTCCCTCAGGATGCAGGACGCTCAGGTGTACCAGCCTGTTCTTCCAAATGGCTGTCCTTAAGACAAATTTCTAGCTGAACACCCAAAATTATCGAAAGGTAAATATTTTGTTTTCAGTGTCAAAAAGTCACGTACTTGTAGACTTTCTTTTTTTCCATCTTTTTCATTTTTCCCCCAACCATCTGAAAGCATAAAGACGCAGCTTCGGTCCGTTAGAGAGC
>NW_011888892.1:2559480-2561767 GCF_000151845.1 Pteropus vampyrus
AAAGAAGAGACCCTCAGATTGGATTAAATGTAAGATCTACTATGTACTGTTCACAAGAAATGCACCTTAAGCATAAATACTTAGACAAGTTGAAAGCAAAATAATAATAATATCCAAAATAAAGAGGAAATTTCATAATGATAAGTGGGTCAATTCGTCAAGCAGACATAAATGACCCTAGATGTGTATAAACCCGAGTTTCAAAATACATGAAGAAAACTGATAGAAATAAAAGGAGAAATAGATAAATTGACAGCTCTAGTTAAAGGTTATACTACTTTCCTAGGAATTCATAGAAATGGTAGACAAAAAAACCAGTAAGCTTTCAGAAGGTTTGACAACACCATCTAACAACTGTGCCATTTACAGAAAACTACCGTCTAACTACCCGAGAAGCTCATTCCTTTCCATCACTCACGGAATCTTCACCAATATGGACCACTGACGGGGACGTAGAACAAGTCTCAACAAATATAAAGATCAAAATCAGAGTCTATTCTCTGATTCTCTTAGAGTCTATTCTCTAAGAAAATGAAATTAGAAATTAATGACAAAAAAATCTTTAAAAATCCTCAACCACGTGGAAATTAAGTAATGAATTCTAAATAAGCCATAGGTCACCGACAAGAGGTACAAGAGAAATTTAAAACTATTTCGAACTGAAATATAAGGAAAATACAGCCTATAAAAATGTGTATTATGCAGTTAAGGAGTGTTTACAGGGATATTTTTATTTCCAAATTGTCATATAGAAAAGAAGAAAGGTTTTATGCCAATAATCTAAGGATCTGCTATAAGAAGCTAAAAGAAAAGCAAATTGAAGATAAAGAAGAAGGAAAGAAATACTACAGAGTAGACGTCATTGAAAGAAACAGAGAGAATCTTTGAAACCAAACTTATTTGCAACACTATAGTTTTAAATTCTTAGCAAGAAGAGAGAAAAAGTGAGAGCAAACACAATTTATAATTTCACGAATTAAAGAGAGAGACATCACTATAGATAACATGGGCATTAAATTCATAAGAAGATATGAAGAATTTTATGCCAATAAATTTGTTAACTCAGATGATAAGGAAATGTTCTTCGAAAGACACAAACTACCGAAATTCACATAGAATGAGAAATATCTATACGGCTTTATATCAATTAAAGAAATTTAAGTGATGATTGACTTCCTCCCCCACACACACACACACACACACACACACACGCGCGCACACACACCCTTGACCTTTGAACAACACGGATTTGAACTGTGTGGGTCCATTTATATGTGTTTTTTTTCCTCAATAAATACTGTAAATGTATTTTCTTTATGATTTTCTTAAGACCATTTTCTTTTTTCTAGCTCACTTTATTATAAGAATACAGTATAGAATACATATAATATACAAAATGTGTTAATCAACTGTATGTCACTGATAAGGCTTCCAATCACTACCAGTTAAGTTCTGGGAGAGTCAGAGTTCTAAGCCGATTTTTGACCGTACAGTAGGGGTCAGATGGTGTCAGCACCCCTAACCCTGCAATGTTCAAGGGTCAACTGTATATAAACAGGAAACGAACGCTATGCTAATTTGTAAACATAAATAGTGTATATTCCCAGAATCATACTTAATTAGGCCACCCGGTTCTTATTTATATTAACACTTCTTCAGCAACATGAAGTTCACTACCCCTTTGATAAACCTGCTTCAGCATTTCATGACCTGGGCTTAGCTTCTATGTTCTCCCTACAAAGGACTGATGGGAAACCACCAAGCAAGAAATGTGTTATAGAAATGAACAGGACACGACTTTAAGAAATGTGCTTTTAAAATTACCGTGAGTTTACCAACAATAAACTTTGATGTTTTCAAACTTCTGCATATAAAAAAGTTTTTCTCTAAACCACTGAAATCCTCCAATGTAGACATAAATAAAAAGTCAGCGTAAGGAGACAGTATAAAACAAAGTAAAATTTGTGATTTGCAAATGAGCCTGATGTGAGGTTTGAGGGTTTTTTTTTTTTTTTGCCGCTTTCGTAGTCAAGTCTAAAGTTGAGCTCTGTTTTCGAAATTCATTGTGTCCCTCAACTGAATTTTGACTCAAATGGGTCAAGATCACTTCAAAAGTTTGAAATCGCAGGGAGAGGGGTAGATGAAAAAAAAAAAGTGAATATACAGTTAAATTTATCTTCTCTAGGTCACCAGATACCAGCTACAGAAAACCCAAACCAGCACAGTTATTCATATCCGCCTTCCCATCTGCGTGCTTCTCGGGGCGACCATGGGAACAAGCTACAAC
>NW_011888892.1:2561817-2563892 GCF_000151845.1 Pteropus vampyrus
AGTCGAGTTTCATTCAGGGGTCCACGTGACCCCATCCATCACTGACACACATGTTTGGCACGGATGGAAAGCCAAGAGCAGTCTCGCAAATATTTCAAAACTGAATTTATATCTTTTAACACATGGTTTATATACAGATGTGATACCTAGAAAGATTTGCAGCTCCCAAATAATAACCCGGCTAAACTATAAATGGTGTCTGCAGCGGACTGCAGTACTAGAATTATTTGCTTTTTAAACATGTTAAAGAAAGCTAAGCTCATGAGAGGTCGCTGCCAGAGATGCTTGTGTTAGTGCGCAATTGTTATACGGAACAAGAATACAAAGGTATCCACTTGAACCCAATATTTGCATAATCCCTTCTACGAAGAGGAAGCCCCTCTCGAGAGCTCCACCTTTAGAATGAAATGATCAAGGACGGTAACTTGGATTTTAATAAACTTTAAAAGTTCTCAATATCTCTCCAACCTAGGAAAACCACGTGGCTAGCAAATCTATAACAGTGCGTGTACTAATACATCTGCCTGCGCTATTCAAAAGTTAAAAAAAAAGGTAGCTTGATGCCTCCCTCAGGATGCAGGACGCTCAGGTGTACCAGCCTGTTCTTCCAAATGGCTGTCCTTAAGACAAATTTCTAGCTGAACACCCAAAATTATCGAAAGGTAAATATTTTGTTTTCAGTGTCAAAAAGTCACGTACTTGTAGACTTTCTTTTTTTCCATCTTTTTCATTTTTCCCCCAACCATCTGAAAGCATAAAGACGCAGCTTCGGTCCGTTAGAGAGCAGATGGCACTGGCCGCTGGCCGGCCAATGATATGCTTGTAAATATTTCAATTTCAATAGATTCTCTGTTTCCGAGAAGAAAATGGAAACACCGAAACAGCTCAAAGAAAGCAGAGTCCACGTGCTGGCACACGTCGTCATTCTACTAACTTTTCCAGGGTGTCCTAAAAATTATTTTTTCGTGAGAACGGCGGGGTAGGAGAGCAAAGAAACGGTCACAGCGATTTTCTGTGGAAATAATACAATTTACATTTTCTAACTTGACAGTATCAGCATAAATCAGAGCCATCTGGAGAGAAACACCTTCTGATCACCACACGGGGAGGCGGGGGGGTGGGTGGACTCTGAGAGATGAAGGGGAAGGGAACAGAATTCCAGCCAATGACAGTGACAGCTGCCTGTGGTGCTCTCGCCATGACTAGGCTCGCTTGGCCCCGGCCCCATCATCACCAGCATTTTAGGAAGCTTTTACCCCAGAGCCTGACTTTGCTCCTTCCTTGGAGGGCGCGGCATAGTGACCGGCAGGGTGAGTGTATGTCATAGCGGCGACCTTGGCCCAGACATCTCCCACTAGTCGGGCGCTTTTAGGTTTACAGAGTGCTTGCCGCATACGATTTCATCCAACCCGCTGTCGCCCGTGTGGGTTGTGTGCACCCCATTCTGCCCATGGGCGGGGGTGGGGATGGGGTGGGAGGGTGAGGGTGGCCTCGGGGAGGCCAGATGCCTTACCAGAGCTCACGCCCCCGGCAGTTGGTGGAGCGGCAGCTCAAATGCCAGGCCCTCACCTTGTCCGGGTCACTTCGGACCAAAGCCGCTGTGGCCTAAGCCGGTCGCCCACGTCCTCTCCGTTAGCCTCCCAGGCTTCCTGCCGACGCCGCTGCCGTCTGTCTGGGACACCACACTCCCTGCCCCCCACACACACTCCCCATGGAATGTCCAAGTCAGTGGCTTATGTTAGACAAAATGGGGCTTGGAAGGCAGACAGTGACCCAGCTTTCAAGAGCACTTGCACTGTGGCGAGAGGCACCCTGAGGTCCAGGCCCCACTCTCTCAGCGTGAAGCTGGTGCCAGGCAACCAGTCCCCTTGACCCTTCACTCCGTCCCCTCCAGTTTTAGATTTCCTGTGGCCATCTGGACCTCACCAGACGTGGCCTGGTTGTGACCAGTGCTTCTGCAAGCTCTGCCCTCTGCTGGCCCCACCCAATCAAAGGAATCCCCAGTTTGATGGACAGGTAGTTCTATGCCTCACTGGAAGTCACCCTGCATGCTTGAGGTACAACAGATCCCTGTC
>NW_011888892.1:2563942-2566601 GCF_000151845.1 Pteropus vampyrus
GTTAGCCTCCCAGGCTTCCTGCCGACGCCGCTGCCGTCTGTCTGGGACACCACACTCCCTGCCCCCCACACACACTCCCCATGGAATGTCCAAGTCAGTGGCTTATGTTAGACAAAATGGGGCTTGGAAGGCAGACAGTGACCCAGCTTTCAAGAGCACTTGCACTGTGGCGAGAGGCACCCTGAGGTCCAGGCCCCACTCTCTCAGCGTGAAGCTGGTGCCAGGCAACCAGTCCCCTTGACCCTTCACTCCGTCCCCTCCAGTTTTAGATTTCCTGTGGCCATCTGGACCTCACCTGACGTGGCCTGGTTGTGACCAGTGCTTCTGCAAGCTCTGCCCTCTGCTGGCCCCACCCAATCAAAGGAATCCCCAGTTTGATGGACAGGTAGTTCTATGCCTCACTGGAAGTCACCCTGCATGCTTGAGGTACAACAGATCCCTGTCCCACCTGGGGAGCTGCCGGAAGCCACCCCAGAGACTCTCTGAGCACTGTGTCCACTCTGTGATGTGCGGCCTTGTGCCACAGCGCATGGTCATCACCTGGACACCTGGACGCTGGCCTCCTGGGAGAGGGACTGTGTTGTACTCTGAGCCCTCAGCCCCAGCACAGCCCTTGGATCTACCACATGCTAAACAAACATGACAGAAGAGACGTGACAGAGAGGGACAAAGTCTGGAAGCTGTCAAGTACTGCGTGGTAGATGGTTTGGGTCCATAGTCCAGGGAGAAAACACCAACCTCTCACTAACAAGACGAGGCCTCCATCTGTGCATTGCTGTCTCAGCGAGGGGCCCTGAGCCCCCAGAGGCTCTAGGTGGCTTCGGGTGTGGCCGATACACCCCAGCCCCGATTCCGACACGCAGGCTCAGCCAGCCTTTGGACTCACGCCCGAGGAGAAGACCACTAAAAGCACTCAAAGGTCACCTCCGGGCCCTCCCTCCCGTCACTGTAACCTGGCCCCCTCTCCTCTATTTCAGACGAAGGGTCGCCGCATTGTCTCAGGTCCCCACGGGGAGAACCGAGGTCTCCAGGCTCTCAGGACCCAGCAGCGTCAGCCCCCTCCCTAAGGCCAGACCCCCACTGGCTGGATGCGAGTCCCTCCCAGGCATAACGTTATTAAGTCGAAGGGAGACCAGTTATTCTCTCCTCGGGGCTCTAACAGGTCTTTAATTAGGACAATCTGCTTGGTTTCGTGTGCCTAAAAGCCCCCTAGCCATCGGCGACCGCCTTTTTCACAAAGGGAGCAGGTCACAGGCTCGGGGACGTCACCAGGTCCCACTGTCTGGCACGCAGCAGGTGCCCATGGACGTTTGTGGAGGGAGTGATGGGAAGGCTGGCAGCAACAGACTGGGTGAGTTTCTAAATTCTGACATATCTCTAAAATCTCGTAATTCTTTATATTCTCCATATTCTACTGGCAATTATACATGCAAAGGGCATTTCGATTTCAACTTTTCATCATTAATTTTTTTAAAAGTCAGGTTTTAATAGGAAAAAAAATCACGTTTAGTGCCGAGAACAAACTGGTTGGATAGTCGAAAAACTAGCTCTGTGAGATTCGTCTTTGGGAAGGAAAAGCCTTGGTGAGAATCAAGGTCTCCTGAGGTATTCATTTGCCAAGGGAATGCCGTGAAATTGACCGTGGCAAAACTTTAGGTAACCACTGCTAAAAAAAAAAATTGGGGGGCAGGGGGGGGAGGAATACTCAAAAAAGATATTTAATCGATGAAATTCTAAATCTATGCTCATTTTCTTTTGGAGAGGTGGCAAAATAAGGAAGCGGAAATTTTTCACGTGATTTGTATGAAAACTTGCCTTGGTCCAGGAATTCATAGTAAACATAGAAGATCTGTCTCACAGAATATCTTGTCAGCCTTTGAACAGCAATTCACACACAAAGAGGAAAATATTTTTGGACGTTGAAAATATTTTAAATTCTGTCTAAAGAATACATCAAAATATATGGGGTATGGGGTAAAAATTTACTAACAGGAAATGTATAGTTTTAAGTGCGTTTATTATCAAGAGATACAGAAATAAATGAACTAAGTGTTAAACTAGGAAAAAACCCAGAACACTGAAAATTAAGAGGAAGAAGTTAAAAAATAAAAGCAGAAATTATTAAATGAGAAGTCCTAAAGAAATGCAATAGATTTGATTAATAAATCCAAGAAAATTCTCAGGCAGACCAAATATATATCAACCTCTGATAAATCCAAACAAGGAGAAAAATAAATTGTAAATAACAAGAAATGGGTATGGGCATAAAATTTAAATTACAATTAAGTTATAACTACAAATAATTAAAAAATAAGATACTAATAAATCTGAAAACATGGATAAAATAAAGATTTTCCAGGAAATGATGTTACCAAACTTAGCTCAATCAGAAACAACAAAACCAATGAACATGTAAGAAGTCAAAAAATCTATAAGAGGTTTATGTCCCATAGAGAGAGAGATGCCAGACCTAGACATTGTTAAGGGGGAGTTTTTAAATCCCCGCAGAGAGAGATTATTCTCATTCCTTTTCACTGTCCCAAAAAGCACAAGCACAAAGACAGGACAAAGGAAATTTCCTGATTACAGCTGATTGCTGGGATGGCCGTAGCATTTCACCCTCCCTCTACCTGAGCCCCAGTGAGCCCCATGTCTTGGG
>NW_011888892.1:2570216-2573234 GCF_000151845.1 Pteropus vampyrus
GTGCCAATATTTATCGAGCAGCTGTGATGTGCTAAGTGCTGGGGACAACAGAGAGTAAGATGGATGTGGTCTCTGTCACCACAGGGCTTAAATCCTAACTAGGAAGACAAACAAGACATTACAACACGGTAAGTATTCTGCAGGAGAAATGAGGAAGGCCTGGCGCACGCTTAACACGGGACCGCGCCATGGCCGGAGTCGGGTGGCAAGGACCAAGCGAGACCTTGAAGAAGTGATGGCGAAGCCAAGTAGCGGTTAGGCCAAACGTCGGAGTTTAAGGTGAGGGAACACGGTCAGGCAGAGGCAAAGACCCCTGTGATCGGAAGGACATGGAACTGTCGAACAGTTACACGGTAAAAAGCGGAAACACAGAACCATCTTATTAATAGTTTGGTGCTACCAGTTCTGACGCCTGTACGTGGTAAGTCGATACCGCTGCAGATGGAAACTTCCGGCTATCAGAGCCGTAGGTGACATCGACAGTGCACATAATCTGACTTACTCATCATGCCAGACGGAAGGGCGAGATGGCTCCCAACGACCCGTGCCTCCTGGTCTTCACTCTGTTGTGTGATCCCCTCCCCTCCGGGGCGGGGGGAGGGGGGGTGCGGCGGACTGAGCTGGTGACATGCTTCTGACCAACAGAATACCGCAATATTCTTCTATGATTAGATCTGATCTGATCTAATCAACTTCTGTGATTCGATCACAAAAATGTGTGACTTTTGTCTCTGTCACCTTCTCGGCGTGCTTGCTTTGCTGGAGCAAGCCGCACTGTTGGAGACGCTCACTTGCTCCGGAGATGACAGAGGTCTCCTGCTCACGGCCAGCTAGGAACTGAGACCGCAGTCCGGCAGCTCTCCAGGAACTGCGTTCTGCCAGTAACCACGTGGGCATGGAGGCGGGTCCCTTCCCAGTCTAACCTCCAGATGAGACCCCAGCCCTGGCCGACACCTCGATTACAGCTGGTGAAGAAGCAGAGGCTCCAGCTAAGCTGTGCCAATGTTTCTGACTCGCAAAAACTGTGAGATCCTAAATATGTGTAATTTTAAACCGCTAAGTCACGGTAACTTGTTACGTAGCAACAGATAACTAATACACTCATGTACGTACATTTATAATTTAAATATTTTCTATAGCCATTGTGGGTCAATGTGGTTGGGGTGAGTCAGGGGTTTTATTGGTGAGAGAGGACAATATATGTAAGTATGATTAAGTTTTCCCTGCAGAGAAAGCATATTTTAGCCAAGTCCACATGTTCCTTTGATGCAGAAAGGGAAGATCACAGATGTTGAACTCTGAAAACAGGTCTTTGGTCCTTATCTTTCCTGTCAGCCTCTGACGGTCAGGACCACCCCCAGGAGACATCCCCGGGACCGACACGGTGAAGGTCTCACACACTACTCTCCCACGGGGCCTTCCTGGAAAGATGAGCTGTTCTCTCCTCACGCCCCGATGCCAAAACATCAACTCAAGATGGGATGGTTACAAAGATCCCAAAGGACGCCTGAGCTTGGGTTCTCTCCCCGGTAACCCAGAGGCTCATCGCGTGGGCTCTGCAACTAGCCATCCAGTTTGGTCCTGGCTCAGCCTCTTACGAGATGTGGGAGCTAAAGCAAATCACCAGTTTCTATGCCTTAGTCTCCCCATCTGTAAAATGGAAATAGTAACAACACACAGCAGCACCACACACCCGGCCCTCGCTCTAAAGGGTAGAGCGTAAATTACGAAACGCTTCGCCCACGGTCTCCTCACCACCGCCCAGCCAGGTCGGACGCCTCCTTATTCTTCTTTGACGAATAGGAAAATGAGGCTCAGAACCATTCAGCGGCTTCCTCGAGGTCACACAGCTGTGAAGAGGCCAAGGCGGGGCTCAGAGTCAGGCCTCCCCTCTGCAGCACGGGATCCTGGCCGCGATCCCAGCAGCCTCTCGGTTTCCTGACGACAGCGCATGGACACACAGCGCTCTGCACCCGCTGGATCCACATGGACGTGACATCAGGGGAGATAAATATGTCTCATTCTTTGATGTCATTTATGCCCACAAAAGAAACGGAAGGTTCTATTAGGTGTGTTTTTTGTTTGTTTGTTTGTTTTGTTTTGTTTTGTTTTTTAGTGCTTTAAAACAGTTGGCTTGGCTTGGCTTTTCAAACTATGTCCTTATCCGGTCCCTTCTGCCACCTCTTCTGAAATACTTTCCTACTGAGTCTGTGTAATCAACGTCCTGGCCCTCACCTGTACTGAGTAAGAACCAAGGTTGAAATGCACCTTTTAAGGGTGAACAGAAATGAGAAAAAGGAGAGACTGAAATAGAGAACTGAGAGGAAGTTTTAGGAGAACCATTTAGCAGATGAATAAATTATGCTTGAAAGAACGGATCTTCTCTACTAAGAAATTGGATGTAAACTTAATGAACCGAGTCAGCTAAACCCAAATTTTAGTGATGGATCGGAGATCTGATTTTTCTAGATAAATCAGCAGAGCTGACGATCTATATGGGATCATACTGTTCATTCCAAAATTTGCAAAGATGTACAAATGAGTGTTTCCATCATCGGCTTGCCCCGCTGTACAATCTGCTCTCTATATTAGAATTTCAAAGTACGGAACGAATTCAACGTACGCCCCTGGAAGGCTCACACGCGTGGAATTCTGCTGACACCACCGCTGGCAGAGGAGCAGCTTCTGAGAGAGTATGTGGCTGTGTTTCCCAGCTGTTCTCATTGTGCCTCAGCCAGGGGGAGATGGGAACAGCTGACGGCTTCACCCCGCAAAGCTCCGCTTGGCCTCATCATTAGCACATCTCACCCCTGCAGCTGCCAAGGCAGAGACTAACATGCCAGCAGGAGAGCAGCTGACTCGCTTCTCTGGCCGAGCTTACGGAGTAATGGAGGCGAGAATCAGGGGGCCAGGTGGGTTCGACTCAGTTTCTGCGTGTCTTTAGGTTCCACTCATTCCACGTGCCAGGAGGAGAGGGTCCACGTCTGCTTTTCTCACCGCCACGTCCCCAGCTCCTGG
>NW_011888892.1:2573284-2575570 GCF_000151845.1 Pteropus vampyrus
GAGTTTTTAAATCCCCGCAGAGAGAGATTATTCTCATTCCTTTTCACTGTCCCAAAAAGCACAAGCACAAAGACAGGACAAAGGAAATTTCCTGATTACAGCTGATTGCTGGGATGGCCGTAGCATTTCACCCTCCCTCTACCTGAGCCCCAGTGAGCCCCATGTCTTGGGGCTCAGGTTTGGCTTTGGAGCTTCCCTATCAGGAGGTGGAATCTGCTTCCCCTCACCTTGATTCTGGGTTTGCCTACCTGACCTGGCAATGAAATGTCAGTAGGTGAGATCCAAGCAGAGGCTCGAACATTAGGGCTTGTTTGTCCTGGTGCCTCTGCCTCCCCCATCAGAAGGTACCTGAGCCAACCTGCCGCAGGGGGTGGGGGAGACATGTGGACCGGAGCCCAGTCACCCTGTCAATAATCAGTGGACCCACAAATACAGGAGTAAGCCTCATTGAGACCAGAGCTGCCTGATGAGAATCACTGACTCACAGAGTAATGAGTTAAAAAAATGTTTTATTGTTTTAAGCCATTGAATCTGGGGTTAATTTATGAAGCAGTATTATTATGTCAATAAACAACTGACATAAATCCACTTTGAGACTGCTGAAACCCCAATAATAAATTTAAAGTGTATATTCTTAATATAGATGTGGAAAATCTTAATTAGAACACTAGGAAATTAAATTCAGCAACATATTAAAAATATGATACACCTCGACACAGTTGGATATGTCCCAAAAATGTAAGGATGTTTTGATATTGGGAAATCCATCACTGAATAATTATATCAGTAAGTCAAGAAATATTGATATCAGTAGTTCAAAGGATTAAGAAAGAGAAAAAGACACGGTGCCTCAGTAAGTACCTAAAAGACAGTTAATAAAATTCAATATCCAGTGCCGATTTTTAAAAATGCCTATGTGAAAACTAGAAATAGATTCTTCCTTAAAATAATGAGCTTGCGTCTTAACTCTATCTTCAACATCGTAATCAATGAGAAAGCACCAGGGGCCTTCACATCAAAGAACAAAACATAAGCAGGACGCCTGCTATTTGTTCAAGTTTCTAAAACCGTGCTTTACGTTTGAGACTGCAAGAAAGCAATACAAAAAGAATTCAGAGAAATAAATGTTGGAAAAGGGAAGTTATAGGTGATATGATTAGTAATCTAGGAAGCCCAAGAAAACCAACTGAACAGCTACTAAAAACAACAAGATATTCTAATAAACAGGTCAGTCCCAGAATGTGTATATATGAATTAATACACAAAAAATGCTATTACTAAAATAAAATTGGATCCCATTGATAATGACAAGAAAAAAGTCACCTAAAAATGCTTAGTAAGAAATGGATTATGATGCTGTTCATCCAAAATTATGTCTCACAACAGGGCAGCGCCATAATTTATAAATAGCTCTTAACAGATCAGTAAGAGAAGTCAAAGATCTCAACAACAAAATGACCAAAGGATGTGAACCGAGAATTCAAAAGAAGAATTACAAATTATTGATAAACACAAGGGGAAAAATTCAACTGCATTAGTACTGAAAGAGGCTGTCCTTCCAACTCCCCTGCCCCCAGCCTCGTCCCTGCTTCTGTGGCCATGAACTCACTCCTGCCCTCCAGCCCCCACGACACACACCCAGCAGGGAGGGCACAGTGACATATATGATAGAAGAAATTGGGATGAGGCGCTGGGGATTGTGCTCAGGTCCCTGTGCATCTCCTGCTCCTCCGTTCTGGTCTGCTCTCTGCCACCCATGAAGCATAGTGACCCATTGAGGCAAGATCCCGTATGGTCCTGCAAGACAGCTGACTCTCAAACCTTGCCGGAAGTGAACCGGCAAACCCACTCAGCCACAGACCGAAAGCCAGATTCTCCCATCAACTTTCCGGTAATCACGGATAGTTTGATCTCTGACGTTCAGCGTCCTGAGTGATCGATTCATTCCAAATTTGAGAGGGGAAGAGTGTTTCGTGTTAGACGCCTAACACCCCAACAATAAACTTAAAGTGTCAATTAAAATATTATAACCTGGAAAGTTGGCAAAGAACGTGTGATGGCAATTGACAAGAATGATGCCACTGGCTGGCAATAAGAGGCTTTGGAAAAGCAGGCAGGAAGAATATATATAAACGTAGCTTCCAGAAGGCGCACTACAACACAGCATGGACTGTAGGAGGTGCTCACTCCTCGTGAGTTTTTCTGCAACTTCAGCGCACTCCTGCTCACATTTATTGCACTTTCTTCAAGATTCTAAAGTTTATATGGAAAATAAGCGAGATGGTA
>NW_011888892.1:2575620-2578361 GCF_000151845.1 Pteropus vampyrus
ACTAACATGCCAGCAGGAGAGCAGCTGACTCGCTTCTCTGGCCGAGCTTACGGAGTAATGGAGGCGAGAATCAGGGGGCCAGGTGGGTTCGACTCGGTTTCTGCGTGTCTTTAGGGTCCACTCATTCCACGTGCCAGGAGGAGAGGGTCCACGTCTGCTTTTCTCACCGCCACGTCCCCAGCTCCTGGCACCATCTGATTACGGTGGGCAAATCCATCTGCTGACTAAGAGAACCACAGAAGCCATGCCGGGCACTTCCGGTTCCACAAGCATGGCGGACTGAACTCCTGCAGACAGAAAACGCTTCCACTACGACCACATAAAAATGCTAAATAGAATGTGACATTTTAATAGTAATACATAACTAAACTGGAAAGAAAGGAAAGGAAACTACTAGGATCCATAAATAAAAAGGGAATTTATAGCTAGAGCATTCAAACACTGCCAATGCCACGGAAATCCAAGAGGCCCAGCAGATCCAGGCCTTCGGTCTAGAAGATGTAATTTTTAATGACAGGAGGTATGATCTCAAACCCATGAGACAGGAAGAGGAGCTGAGAGCCTTGCATAGAGCTAGGGCCCGACGGGGCTGCTCTTCCCAAGTTCGAGGGGCTAGAAAAACTCTACAAAATGACCCAGGGAAACTGCAAAGTGGCCGGGCCACTCAGAGAGCCTGTGAGTTAGGGAGACGACCAAGAGAAATAAAACTGCAAGCCTTTGCCATACACCATGTGGGGACCAACATGACAATAACCGTAAGGAATAAAATCCCCCCAATGAAAAATTAACATGTACACTGGGCTCATAAGCGAAATCCTTTAAACATCTATCATAAGTAAGCAAACTGCTCCACTGAAACGTCCATGATCCAAGGTGCATCGGTCACCCGCGGAGAGGACAGTGGCGGAGGGGGCACAGTTGCACGTGAACTTGCCATCCAAAATGACAAGGCACTGGAAGAGAGAATCCACGACTCCAGACTCAGCACCCTAAGAACGAGATGACAGACGAATCTGAAAGGGCTAACCACGTATATACCCCAAAGTTTTAAAGACACAGTAGCAGACAGAGAAACCATAATGAAAGATAGTGAAAAGACATGATTTGCAAAAGATCTAGGAGGCTTGAGAAAAAAATAAAGCTTTCACAAAGGAAAAATTAAAGGCATTGGAAAACGCAAAGCAAGCCCACAGACGGTTTAAACCGCAGTTGACACTCATCAAGAGAGAACCGTGAAATGGAATTTAGAGTTGGTGACATTACTCAGATTATAAAGCAGAGTAATGAAGAGAGAGAGAAGTGAAAAACAGGATAACTGAATGATAAAGTCCAAGTCCATATTACAAAAGTCCCAACGAAAGTAGTAGGGAAAATAAAGACAAGACAGCAATTAAAGAAATAATAGCTAAGAATGTTTCATGATTGATTGGATTCAAGAAGCATAGCAAAAGCATGCACACAAATTAAAAATAAATCCATATAAAAAAAGTGATGATAAAACTATAGAACCGCACACACACATACACACACATACGTACACACACATACACACACATACGTACAGTCTTCAGAACAACCAAGGAAAAGGGCAGGTTTAGTGCAAAGGAACAATCATTAAAGCCTTCTCAACAGTAATAGTAGAGGCCAGAATATAATCGGTAAGATCAGTTAAAGGACAATAACTGTGAACCTCGAATTCTATGCATAGCTAACCTAACATTCATGCAAAAGAGAAAACAAACATTTTTCAGGCAAACAAATACGAAGAATTTGCTACTCGTAGACCCTTCACGGAACACTACTTTGATAAGAAGCAAACAAAATCCAGGAGGCAGAAGTGGTTTGTAAGGAGCCATGATGGAAAAATGGAACTAGTTACATCAGAGAAATCAAAATAAGCCGGGACTATTACAAATGAAAACAAAGCCTACTACCACCCCGTGAGAGATGGTAGGGCTAAAATGCTAGAAAACAGTAAAAATAAATGGAAGGAGTGATGAAAGCCGTTAAAGCAGAGAGCCTGTGAGTTAGGGAGACTACCAAGAGAAATAAAAGTAGTATTTATTGGAAGTCCCAGTCTGTAGTATTATTGGAAGAAGGCCACTTTTATGCTTTGTTACCTGAGGTGCAAATGTTAAAAATGTAGTAGGACCACTAAAACTGCAGAAACCAGTATATCATATTGAAATTAATAGAAGTGGAGAGACCGAGGTGTAAATAATCCTTCAGCGACATAACAGGAGACAGAAAAGGAGAAAAGTTATCTAACAACAATGGTAAGTAGAGAAAAACGTCGGGGAAGAGTTCGAAATTATCAAGAGCCACAATACATGGTAATGAATGACACTAGGCGGTTAAAAGGCAGCAGTTACAAAGTTTTAAAAATCCATTTTGTTTACGATAGACATGGAAAATTTGAAAGAAAAGAGGTAGGAGAAAATATACCAAAAAAATTAACCAAAGGAAACCTGACATAGTAATATTTGCCTTAGACAAATCGGAAGCTGTACACAGTTGTATGGACCCGAGAAACAAACCTCAAAACGTATAATGCAAAACTTGACAGAATTACAAGGAAAAAGGAAAATCCAAGATTATATATGATTCTTCGAACCTCTTAGAAATATTGAACGAAAAATATAACTTGTCGTAAGATTTGACATCAGTTAACAAGCTTAATCTCATTGACATATCTAGAATGCCATCCCAATCACTTAGCACATGTGCATTGTTTTGAAACG
>NW_011888892.1:2578411-2580680 GCF_000151845.1 Pteropus vampyrus
GAAGGCGCACTACAACACAGCATGGACTGTAGGAGGTGCTCACTCCTCGTGAGTTTTTCTGCAACTTCAGCGCACTCCTGCTCACATTTATTGCACTTTCTTCAAGATTCTAAAGTTTATATGGAAAATAAGCGAGATGGTACGGAAAAATCCTGAAAGAATTATGTGAGGATCTTAGACCTACCGGATATAAGAATAATCGCGTAGCAATAATTAAGCCTGCGGTACAAGTCCATGGAAAGACAGACCAGCAGAAATAAAAGAAAATGAGGAAATCAAACCAAATAAATACGAAATTTGAGAATATGATCAAGGTAGCATTTCAAATCAATTGAAATGAAATGGTGGTCACAGCTGGGTGGCCATCTGAAAAGAAAGTGGGTTCCTATCCTCACTCTACGTCAAAATCAATGCTGGATGGATCAAGGATTGAAATGTAAGAAAAATAAAACTATAAAACCACTGGAGGAAAATGCTGCTACCACACTAACTTCGTAAAGACTTTCTGGGTCTCACAGTAGGGCCACTCTCCTTTCTTTGAACCATGATAACTAAAATAAACTCGAGATTCTAATTCTGGTAGCAACCACTAAAAAAATAACCACCATCAAATTAAGAAATACAACTTTAAAAATAGAATACTACAACTACTCCATCAAGGGAAAAACCGGAAAAGAAATAAAAAATACATTGGGCAAATATAAAAGAAATAGCAAGATCATGAACTTAACTCCCCATATGAATAATTAGATTAAAAGTAATTGGATTAAATGTTCCATTTTAAAAGAAGAGACCCTCAGATTGGATTAAATGTAAGATCTACTATGTACTGTTCACAAGAAATGCACCTTAAGCATAAATACTTAGACAAGTTGAAAGCAAAATAATAATAATATCCAAAATAAAGAGGAAATTTCATAATGATAAGTGGGTCAATTCGTCAAGCAGACATAAATGACCCTAGATGTGTATAAACCCGAGTTTCAAAATACATGAAGAAAACTGATAGAAATAAAAGGAGAAATAGATAAATTGACAGCTCTAGTTAAAGGTTATACTACTTTCCTAGGAATTCATAGAAATGGTAGACAAAAAAACCAGTAAGCTTTCAGAAGGTTTGACAACACCATCTAACAACTGTGCCATTTACAGAAAACTACCGTCTAACTACCCGAGAAGCTCATTCCTTTCCATCACTCACGGAATCTTCACCAATATGGACCACTGACGGGGACGTAGAACAAGTCTCAACAAATATAAAGATCAAAATCAGAGTCTATTCTCTGATTCTCTTAGAGTCTATTCTCTAAGAAAATGAAATTAGAAATTAATGACAAAAAAATCTTTAAAAATCCTCAACCACGTGGAAATTAAGTAATGAATTCTAAATAAGCCATAGGTCACCGACAAGAGGTACAAGAGAAATTTAAAACTATTTCGAACTGAAATATAAGGAAAATACAGCCTATAAAAATGTGTATTATGCAGTTAAGGAGTGTTTACAGGGATATTTTTATTTCCAAATTGTCATATAGAAAAGAAGAAAGGTTTTATGCCAATAATCTAAGGATCTGCTATAAGAAGCTAAAAGAAAAGCAAATTGAAGATAAAGAAGAAGGAAAGAAATACTACAGAGTAGACGTCATTGAAAGAAACAGAGAGAATCTTTGAAACCAAACTTATTTGCAACACTATAGTTTTAAATTCTTAGCAAGAAGAGAGAAAAAGTGAGAGCAAACACAATTTATAATTTCACGAATTAAAGAGAGAGACATCACTATAGATAACATGGGCATTAAATTC
Organism: Pteropus vampyrus; assembly: GCF_000151845.1. Lineage (NCBI taxonomy): Eukaryota > Metazoa > Chordata > Mammalia > Chiroptera > Pteropodidae > Pteropus > Pteropus vampyrus. The sequence continues at coordinate 2,580,215 of NW_011888892.1, forward strand.
ATAAGAAGATATGAAGAATTTTATGCCAATAAATTTGTTAACTCAGATGATAAGGAAATGTTCTTCGAAAGACACAAACTACCGAAATTCACATAGAATGAGAAATATCTATACGGCTTTATATCAATTAAAGAAATTTAAGTGATGATTGACTTCCTCCCCCACACACACACACACACACACACACACACGCGCGCACACACACCCTTGACCTTTGAACAACACGGATTTGAACTGTGTGGGTCCATTTATATGTGTTTTTTTTCCTCAATAAATACTGTAAATGTATTTTCTTTATGATTTTCTTAAGACCATTTTCTTTTTTCTAGCTCACTTTATTATAAGAATACAGTATAGAATACATATAATATACAAAATGTGTTAATCAACTGTATGTCACTGATAAGGCTTCCAATCACTACCAGTTAAGTTCTGGGAGAGTCAGAGTTCTAAGCCGATTTTTGAC
>NW_011888892.1:2580730-2588603 GCF_000151845.1 Pteropus vampyrus
GTCGTAAGATTTGACATCAGTTAACAAGCTTAATCTCATTGACATATCTAGAATGCCATCCCAATCACTTAGCACATGTGCATTGTTTTGAAACGTATGTGTAATTTTTATGAAAATTAATCATGCATTAGCTCACAAAGAAAATTTCAAACATATAGGAGTCAATAGGACACAGATCACTTCCTCTGACCCGGTGCAATAAAATCAGATATAAATAACAGGTAACTTCGCTCAAGCATTTGGAAAGTAAAACCCACACCTACACACTCACATGCCTACCAATCAAAACATGTATCTAAATAACTTATAATCAAACAATCACAATGCAAGTTATAGATTATTTTGAACTGGATGACAACACAACACTAACAGCAAAATGGGTGCGACAGCAAATGCGGAAATCGGAAGGAAAATGTCACCCTTCATGGATGCAACGGAAGAAAAGGATGATTGAAAATGAAAGCCAAACTTTCAACACAGGAATGAGAAGTACGACGACAGTATAAACCCCAAGAAAGTAGAAGAAAGAGACAAAAATTAACGAAAAAGAAAACAAAAAATAAAAAAGATATACAAAATAAAAATGACACAAAATTATTTCAGAAAGAGAAAATATGAATAGCGCTAAAATTGTTGAGATTAAATCAATTATCAAATTTCCCATGAACAAAGCACCATACCCTGATAGTATTAAGACAAGTTCTTACAGCTGCTAAGAAAAAATATAATCTCATCCCTAAACTGTCCTAGAAATAGAAAAAGATATAAAGCTCCCTAACTCACTTCATGAGGCTAACAGTGTAGCTTTGAAATAAAAACTAAAAAACATTTCGAGAAAGGAAAGCCAGAGACTAATGATGGTTAGAAACAGCACATTGCCTTTTAGGGGCTAAAATCTTAATCAAAATCTTAGTAAATGGAATCCGACACTGTATCTTAAAAATGCATCCCAGTCATGGAGATTTATTCTAAGAATTCAAGGATGGTTTAACAACATAAAATCTATTAATGCAACACGACACACGAGTAACAGATGAGGGGGTAAGCTCTACAACAAATGAACGAGGGATCGTACCAACTTATTCTGGTCGTTTTTAAAAAATATTTCACATTTTATAAGAGAATAGATGATGGAGGCCAAAATCCTTCTTCAGTCACCTTTTTATGATATATCTCAAGTATACTGAAATTGACTGGAAAAAAAATGATTTTAGTTCAGAAACTGTACTTAGTCTGCCTCGCGTCAGGACCCCGTCTATCCCATTAACCAGTTGCATCTGAAGACATAACAGACTCTAAATCCTAAAGCGCGCTCCCGAGAGCACTGCCAGATAACTCAGGACTTAAAAAAAAAAGCAAAACCAAGTTCTTAGATGCTACTCGGATTCATGTGATCTCGTAAGAAATGCTTAAGTCCCATCCTGGCTTTAATTACAAATAGAGCAAAGCACAAAACAAGGACTGTTTGGTCAGACTACCAGCCAGTGCTCACCGAGCCCTTCTGGGGCTGGTGTGTCAGTACATCACCAGCTCTCACGGATGGTGTAAGCTGACTGGAGAGGGCGGGCTTCCAGAAGCAGGTGTACAGATGGAAGGTCCAGAGGTAGCCCGATGACTCTACCCAGTTTAAGCACTTGCCTAGAAGCCGAGCTCTTAATACAGCTTTATAATGACATAAAAGCTTAAAGGATACAAAATACCAGTACAACGCTGAGTTATTCAGCTTCTCCATCCTATCAACTGGGCATTAAATATAGCAGGAGGAAGCAGGGTGAAAAGTGAGCAGGGCATAGGACTGAGACGGCAGCCTCTCGGAAAGCATGTTACTCACTGCGTACGTTTCCGTTGGCGAATAAAGTTGATTTGAACTGCCTTACCATGCTGTTTCACCAAACTAAATTACAATCGCACTGCTGTCGGCATTATAATTACTCCGAAGACAGAGTACAGAGAGTACTCATAGTTCACCACGCCTAGGGGAGGCCCTGTTTTCCACGAGACAACCTAGAGACGGCCCTGTGTCTGCCACTTAGCAAATACCATCAGAAGCTGCAGTCACCTTGTGTGGAGTGACAGTAACACGGGTCCAACGGCAAGATTCTCCCACGAGGGTTGGGTGAGGTAGTGCATGCAGAGATCTTAGAACAGCTCCTGGCACCAAAGCACTCAATAAATAAATGCCTTTTTAAGTAATTATGTGCTGGTATAAAAATGTTAGGTTTAATAAAATACTTAAAAAAAAAAAACACTCATAAAGAAACAGCTACTAAAAATGCACAGTAACTATTTCCCAAAACATTCTGTCTAGATTATATCAACTTCACTTCCTTAATCCCAGAGAGCTGACGATTAAAGAATCGTGCATACTACAGGGCTGTTTAATATGGCTCCCGTGGGCGCACAGCCAAAGGGTTACAGGGTTGGCCATTTGGTACAGAAAAAACATCTGAAAATGTTTCTCACACCTGTCTTTATAAATTATAGATACTGCAGGAACAGTTTAGCTTAAAAAGGCCTCTGGAACACACTCTGATACGAAAACAAAAAATTCTTTTGCAACTGTAATGAGTTCATTACAGCATCATTGACCTCAGGAAAAAAACATGCCTAGCTTCTTCAAATGATGTAGCTGCATTCCTTAAAATAAAAAAACTTTACAGTTCCCACAGCTGCAACATGTACCTAATTAGGTATATGTCGACTTTGAATATTCATAGATTTTTAAAAGAAAGTTTCAAAATATTTAAAAATTGATATATTTTTTGTTTCCAGAAGGAAGGAATTAAAACAGAGAGGGAAGAAAACATGTCTCCAGGTAGAGTGTGGTAACGAGCCACGGACTGACTTCTGGATGCATGTGGCAGAGGCTGAGGCACTTCCCAGCATCCTCTCCTGAAACCCTACAATAATAAGAATAAACAACGGAGAACAGGCGAGAAAACAACAGGTAAGAGAAAGCAACGGATCTTCGGAAGATGGACGAGGACAGACCAGCGGTTATCTCCTTAGCAGAGAAGACAGAGCTGGAGTCCTGTTGCCTGGAGCAGAGGGAAGCCATCAAGGAGGTAAGATAGATGGACAGAACCCGGGAAGGGCTTAGGAGTGGAAGGCCCTGGGCACCTCTCATACAGCTGGGCTGATGGATCGTCCAAGGAGCAGTCAGAGCCCTGGGTCCCTGGCAAAGCCAGCAGAGCGAGAGCAAGGTGACTGCCCCTCCCTCCCCCAGCAGACTAACAGACGTGTTTTCTGGAAACAGGGAAGCAGATGAGTTCTGTACTAAAGACCCCAGGCATAGCTGAGATTTGGGTAGGGGGGTGGGGAGCAGTTTAGTGCCAAATTGAAAACAAAAAAAAATTAAATTAAAAATTGAATTAAAAAAAAAGCAAAGGACACTCAAGGGTGGTGAGATTTCCACTTGAACCACGCTCCCCTCGCTCAGCTCACAGACCCTGTAGCTGGGCTTAAACTTCCTCAGCCCGAGGCCACGGGATTCTTCTCTGGGGAAATGGACCAGCCTAAGAAAGAAGACACAGTCAGTGATGTCTGAAGGCTCTGATGACAAGACAGTCAGTGATATATGAAGGCTCCGATGACAAAGTGTATGGTTTTGAAGCACACAGAGCTTCCGATCGGCTTTTTAGTGTCTCAATATTAAACAGAAACAGAGCCAAAATTCAGACACTTGAAGCAAGTGAGGCTATAACAAATGGGGGCGGGGAAAGAATCTCAGAGCTAACAATGAGAATAAAGTGAGCAAAAGAATGCTTAACAATAAAAATATACTCAAGAGTTCATAGAAAATCTGCATCCGTTAATAAAGAAATGAATACGACGCTAAAAAAAAAATAAAGAAACATTCACAGAACAAGAAACACCCCTTAGAAATTAAATATCTGGTAGCAGAAATAAATAACTTGAATAGAAGGACTGGAAAATGAAACTGAACGAACTCTCCCAGAAAGTAGAACAAAAATCCAGAGAGGTGAAAAATGCGTAAGAAAATCAAAGAATGTTTTCAGGAGGTCGAGACATCCAGCTAACAGCATTTTCAGAAAAAGCATGATAAAAAAACAGTGAGGAAGAAATCACGGAAGAAAGAATACAAGAAAGTATACTAGAATTTTACGGCACGAATTTTCAAACAGAAAGGGCCTTCAGAGCTCCCAGCACAATTACCAATAAGAACTTAGTGAAAGCACATATTTAGGAAATGGAGAAATAGTAGGGATAAAAGAATAGAATCTTCCAGGAAGAAAACCAGCTACATTTAAAGAATCGACAGAGCGCCGTCAAGTTCTCAGGCAGCGAAGGGAAGAGAGACAATGAGGAAATGTCTTATAAGATACTGAGGAAATATGACTTCACCTTGGAATATCATAGCCAAACAAACTAGCAGTCAAGGGTGAGATATGTACATATTTGTGTGTGGACACATGTTCTAACCTCCTTTCCTACTCAGAGAACTCGATTTTGTTTGAAAGAGCTAAAAATATTTACTTTTCTATCTTTCCATGCATCTGGCAGTGGTCCTGTGTCACAGTTTGGCCAAGAGAAAAAATCTGCTATGAAGGTTTCTGGAAATACACCTATTTTTTCTGATAAAATAGATGTGGCCAGCTGTTTTTGCTTCTCCTGCCTGATTACTGCCTCCAATGCAGAGATAATCCCAAGAGGTACAGTGGCCATCACGAGATCATGAAGCAGTAACCAGAAAAGCAAAAGTCAACACACAAGTGTGGCAGATGACAAACAAAAGTTAGAGCTTGTGTCTCTAATACTATCACTGACCTGCTACACCAGATACTTCCCTGCTTACTTCACAGCTGTGTGTTGTACAAGGTAAGAAAGAAAAAAAAAAAACTTAAAAAAAATTGCTGTAGTCAGGTTTTCTGTTATTTGCAAGTGAAAGAAAGTATTCTAACAAGTTATCAAAAAAAAAAAAAAACTACCTCCCACACGCCCTTCCTTGGGAAGTTACTAGAAAATGTGCTCCACGAAAACAAGGAATAAACTAAGAAAAATTATGGTGCTCAGAAAACAGGTGATCCAACACAGGAAGGCTGCCAAGAGGGACTTGCAGCATCCTGGTGATGAGAACAGCGCCGAGACAACAGCCATACTGCGTGCCCGAAAAGGAATCCGTTTATATTGGAACAGGAGGAAAAAGAGCTCCAGGAGAGAGAACACCAAGAAAAAACAAATAATGGACAGATTACTTGAGGTGCTTGATAATGTTGAAAGGAATTTAATAGTTCTCTCGGAAAGTTTAGAAGTAGAGACCAGTACACAGGAAACAAAGCAAAACAGTATTTGGGGGTGGGGGGGTGCGGGGGGAGCAATTATTAACTCAAGGAAAAACAAAAAGTTGCAAGAGAGATGAAACGGAGTCATGGAACGCTGGGCGGCTCGATTGTGAAGTGTTTGCAGTCTTCACAACGCAGTCTTCGGAATGCAAACATTGCATATCGCTATTAAAAACGATGGCAACACTATACCAGAAAGTCAGAAAGAAGAACGGCCCGTAGCGGGGGTAGAGTGAGCGAGGCGAAAATGGCAAGGAAGGTGGTCAGAGAGAAAAACAGGGATTAGGTTTCCAGAGGCTTGGATTTTCTTTCCTGAGAGCCATAGAAAGCCACTGGAGAGTTTTAAACAGGAAACGTGCATGATCCAACTCATGCTCAAAAATGAGGACTTTGGCTGTGGCGTTGGGAGGAATACACCGTGTGGGGACAGGCGGGAAAGGCGGCAGACCAGCCGGAGGCTAATGCACTAGGGATGAGGGGCTTCTGCAGAAGAGATAAAAAAAAAAAAAAAAAATTAAAGAAAAAAATTTAAAAAGGAAAAAATGGTGGCCTGGGTTGGGGAAGGCACACTTTAAAAGGGATGCAAGTGGCTTAGATGGGAATGCATTTTGGAGGGTGGCGGCTTATGGAGAGAAAGGGATGACTCGGGGCTGACTTTCCAGGTGTTCACACGACACATCTGGAGAAGACACGATGTCATTACTGAGTGGGGAATCCCCCGGAAGGAATGGATCCAGGAGTAGAGGGTTTGGGTCTGGAGTCTGATTCTGGACCTGATAGGGGTGACATGCCCACTGAACGGTACCAAATAGGCGATTGTTCTGAGGCTCAGCGTAACACACAGGGAGACAAACCCCAGGATATACTCTGCCTTCAACAAGTAATAATTTCTCCTTTTCTCTTGCCAACACAAAGAAACGTTTCATTCTATGTGTGGCTTTTTAAATAACCTCAGTGCTATGATTGGGGGCAGTGATTGAGTTGAGACTTGATACTGAGAACCCAGGGTAAACAAGCGGTGAATCGTGGGATATAACATGTAACCCATTCAAAATGTTTAGTTCTAACTGGCTTTCTATTCTGAGTCATCTCTATCCTAAGGAAAAACTCTCTCCATCAAAGCTGCAGCCATAAAATAATAAAAGCCCCTGGCCCCTATCAAACATTTTCCCATTATTAGTTTGATTTAGTAAACATTTTCCTCTAAAAAAAAATATCCATACTCAGTGGACTTCTGTTTATGTGCATAGAGCCTGTGCCAAGTTAAAGATCACCTCCGGCACACTTAGAAATCGTTTCAATTTTTACAAAGTTCTTTCTCAAGAAACATTCGAAAGGACCAATTTGTACGAGTCTTTCAAAATATTTTTGAGTGCAATTATTTTCATTTACAGGTCACAGAGCTCTTCAGCTAAACAGTCAGAAGTCTCCTTTCTTGGCTTTCTCGACGCTTCTTCACTGCTCTGTGCCATCCTCCTATTTAATCATTCATTTCCAAACCGGTCCTCTCTGCCGTGGGGATTTGAACGAGAGCTGGGTTTTAGCCACATTGCAGTAGATGCGGTGGGGTGGAGGGTAGCTGTGGCAATTACAAAATCAAACGCACCGTAAAGTGGTAACAATTCATGACTGAGGCCGGTTGTTGAAAAAAAGAGATGCCTGTCTTTGCAGAACGATGGAAATTGAGAGTCGGAGGTCTGGGCCGGTCATTCATTGGTAGGCCGACAGCGCCTCTAGCGGCAGAGAGACCACGGCGGCGGCCACGACCAGAGCAAGCTTCGGATTTTTAAAAAGGCACCTGCTGGGTGAGTCCTCATTATGCAAAAGCAAAAGATCCACAGGTACCCCATTTTAAGGCGATACAACTCGGGAAACCCTAGATATATAAAACGGCTATACTATCCGCGCTTTAACTTCTCAAGGAGTCTGTCGCTTCGCACAAGGTTGATTTAAGCGATTATTTATGGCCGAGAAACTGACAGGAGGCGGGAGGCGGAAAAATTCTGCTCAAGTTTGGCCGCCACTGACAACTGGGGAGCGATCCGGAGTTAACAAGAGGAAAGAAAACTAAAGAAGCAGGCGAGAGTCACCTTTTTTTAAAAAATGAAAACCTCTGCGGGACGCACACCTGTGCGGAAGGGGATGCCTCACCTGCGTGCTCACGGCGCGTCCTCCACGCGTATCCGTGGGGGAGACGGGATGGAAAGGGGACTTCAGGGAGGGCTGGCCCCGGGGCGGGGGGGGACTCGCTAAGGGACAGGGGTAAGATGACCCCCACACGCATCACCCCTGGCGACACGTGTAACTGTCAAGACACAGAGAGACGGCCTGGCAAATGACACCCCAGAGGGGGGAGGACTGGGATGCAGCCCCGAGGCTGTACCGTCGGGCTTCGCGCCGGCGGCTTCCCGGCCCAGAGCCAAGCGTTCCCACTTCCGCGCGGGAACTGGCCCCTGGGGGGTCGGGGATGGGGTTCTCCCCACGCGGGGCGCGGGAGCCTGGGGGCCCTGCAGACGCGCCCCGGTGCGCGCCTCGCGGGCAGCCCTGCCACTCGGCGTCTCCCCAGAGCC
>NW_011888892.1:2589132-2592482 GCF_000151845.1 Pteropus vampyrus
CGCGCGCCCCGGAGGCACAGACGTGGCTCGGTGGCGGCGCGGGCGCCCGGAGCGCGCACATCCCCGCCCCGGGATGATGTGGCCGCAGGGCCCGGGGCGCCCGGCTGCCAAGAGCACACGCGGCTGCACCGTCCAGCTTTCCAGTCTGAGGCTGGAAAGGATGACTCGGCTGCTCGCTGCCCGGCTCGCCGGGTCCGCGGGTGGCAGGTCTGAAAGGTGGTCCCCAGCCCCGGCGGGCGTCTCGGGCCGTCCCCTAACCCCCCAAACGGACGTCTGGTGCCTGAGAAAAAAATCTGGGCTCGCAGGCACGCGGCGTCTGGGCATTAAGCTTTTGATGGATTGCTTAAGATTTTACGTTGATACATTGACTCACGTTTCTTTTCCACCGCGTGGACCCAAGAAAGGGTGTTCGGCGTCGTTTTCCAAACTTTCCTGATCATGAGAAGTATCTGAGTTTGTCTCTTAAAAATACAGATCCCCGGCGCACTCCCACGCCTTGGGGAGGGGAGCCGGTGGTTGGGGGACACCAGTGAAGTGGACGGAGGGCCTGGCCTTCGCGTCCTAGTTCTTGCCGGTCTCCGCCTCTTCCGCCTGAGAACCTTGCTTAGGGTCAGTTTTTGGAACGGGACTTGCTGGCCTCTGGGGGCCAGCCGGAGCGGCGGCGAAGCGGGCTGCAGACTAAAGGAGTTGGCTGTATCGAGGATGGTTGCCACCCACCTCGCGGGGGGCCCGTGGCGATTCCCGACCTTGGCGATAACTCAGACCCGTAAGGGTTAATGAGATGATGCCACCCCCCACCCAGATCCTTTAACTCAGAATCTCCTAAGAGGGGCAGAGCCTGATTGGTTCTCAAAGTCCCAGGAGCCAGGAGGAGAATCACCTGGAGAGATTTATGTGGTGAGTTCCCACCAGCTCCCCACCTGCGCCCCATTCCCACGGGGCCGGTGGCCCTTTCCAACTCTCCCTCCCGGAACAGAGCATTTCTCAATATCTCACACCCACCCCCAGATTCGTGTAGTGTTCCAGGTCCGCCCTGAAGAAAGTGCAGGCCTTTTTAAAGAAACCAAAAGCCAGAGGCACAGGCCCAACGGTCCCCTTCCCAGGGCTAGGACACCCCAACGCTCCATCTGGAAGTCCCTCCTGGGTCCCGGCCCCAATTTCAGCCCAGCCCCTCACTTCCCTGCTCTGCCCAGTCCTTCCTTTGCTCATTCGTCCCCTCGGTCAGCAGTGAGCCACACTGCGCTGGGGACTTGGGAAAGAAAATTAATGAGAAATGCCCCTGGCCTTGAAAGCCTTTTGTCTGGTAGGACAAACTGATAAGTCGTGAATAGCGTGAGCCGGTTACTTCAGCCTAATAGCCATTCGATTGTTTGTTGACTACTACATTCGTTAGTACGTACTTCATAGAATCAGAGTATTGTGCTAAAATTCTTCCCACGGATTGTTGAGGATGAGGAAGCTGCAGCTCGCAGAGGCTAACTCGCTTCCCGAGGTCACACGGCTAAGGAGTGAGTCGGCACCCACCCCACATCTATTTGCAGACACAGCCTGTGTCTTGAAGCCTGACCTGCGAGCTCCAGGGTCAGTCGCTATCAAGTGCATTTAAGATGCAAACCTCCCAGGGGGGAGTGAGCGTTAAATGAGCTAATGCGATGCCTTCCCGCCCACCAGATTCCTGTCCCTCCTGAAGAATTCACATCCCCTGCCACTTGCAGGGAAGAGTCTTACTAGGAATAGTTTTACCAAGTAGGTGGTTCTGGTACTTCCGTTCCAGACAGCTTTCAGAAACACTGTGCGAAGAAGTAAAAATTGTTGCCTTTGAGGTCCGGGGGGCAGACTTGCTTTAGGATGCGGCTAGTTGCCGGCCTCTTGAATCATTCTGACTGATTAAATTGTTTATTTATAATGGATTTGAAATGTGCCGGACGCTGGGCTGGGGGCTTTAGACACTTCCTCTCTAATCTTTTTGTTCTAGAATATTCAGCTGTTACTCTTGACTGTAGACGTCCTTTTTTCCCCTTAATCTGGAAGTTGCAAAGCTCTCTCCAAAGGGCTAAATGTGCCCCGAGACTGTTCCTGATTTGTTTTTGACCGAATGAAACAAAACACCACTGCGCAGGCGGGGGACAGGATAGAAAATCCTCGCCACCAGCCTCGGTTGCTCAAGCTTCTAAGTCACCATCTCTGTGAGGCGAGGAGCCTGAGTGACACTCTATCCAGAAAGACGTCACGCTCATCAGTAACAGCCAGCCAGGCCGACGGTCCCTCCGTGGATGGGGACTCTGCCTCCTCGGTCACAGGAAATGGGAGCCGACACGGCATTCAATACTGGATTGTGAGGTAGTGGTATGGGGTCAGAGGCCAGGATCTGCTCATTAAAATTTCAGATAGATGGCTCGTTGTCCCTTCCTTTCCGGAAGAATTGACCTCTGCAGCCCCGTTTCCTGTGTGCTACTTTGGTGGCACTCGTAATGAACAGGGCACTCATTTCTTACCCAAGCTCCCGTGCGCTCGATCCGCTTTGAGTACGAGCAGATGCGAAATGGAGGCAGATTGTTCTAAGCCAGGGGCCTGCGGGCCGACAGCCCTGATTCCCGCAGTGAGTACGGGGTCGGCCCCCTTGCAGCTTGACCTGCGGATGGAGCTTCAGACACAGGCCCATAGAACAGCTTTTATCTGTCCAAGCACAGTTCCCCCGGCTTGCTGCAAAATCAACAAACACAGTCGCCCGTGATTAAGATTCTTGGAAATCGTTTCAGTCCATCTCTTGGGGACATTGAAACTCACGACCCTCTCAGCCTGCAGCAACGTGAGGCCCGTTTTTCTTTGCATAGATGTCACTTCTAGAATCCATGGCTTTCCCTCCTCGGAAACTGCTCCCAAAGAGATCCCACCCCCCCAGGCGGGGTGACCCGTCTTGGTTCTGCCTCTTCCATTACTGCACACAGTCGAGTCAGCTTGACGACCAGGACGCCCCAAGCCAGCTCGCTGGGGGGATGGAGTGTCACGAGGTTCTCCGAGTACTTTCACTGCACGGTCTGATCTAAACTGCCACTTCCGGAGCTTGTGAGACACTTTTTACCAGTCGCTTAAGAACCCGCAGGCGTTTGCTGATGACTGTACCTCAAACACGTCAGAGAGGAAATGCGATTGAAGGTGGTGCCTGCTCTCGTGTGGAGAGGCCCACCAGAGGGAGCAAAGATGCTCCCGCCGTCGGGCTGGCCTCCGGCTGCTCTGAGAGGATGCACGAGCACGAGCTCGCAGAAGCCAGGCGAGCTGGGACCGGGGGGCTCTGGAGACGAGCCAGGGCCTCCGTACCGAGTGTCCAGCAAGTCCCCCCGGGGAGAGAA
>NW_011888892.1:2594737-2630451 GCF_000151845.1 Pteropus vampyrus
CAGCCTCACCTCTCTCCCGCCCGCTGAGGCACAGCCCCATCCTTCGGCCACCGGGACCACCCCCGCTCGAGAGTGTGCAGCGCCTCGTGGTTTGCCCGTGCTTCTCCCACGTCAGGACGCCCTCCTCCTTCCCATCGGCGGACCCAGAGTGCTGACGTGTCCTCTGCGAAGTCTTTTCTACATCTCCAGGCAAAATAGAGACGTCTTCCTTTTTTGTTTTTTTTGTTGTTGTTGTTTCCGCGGTTTCTGCGTATCCACTGCTGGCGTCAGGCTCCCTGCTTTGTAGTACGATTATCATCGTGGGAGTCTGTCCACCCTCCCGGGCAGGGAGCTGCTCAGAGGTTGCCGCCCTCGACCCGCCCACTGCTGCGAGTGATGTGTCCACACCTCACCTGCAGAAAGAAGGGGCCTCGGTTTCCGGTGGAGCGGATGAATGAACCAGCGTGTGACCGTGTCTCTGTTTGGGTCTTGCAGACTCTTCCTCTCTCTACAGCTTTCCAGCCCAGGCACGAGATCCCATGATCACGGCGATCCCATGTGAGTGGTTTATTGCTGAGGTCCAAGAAGATCACTAGGCTGTATCTCATGTCCTTCCCAAATCATTCTCCCAATAACCTCCATGATTGTTCCAGTTAAGGGCCGTTACCATGGTAAATCAAGTTAGAACCGATACCCGAAGAACTAGCAATCTGTAGTAGGACATATTTTATTTTCTAAAATTTTTAGTTTTTAACTAAGGTTGTTACGTCTGGTATTATTTTTAAATGTAATAGAAACAGAATAAAACATTTTGAAAACTCCGAATAACCCCAAACTGCATTTCGTTCTGGTTATCAAACAATGGATAAAGATTGTGGTTGCTTGCAGATATTGCCAACAATGGAAAAAATAAATGAGAGCATGAGTCAGAATAATTTGAAACCAGAAATGTGTGTCGGTAATAACTCAGAAAGTCACATGGAAAAGGCTCGGTCACAAAGTCAAATTGGACGAATTTAAAAAAAAAAAAAAATTATAATCTCTTGGCGAGCCCCCTCTACCTGGTGCAGTGCCAAAAACCTTATAAAACTCTGGTCCTGGGAAATCAAATTCTGTGCCATCAGGAAAATGCTGTCTGTCTCTCTTGGGGGCAGGATGTAGACAGTCTCCGGTGCCATATGGAAAAACGACCCACAGGGGTGAGGACGCAATGTGCCATCACAGAGGAGGCCCTGTCAGGAAGGAGAGAGCCGTCCTGCACCGGATCCCTTGAGGCACACTTCCAGCGGCATAGAGGGGGCGGGAGGGGGGAAAAGGCGGCGTCGCCCCGCGGGAGGGGATGTGGGGCTGCCTTCCACGTCCAAGTGCATCGCATTGGAATACCAGAGGCATTCTCCGAAAGTGTGCTTTTGCCATTCAAATCTCCCTCTGGAGGGGAGAGAGAACCCTGCCTCCTCATCCCCAAAAAGAACGTTTTCCCCAAACCTGTGCTGGGCTTCCTGTCCATCAGGCTTACATCTGCCCACTTGGTCCTGAAGCCCAGCAACCACGCTCTCTGTCCTAGGGGCGGCCATGCGGGAGACCTGCCGCCAGCAACAGCACGGTGCAGTACCTGGGGCCGCCAGCTGTAATGGCCCCCTAGCCATCACAGAGCAGCCACCAGAGCTCGAAACATGAGGCCTTTCTAGAGCTGAACCCCATTTCCTTCTTTGGCTTATATTTATGGCAATTGACCTATTTTATGGCTCTTTTCTTGGCCTACTTTTGAGCTCTATTTCAGAAAGTGACACAAAAGCCTCTGTATTCCTACAAAAGAAGAAGAAACACATGCACGGGCACACGCATACACACACCCTGGAAATCGAGGCCGTAGCAGTTTTCCACAAAGGGGCATTTGTTTTCTGTTACCCACCTCCCAAAAAAACAAACCAAAAACCCAGAAAAAAAAAAAAAAAACAACACAGAAACCAATGAACAAACAAAACCCCAAACAGACCTTGTCAGAAAGTACTTAAAAAGCATCAACGGTCCTTTCAGAAGTAAAAGATATACATGTTAAATTATGAGATGCTTATTTAGGGGGAACATGCCTACAGGTATGGTCAACACCTGTTGGTGCAAAGCCTCATCTTAAACAGAAGCCGGCAGTCGACATGTGAGTCATGGCAGATTTAGAGATAAATGTCCCTCTAAAAACTTTCCCTGCGTATCTGACCTGTAACCCCAGAGCAAGCTGATGGAATAGAAATCAGCTATCTTTTTTCGATAAGAGGGAATTATATCTTGTACAGCAGATGACCAGACATCCTGTTCCCGAGGGCCAGTCACAGGACTTCCCAATAATGATGCTATGATAATGGCAGTTATCATTTATTGAGCACTGACCGTGGTCGGAACATCTCACACATATTATTTATGAACCTCCCTATTACCCTGTGAGGTATATTTTACCTTCCCATTTTACAGATGGAAAACTAAGGCTCGGGGATATTAAATCAATTAATCGAGACATCGCAGCTACTCAGCCGCAAGCCAAGGCGAGTCTGCCTGATCCAGAGTTTTCGTTTTCTTCCTCTAACCCAGACCGTCTCTTATAAAAGCAGATTCCCCAAGATTTGGACTTAAATCCTGTGATCGTCCCAGGAAACTGTTTGGTTTCTGTCTCTTATCACCTGTAAAACGAGAGCCCTCTTTAACACTGATGGATTTTTATGTCAATTAAAAATGGGGAGATAGTAAATGCGGTGTGCTGTCCTGGATCATATCCTAGAACAGCAGAAGGACGTTAGTGGAAAAACTGGTGAAATTTGAAGAAAGTTTGGAATTTAGTTAGCAGTCACTTAGCAAGGTTAGTTTCCTGGCTTTGACAAATGTACCGTGTCATTTTAGATGTGGCCGCAGGGGGAAGGGGACATGATAACTCTCTGCACTATCTTTGCAGCTTTTCTGTAAATCTAAAATTATTACGAAATGTAAAAGTTAATTTATTTATTTATTTTTAAAAAAGAGGCATCTAAATCCATAAAAATGAAAAATGATAATTTAGGACTTGTCCTTCTGTGGTTCCCGATTGTCAAAATTTGTGCCAAGTATAACCTACTGTAGGTTGAACAGACATGTGGTCTAATATTTTCCAATTATACGGCAGTGCATTAGGGTTAATAAATTTATTTAAATGTGCTACTGAATGCCTTGTTGTTTATTTTCTTCATTAATGAATGTGAATAAAACTGCTATCGTACAAATTGGTCTCAAAAGCTAAGTAAAGTATGTATGGTCGGCTACCATTTATCCAAGAAGATGTGGTATGAACATATGAGTTGTATATAACACAATACTATAATTATATTGTTTTTAAATGAACAGATAAACCGTACATATTTTTAAATTACTCTATAAAAGAAAATAAAAGATCATGACAAATAGGAAGGAATAGGTTAGATTTCTCTGAAGATACTTTGGTTTGTATATTTGATTTTGAAACTATGAAAATATTCTTACGCAATTATGAAACAAATTGAAATGTTCCAAAAAGCAGTCCCTCAAAGTCAAAAGCAAAATGAAACGAATAAACCCGTGTATTGATTTTTGGCATGACCACGAAGACAGAAACTATTCGATGTGACTTTAAAACATTAAACATTAATAAGACAGACCCTAAAAACAAAAAGAATGGACGACAGAAAGAACAACTTAAAGGGTTTTTAATAATCATACTATTAACTGTAGGGTTAGGGCTGTTCTTCTGAGATTTAAGATTAATGGGATCGAGTAAAATACCTCCTAAATTCTAACTGAAAGGATTCTTATAAACTCATTATACATTTTATTTTTAACAACGTTTTCTAGCTTTATGCATGGGGAGGTCTGGAAACTCAGACCACTCCAGCAGTAGAGTGTTTCCAGTGCCTACATTGTGGTCTCTAAGTACCATTTCACATTAAATACACCCCAAATTTAGTGGCCTAAGAGAAGAGAAAGAAGTGTCATTTCTGATGATTCTATGGATCAGTGGGACTGTTGGTCGGGTCCAGTCTGGCTTGGTGGGTCTCTGTGGTCAGCTGACATCTGGACCAGCTCAGGACTGCCTGGTGTGGCTATACTTGTGTTTCAGGTAGTTGGCAGGTTGGCTGGTCTCAGGCTTGAGCTGGGCTGGATGTTGCTATCCTGAGCTATCTCTGATTCTCCCCAGAACCAGCCAGGCTCATCACGTGGTGGTTTCAGGGAGGCCAAGTCACACCGTGCACTTCATTTTCAAGCCTCTGACTGCATCACCTTGCTCCTGTCCACTGGCCAAAACAAGCCACGTGCCCAGACCAGGATGGTGGTTGGGGAAGGAGACCACCCCACCCTTCGAAGGCCTGGTATGCAGGGAGGGGAAACTGATCATTCAAGAAAACACACATGACTTCCGGAATCAGAGAAAAAGAGGCTCATTCTTAAAGAAAAAATAGAAGTTTTGTCAAGAGGTTTAAAATTTTGGTTGAGAACTCCAAGAAGACAGAGGTTCCTAAGAAAATGACATATTTACAGAAGCGATGAGCCACTTGTAGCCAAGATTGACTTATTTAAAAAGCCTAAGAGATAGAGGATACTCCTTCACCTCATTGAAACTGATTCCCTTTTCAATGACTTGTTTTCATTAATTAAAAATAAATGTGTGGGGGAGACAGGATTTGTCCTTAAACTTTTCCTCGGTCCTCCAGTGTCATGCCTGTGAACATATATGTGAAGTTATATGGCAAAGGAGAAGTCACTTGGCAGATGGCATAGAGGCTGCCAGTCAGCCGACCTCAGACGAGGAAGATGCACGGGCCCCGTGTTTGTGAAGGCAGAATTGTTCATCTAGGGACAAAAGAGAAGAAGAGGCAGGACAGATTCAAGGTTTCAGGGAGATGTGATACTGTTATCAGCTTCGAAGGTGGCGAGAGGGGACCGTGAGCTGAGGAGTGTGCGTGGCCTCTAGAAGCTGAGAATGGTCCTCGGCTGACAGCCAGCGAAGAAACGGGGCCCCAAGGGAACCTATGACTCCGGGAGCTGACTTCTGCCAACACCCCGAGTGAGCCTAGAAGTGGATTTGTCCCTGGAGCGCCCAGAAAGGGACGCAGCCCTGCAACACCTTGATTCTCACTGGTGACACCTGTACAGACCCCAACCTACAGAGCTGTAAAATGATAGATTCGCGTTAAGTTTGTGGTCTTTTGTTACAGTGGCGATAGTAACTAGTATCAAGTTCATGATAAAACGTTTAGAAACTGTAACAGCACAAATTAAAAAAAGCAAAAACCATCCATGCTACTATTACCTCTAGATAATCTCATTTTAGTTCAGATATGTATTTTTATCTATTTAGCTATCTTAATCCAATTTGAGATCATGCTGGACCTATTTTTTATAGTAGATTGTTTTCACTTAATAGATAGTGACCCATGTCGGTACATTGTCTCTTCCATCCCTAAGAACAGAATTTTAATCGGATCTTAGAAGCGTTTACGCAGCGGTCACACAGGGTGTAGGAATGTGGTGGTGGGGGTCAGGATCCACTTGTAGGAAGAGAGATTCTGAAGGGTGGGTAGGAGTTCGGCAGGCGAAGACGCTTAGGGTGGGTTTCTCGGTAGAAGGAAAAACATGGACGAATACGGAGGAATGAGCAGGGGCTGGGAGCAGGGGAGGGGGCTGGGGTCAGACTCCTGAGGACCCTCTGTGCTGCCACAATGAATGCCACGGAAGCACCGTCCAAAAGACGGTCCCCTTATCTGAGTCTGCTCACGGCTTCCTTCAGGACGTGCCTTTTGAAAACTGACTTATGACTTTCCTCTGAAAAACACCCAGACTTGCAATTCCAGGAAAGAACTGCACGAACCAGATTTTCCTAAAACAATGCTCGGACAGCAGAAAACCTCATGCCGGCGGCGGTGGCATCCACACAGGCATTGCCTTGAAGCCTTTCTGAAAAATGGAGAGCGTTCTGATCTTCTGATGACAACCTGCTGCAGCACTGAAGTCCGCTGACACAGAAATAAGCACATTTAATCACCACCAACTTACAAGCAAATCTCAGCAGGAAGACGGACTTTGGCGGGACCCGAGGTGCCAGCCTTACGTGTTCCAGAACTGCGAGCCCCAGATCGAACATTTTCTATCCTGGGTTTTCTTGTGAAAACTTGACTTTGAGCAGCTGCTTCAATGGGCAGCAGACGGTTGGGTGGGCCGTGCTTCTTCCTCCTGGGGACACAGCTGAGACGGGGCTCTCTCTGCAAATGCTCCCTTTGGGGCCAGTTTAGCCTCTGTGCCAAGAGCTTCAGCGCTGGAGGCCACTCTTTCTCATTCTTTCCTAAGCAGAAGATGGGAACAGCCCACAACGGTTGGAAGGCTCATTTCCAGGAGTACGAGAGTGCTGGCTACTATTGTCCCAGACAGGAGGGGGTGGGTCACGCTGACCGCCACCCTCGCCCCCCAGGATTGCATCTCCTCAAGCAGGAGACGTAGCACCAAGCTGCCCATAGCCTTCGCTTTGTCTGGGCCCTGAGCGTGTTTTCTAGGTCCGTGTGTCGCTCTGTCTGCAGACCGAAGTCTGAAACCCTCGCTTACTCTGAGCCTCGACCCTCAGCTCGCTGGCCTCCTAATCCGGCCCTGACCCCACCTGGGGACACGATCTGCTGTCCTCGCAAGCTTCAAGGGACAGCTGCTCCCGCCCCCGTAATGGTCATCTCTGTTGCTCCCGCATGGCTCGGACCTGTAAAATCTGCAGATCTCATTTGGTAGAAGTGAAGCTGATTTTAGAATTTAAACTTGCGCTCGGAGGTTTATTCCTGCGGATGGAGTCTCTCTGGGCCTTTTTGGCGGCTTCACCGACATCGTGACACAGATGTTAGGGCTCTCTTGCAAATCCTCGGGACTCTTGCAGTTTCTAAATCTTTCCCACCTGAACTTAAAAGCCATCCCCAAGGACCTCCTGCGCCTGAGATGGAGGGTTTGGCAGCGAGAATATGCTTATTTTTAACGATTTTCTTTTCTGTTCGAGCAGCAGTTCATTTCAGAAGTGATTTTTTTTTTTTTTTTTGCAAGATTGAACAAATTAGATTAAAGAATGACCAGATCCTTCCTGTCCTGGACTGGCCTCCACCAGAGCTGTGTCACCAAGTCCGATTCTGCTCTTTGGGGACCTCGGCCCAGCCCGCGGTCTGCCCGCGAGACAGAGCCCGCATCTCCGCGTTGACCCTGAACCCCGGCGTGGACGTTGGCCAAGAATGGCGTCTTGCTTTCCAAAGTCATCGCCATGTCTGGCCACGTTCATGCAGAGCGGAACTTCCCCTGAGCAGACCAGAGGCCTATGCTCAGGCCTTGGGGAGATGCTCACCCCTCGCGCACTAAGTCGGGTTGTCACAGTGGCCTTGAGAAGCGTGGGGGCAGTCCTCGAGGGCTGCACAGTCTGGAGCGAAATGAAAACGAAACCGGGACGTTCACACAATTTAAAAATGAATATTTTTCCCAGGTCAGTGACCATTTATTTGTTTCTAAAAACTGAGCTTTTCGGAGGTGGGCCTTCACAACCGGCAGGCTGCTGATGGCTCGGGTCACAGTAAACTCACCCCTCCGCCGCTCGCCCTCACCCCCCAGGCTTGATGGCCCTTTAGTTTCCGCTTACACTTTTACCTCCGAGGCTCGGCGGGGGCGGGAGAGGGGGAGATAGGTTCATTTCCAGGGTCATTTCCAGTCGGAGTGGTGGCTTCCAGAATATTGTATCGAGAACAGGTGTGACTGCAGGTGGGCTTAGTAGGAGAGGACGTGGGATGACCTTGGGCACGGAAAGGTGCAAAAGTAAAATCTCCGCTGTGTCCTGGGGGTCTCTCTGCGCTCACTGTCCCTGGGACACGGGTCCCCTGGCAAGTGTCCTTTGGCATTCAAGGGCTCTCTGGTCTCTCTCTTCCCGACAGGAGAGGCGAGCCTGGCCTGCAGACCAGACAGACAGCTCCCTGCCTTTCTCAGGAAACTTTTCAGGGTGACCTCCCATACACTCCCCCAAATCACCAGTTCATAACGTTGCCATTTGTTTACCAGTGGTAATAAGTCCTGTACGTACCATTTTACTGACTGTATCTTTTCAAATGGATAAACCAGTTTTCATGACTTCTATGTTGTCGGACATTTTGTTTATTTACCTTTTTTTCTCTTAAAAAGAACACTGTAATTAAATTCTGTACATAATGCCCTTTAAAAATGTTAGAAGATTTTCTTAGAATAGAATCCCAGGAGTAGGATCGTCAGTTCAAAAGAAATGTTCATTTTAAAGCTTGAATAGGTATTTCTAAGTAGATTTCCAAAGACTTGTATCAACTTACTGTTTAGCCATTAATTTAAAAATTACTTTAAAAATCTGAGAGGTAAACAGTTGTGATTTATGACTTAAGATAACATAGATTGTTATTTTTATCTAATTACAAAGGTAGGAAATTTGGAAGTAGAATAACAAAGAGAAAATAATAATTACATCTGAAGGTCAGTATGTGTGGGAAGGGGTGATTTCTGCAACTTACTATCAAATAGTTCAGAAAGAATGATATGTAGTTTTATATAAAGTGTGTAATTTACATCTATAACAACATACGTGTTATACATATGTCATGCATATAAAATATAAATAATATACACATTACACATTAATCATGTTCTATAAAATTATATATTATATACAAATTATATAACATACCTATTATACATACATATTAATGTATATAATATAAAAATAGGTATTGTTTTACAGAGTCATAATAGGTAATCTGTGTGTGTGTGTGTAGCAAAATGTTAACAGTTGGTGAGCCTGGGTGAAGGTTTATGAGAATTCTCTGGACTTTTCCTTCATCCTATCTATAAATGTAGCATTATTTGAAAATAAAAGATTGATAGGTTTTGGGTAATGCTCTCAGGGTTTTTCCCCCATGCAGGAAAATGCCATTTTCTGCCCATTTAGGGTGTATGTTACTCAGCTTTCCTAGCAGCAGCTTCACGACATCAGTCTGCCATAAATAAGTGCCATGACCTTTGCATATCTTCCTAGGGAAGTAAACAGATTCCTTCCTGTGCAACTTCCAAGTTGTTTACAATTTTTCACTACTAAAAATAATATTTCAATAAGTGTGCCTGGACGCGAAGCTTTAATCACGTCTGATTAATCCTCCGACCGGGAAGGGCTGTGACCCAAATTCCCCAATGCCTCTGACGGTGTTGGCTGATTCGCTCCACTGCTGGCAATGAAGAACTGACGTATCACTCGCCAGAAGCAGAACTGGGCTGGAAACAGCTCGGTGGGAAGAGGAGTTGACCGTGGGCTCACGGAGGTCTCGGGGGCCCGGCCACAGGAAGCAGCCTGGCATCGCGGACTGGGAGAGCCTGGAGCTGCCCACTGTGCGTCCCCTTTCTGCAGCCCCTTCCCTGCTCCATCCGAAGCTTTGCAAGGCTCTGATTTCTGACCCCCTCCACTTCCGCTTCTAAGAGCCTCTGGGTCGCTGTGGTGTCCACTCTGGCCCCACACCCCAGGCCCTTGCAGTTGGGCTGCCCTCCACCGCGAGGACAGGTGGCAATAGTAGGTAGCGTGGGGGTGGGGGCAACAGAGGACAGATGTCTCAGAACTGGGCAAAGACAGGCAGCAGGGACCTGCACCTCCAAGTCAGGCTGTTCCCTGGGCATTCGGTACATTTACGTAAGGAAAACAATGATAGGTTTCAAGGTTCCGTTATTCAAATTGCATTTCCTTAAATACTAGAGATGTTTAGCATTTGTGTTTGCTGCCCATTCCCCTTTCTTCCGCGACGGCCTTGCTCGTATCCTTGGACTGTTTTCCTGCTGGAGCGTTCATCTTCATGGGTCCATATGAGGCGTTTATAAAGGATAGGATGGACCCTTTGTCATACAGTTTTAAAGAGTTGTCTCACTTTACTGTTTGCCTTTTTTTTTTTTTTTTTTTTTTTTTAGGCGAGGCAACTCTTGGTTGACCTCACAGATTGCAAGGACCTGGTCGGCTTACAATCCCTTATTTTTCACTTTTTACGCCTACAGCACCTGGTCTTCCTAGGTGGTCTCCCATCCAAGTACTAACCAGGCCCGACCCTGCTTAGCTTCTGAGATCAGACGGGATCGGGCTTGCTCAGGGTGGCGTGGCCGTAGACACTATTTGTCTCGTGGCTGAGTATCTTTTGACATTCAACCGTCCCTTCTTTTTGTATAATCAACTCTATCAGTGTTGTCTTTCTACAGCTCGACAATTATGAAAATGCTTTCATCAGAAAGGTTTTGCCTTTAATATGCTTTTACGTTATTCGTCTATCTATTTCCTCCCAGTCGCTTTGGTTTTTGGCACGGCATCTCCTCCCGCTCCGCCCACACGGGACCTGGCACAGCACCCCAAGGAGGCCCTCACTCAGTAAGTGTTTGCTGCTGCCTCGAATGAAGGGTAATGAAAACTCTTTATGGTCTAACGACTTTTGAATACTATTTGCAAGGCTGCAAATGAGAATTCAAGAAGCAACGTCCTAAACAGTCCCCTAGTGACTCTTGGAGGATCTGGCTAATTGACTCCAAGCTCCATGTAGGGGCCGCCCTGCCCAGGATGGTGGCCTCAGAGGCGGTGGGGATGAGCTTTGTCCGGAGCCTGCGAGTCCCACAACAGGAGCAAACAAAGATGGAAGTCAACATCTTCCTCTTTCCCTTCGGAGATGTGGATTATGATGTGTACCTTCTAACGTTAACAGTTTCTGAAAATTCACACAGTTGATAACGTAGAGCTTGCCTGTGACGTACAGGGCCTCGCTTCAGAGTTAAAAGCGGCCTCCACAAGCTTGAGGCAGTGAGTGAGCTGCTACTGCAAACCTTTTGACAGGGTCTTTAAGCACATTGGGGACAATGATGTCACGTGATGGGTGTCTTTATGTCCCAGGACTTTAGATCCCACTTTAGAAAGTGCCCACAAAAAAAAAAAAAACCAAAAAACAGAAAACCCACATAGTGCATTTTTAAGGACATGCCGCTCCCACAGTCCCCTGTGCCTTCTTGACCTGGGAAAACGATCTCTGGTTTGAAATCTTTCTCTTTTGGAAGAATTATTGATTCTGTGTTGATACCTTGACTACGAGATTACAAATTCTCTTGGTCATTAGAAATCAGCTTTCGTAGAATTGTCTTTCTTCACCAACTTCAAGAAAAAGAGAGCTGGGGTTTTCTAACGAAAAAGTCTAGAGAAAAACAATGTGCATATTGCACAGATTACATTGTTAATAATGCATTTTTAGCTGACGTTAATATTAATGGGTTATTAATAATACACGTGTTTAGGGATATGCATATATCCTATAGAAGGAAGAAAAGTTATAAACCTTGAATCTCATCTGTTCGTATCACAGTTCGACGAAGCTTTACTGTTATTTCGTGTTGAGAATAAAGTCCCTTCATTGATATCACCTGGAAGGTTGGGAATTCAGAAGTTTGTTTCAACTGCCGGCCGCGGCGGCTGTTGGCAGGACCGCCACCTTGTCTCACCCATCACACACTTCATTCGGGCCCTGAGCACCGGCAATGCCGCAAAGTGGGCTTTGAAGAATCAAGCCGGGGCACGCGAATACACTGATCCACATGCAGACAGAAGAAGCCTCTCTCGCCTCTCGGAATGTCATTCGAATTAACGGCAATTTCTGTCCAGGATGTGAAAATGACTTCCGAAAAGGAATTTTGAAAATGTGGTTTTCTCATTACTTCCGACTTTGAGGCGAGAACTCGTGCGACAGTTGTTCTCCTGGACGGAGCGGGACACAGAGGAAGAAGAGTGAGGAACAGCTGGCGAGGCCCAGATGTGACGGGCAGACTACGTCCTGATGGCTGACGACCTTGAAACGAGGAGGACGGCCTGGGTCCCCCGGGTGCCAGGCCCCCCGCCAGCTGCCGGTGAGCAGACGTGCGACGGGACATAACCCCCTGCTCCGGTCCAGCTGAAAACTCACACGGCTCCATGATTGCCACGTCACATAAACCTGCTTAATTCGTCCTCGTTCTGAAGGACCCGATCGTTCATTGCTAAGCATGCACGTTTCCAAAGCAAATGGTTTCTGTTGTTTCCCTGAAGTCTGAGGCATCCTATTCCATAATTTCAGTCTGTTGGGGTTCAGAACACAGCGCCCCAAACCACGGCACCTCTGCCGTTTTAAGCCGAAGGAATTGGAGCGACAGCAGATGCAGGAAGGATGCGCTGACCTCCTCCTCCTCCCCGAAGCCGTGGGAGGGCCCTCTGTGAGGGAGGCCGCCCCGCACTCACCCAGAGGGAAGGGCCGTCTTTATCTCAGGAGTCAGAAGGACGTGGAGAGGGACCCCAGTCAGCAGGCCCTCCTGGCTAACGCCCCCAGCTTGCCGCCCTGAGCTGGCACCCTTCATCCTGCCGGAGATTCCCCTGACTTTCCACTCCTCGTAGAAACGCTCAGGGTTAACCATTCCTTCGAGCGTTCCTCTCCGTACACAGCCTCCCCAGTCATGGAAAACTTAAATAAACTCGTCTGCACACCTGTGCAGCTTGGGGGTCCTGATGGCAGGGGTGTGGTTCAGACCTCAGTGCCAGCCCACCAACATGGGGTAACCTGGGCGAGTGACGGCCACCCTCCCACTTACTCCGGTTCTTCCTGTGAAATGGAGATTG
Source organism: Pteropus vampyrus (assembly GCF_000151845.1). Lineage (NCBI taxonomy): Eukaryota > Metazoa > Chordata > Mammalia > Chiroptera > Pteropodidae > Pteropus > Pteropus vampyrus. The sequence continues at coordinate 2,607,393 of NW_011888892.1, forward strand.
CTCCATGGGTCACTGCACACTTGCATGCTTCTCTTAATTCAGAGAGCGGTGCCGGGCAGACGAGGAGGCTTCTCCAGCGGTCTGTGACACCGACCTTTCCACTCCAAGCCTCTGCCTTGTGGCAGGTACACGTGGCAGGTGGAATCCGTGGTCTCGTGCTTCTCGAAGGGTGGCCATTTCCCTGTGCTGAGTGAGATTCTAGTATTTTAAAGGACAATTTGTGTGTATGTGCATCACATCCCCTGAACATGCCAAATTCTTCGTCCGACGCTTAACGGATGTGTTTCAGAGCTGGGGGACACCGACTGCTCATCAGAGCTGCGTTGAGAGATGTTAGCCTGTCTGCAAGATGGCGCCTAAGGGATTGTTTTAAGAGTGATTTTGATATAATATTCCATTCTGATCTGACTTTAGAAACTATTCCCCCAAAACAAACACACACACTCACACACCAATCCTCCAGCTTCTGTTAAAAGGGAGCCAGTCCAGAATCCACCTACCTCCAACTTCCTCGGATTATTCTGAGAATAATGAATGATTTGTAAATGTGTTGGGAACACCTACCTGCTCATTAGCTATAGAAAAGGAATGGAATGTCTCAGAAAATAAAAGAGAGACCTTGGAGCAGGGTTGAGTCTTAAAGCCCATTCTCTCGATATCTTTCATGAGACAAGTGTCTTGAAAGCCAAGCCTTGTAGGGGAGGAGGGAGTCATTTTCTATGTTCCTTGAGTTTCACTAACATATCAAGCGCTCTACGAAGCGATCTGTGTGCCGGGGCAGAGAGAACCCAGGATGTGACCGAGAGGAGAAATCCACGTCCTCCACGTTAGACAGAAAAAGGGCTTTGACTGCTTCTCCAGTGTGTTTCCAGGCCCTTCCATGGGGCACACAGGAAGGTGTCAGGAAGTTCCTGGTGAGGAAGCTCATGGTACTGGCTGGCAAGCTTGCCAGAGAGATACGCCGGTGAGGACAAGGTGTCCTGGGGCCAAGGCTGCAGAGCTGAGACAAAGACCAGGGGTCTGGGAGAGTCACAGCAGACCTCAGGGGGTACGCCACGTTTGTGAATGCGAGGGGGGAGCCCAGTCAGTAAGGAGAGGCGGCCGGTTCAAGCTCAGACAGTCACGTGTGGTGGACTTGGGCAGCAGACGACAGCAGACTGTGCAAGGGACAGAGTGGCGGCAGAGGACAGCGAGGGTCCTGTGTTGGTCAGCCCCGGCCGTCATAACGAAATCCCACACGCCAGGGCAGCTGCCCGACAGAACCTCGTTCTCACAGTTCTGCGGGCTGAGCAGTCTGAGCCCCAGGTGCTGGTGGCAGGTTTCCCAATGAGGTCTCTTCTCTTGGCTGGTAGGTGGCTGCCATCCTCTCGTGTGCTCACACAGCCTCCTCTCTGTGCCCTTGGAGAGACAGGATGCTCGCTCTCAGGTGTCGCTTCTCACAAGGACGTTAATCCTGCAGGATCAGGGCTCCACCCTCGGGTCCTCAGTCAGAATAATTAGTCTTTCAGGGTCTTATCTCCAGGTATAGCTGTACGGGGGTTAGGACTTCAACGAGCAAATTTGTGGGGGTCGCCGACATCCAGTCCAATAAGGTCCATTGCTACCCGAAGTAGATCTGAGACTGTTTTAGTCATCCCTAAATTTCCTCCGTGTGTATATGAAACATACCTTTTAATAAACTTCTGTTTGTCTGTTTTCGGTAATCCGTCTTTTGTTACATAGCCCGGGCTGAGAACCTAAGATGAATAGAGGAAACATTTCTCCTCCGGTGTGTAGCATGTAGTTAGCACAAAAAAAAAAAAAAAAAAAATCTAAGCTATTACTTTTCGAAACGTTCGACCCAGGTCCTGGATTCAGCTGTTTTCTGCTCAGGGTCTTCTCTTTCCTCTTCAGAAAGCACACACTATCGATCAATCAGAAACCACTTCATGTGCTGGGGGCTGAAAGGTTTGGGGATCTTGTTCAAATGCTAACTGAGACTTAAGGTTGAAACACGCCAATCTGAAGCAAATGCTTCACTAAAAACATATTTCACCGATCAGAATCCGTTTCACCATCTAGATATATTTATGTCCACACACCCCGTTTAATCCATGCAAAAAGATCTGCGATCCATTGTAGAGATGTAGGCTTAGCCTCGCTAATGAAACGTCACAGGCTGCCAAAAACCCAGGAAAAATATCCCGCATTATTTCGTCATTTTGATTTAACAAACGCCTCAGCTGAGAGAGCAAGACTTGGAATTATAATTATGTCAGCATCTAATGATTAAACCTGGCTTAACCGGCCTTCGGGTGTATTTGTAAACAAAAGCAAACGCAAATTCTGTGCACGCACTCAGTAGCTTCTAGCGTGAAAAGCGTGTCTGGTGGCGCGAAGCCGTTAAGTGGCCCGTCACCACGAATCCCTTCGGTATCCGTGTAATGACGTCAGTCACGAGGAACCACAGCGGATATGACAAAGTGTGGTATTTATTTCTTTATAAATCGGCAGCAGTTAAAAGATTGATCATTTCCCTCCGACTGACATCAGTGGGCAAGTGAATAGCCTCATGGCTTTGATGAAAGGATATCACACGTCGCGTGCAGCGAACATGGGTGACGGCTGTAATATCCTTTCCCTGATGTGAGTTGCAGCTGATGTCAGTTGCAGTTGGGCACGCTGGGACAGCAGAGGTATTGAACAAAGGAAGAACACTCCGAAAGTCATCCGCAGGCCACCTCCCCCGTGCCTTCCACTCGGTGCTGCTTCGCGAAAAAGATATACATTACTAATTTTTTTCTCAGCTGCAGGTTAGAACCTAAACCTCTTTCTCTTTCCTTTTAAGCTTTGATAAAGAGTAACTCAGCATTTTTGAAGGTCCTACAGGCAAGTAAAATCTCTCCCTCCCACATCCCCCTTCGAGTTCCCGGTGCCCTAAGATCTGACAGAAAGGCCACCGCCTGAAGTCACATTTCTGTTTCTGGCTGCAGCCTGGCAGGAAACGGCAGCACCCAGAGCGTGCACGTCAAAACCTTCTTAGAGTAGCAAGAAAAAGTAGAAGGATTTCAACGCCTCCCCGCTCCACACGCCCCAGACAACTAGTCAGACGGTCTCTTGGGGTCTCCGGATCTGAACAGAGGCAGCCGACAGGACTCGAGAAAATCCTTGAGTTCTGGGGCAGGCTTGCCAAAGCTGTTGCTTCGTTCCAGGTGGAGAAAACATTTGCGTGAAGTCTGCCACTCCCACAGGAGCAGCCTGACTGTAAGGAGGAAGGGGGGCCCAGGAACCGCCCCCACCTCCCGAGTTTCCTGACAGCCGGCTCCCCCAGTAAGTGGGGAGAGATGGCTTGCCAGCCTGGGACAGACGGGACAAGGCTGGCTTCAGTCCTCGGGGCGGGCTGGCTCAGCTCAGTGACAGCCGATTCCAAGAGGTTTCTATTTAGCTAGACACCCGTGGTCAATTACCAAGTATTGATGAAAGTACAGATACAGGAAAGTCTGCAGTGTGCACCCAGCCATCTGCTTAGAGACTCACGTTAGTCACTTCACAGATCATTTCCTTTGCTTTTAATGTACACGCCCACACACTCATGCAGTAGGATCATTTTTCTACTGCATTCAACCCAGAAGTCTCACGTCCCCACTGTCCGACGCCGTCCCGTTGGGTGGCCGCGTCCCACACCTTCCTTGTCCTGTCATTCTGCGTCTGACCTGCATCATCTGCAGACAGTTGGCCGTTTGACGCCGCTGGAGACCGGGTCCGAGGCTTTCCATTTTTACACCAGCACGTATTGAAATGGAAGAACTTTGCAAGGAACAGGATTTTCGCCCGCTGTTGAGCAACGGCTTGTTCCGCAAACAGTTCATTCGGAGAGCTTCTTTGCATCTGAGCAAGCGTTTGCTGACTCGCTTGGGGCGCGCACAGCTTCCAGGAAGTTTGGTTGGCAAAAGACATTGGTGAAAAAAAAAAAAAACCAAGACAATTGTTTTTCCATTACTGCATTACCAGCTGGCAGAGAGGTCAAATAACCAAAATAGGAATTTCTCGACACGAAGTCATGGAGACCGCAGTAAGACAGCCTGGTGCTGTCAGCGCCAGTCCATTTCGAATTATTCCGAATGCTGCTCGGTCTGAGCTCGTGAATATCAGCTACAAATCTCTCCCTCCCACTACCTGCTGAATCGCTGAAGGTTTGCTCCATGCCAGAGCCCAACCCCAGGCAGGTATAAAGAAATCAACTCCAGAACAGAATCTGATTATCAAAATTATAACGGGAAATTCTACTTAGAATTTCAAAATCTTGAAGTCCGATTTTAATAAGAGAATCCAGTAAATGGGTTTTATCAATTCCTGAGAGAACTATAAGGGATGGCTATTAAGATTCGAGTCTTTATTTCCATCTTTATTATAACATTACTGTGTTTCTGTTATAACCGTATTATAACAGAAAAGAAATGCTGGCTCTCTGAAATTCACTTATCGGCATTAAAAAACAAACAACAAATACAGCAGCAATAAGGAAAAATATCAGTTTAGCAGAAATCAACCCTTTAATTCGCAGCCTTGTCCTGAGCTGGCTATTTAAAGACCAGCTCAAGCCAGTTATGGGTTCTCCGCCCCTGCCACCTGTTACCTGTCCTCAGAAATACATTGCTCGGGCCTTCGTCAAAGAAGTGACAAAGGACGAGTGCTGGTGAGGATGCGAAAGAAAGGGAACTCGTGGCTTGTAAGTTACTGCAGCCACTATGGAAAACGACATGGAGATTCCTCGAAAAATTCAACTGGAGCTGCCATACGACCCACCAATTCTGCTGCTGGGCATTGATCCAAAGACAACACAAACACTAATTTGAAAAGATCTGTTGCACCCCTATGTTCACTGCAGCATGACTTACAATAACGAAGGTATGGAAGCAACCTGGGGTCCATGGAGAGACGGATGAATAAAACGGATGTGGTGTATATAACGGAATATTACACGGCAGCAAAGAAGAATGAAACCTTGCCATTTGCATCAACACGGATGGACCTGGAAGGCATTATGCTAGGATGCTCAGCGAAAAAGTTCACACATAGACGGACACCACATCATTTCACTTAAGACGGAATCTAAAAAAAAAATGAATAAAGAAAACAGAAACAGACACATATAGAGAAAACAAGCTGAGAGGTGTCAAAGGGGAAAGGGGGAGGTGGTAGGTGAAATTTTAAAAAATCAAAAGAAGAAGAAAAAAACATTAATCTCAAATTGACTTTTATTCATGACATCGGGTTTGCAAAGGGCGTAAACTCTTCACGGGCATTTTTGAAAATTGGCTCCATCCGGCCATTTTGAGATATTCAGATATTAGTGGATATAAATCTCCCTCTTGGGAAGTGTCACAGAATAGTCTAGAAGCTGCTGGGTCCTGGATTGTTGGTTAACTCCGGAAAAGCTTTGGAAACTCTGAAGATATTAAAGAAAAACAAGAAAAAGGTATGGCAGGATTTTCACCTAAGAAAACTTTTTCCAAATATCATCAATTTGATTAAAAATGTTTTTGTTTTTTTTTTAATTTAAAAATGTGACTAGAAATTCAGCGTAACATTTGGGAAGAGGCTCAATAAGTTCAATAACGCCAGAATTAACCTTAACGGTGAGCTCGGCCGTGCTGTTGAAATTGTTAAGAGTTAGCAGAGCTTGAGAGAAAACAAGTTTGCAAAGCATCCTGTTTCTATGACCGATTTTCACCCATGAATTCAAGGGTCTTTTTGGCTCATCTTCTCGCCACCAAGGACACTCCCACTTCGTCTACAAATCGTGGCAGGCAACAGGTTGTTTGCTCTGGGTCAGGCCCGCTTCGAAGCACTCAGCTCACACCGACTTATCCTGGCCCCGTAACCCCCACGAGAAGGAGGTGCCATATCATCTCGTCATTACACAAGAGGGAACAGGGGCGAGGTCACGTAACTTGCTGTGCCACTTTTGGGATTTATCACCTCTCACCTCCAAATTCACCCTTTCTGCCGGCTCTGCTAAAACGGACCTGGCCCTTTAAGTGGATGCCCCTGCCTGCTGGCACAGTGCCGAGCTCTGTCGGCAGGGAGCTGGAGAGATGCTGCAGGAGGGGAGGGGTGTCGCTCCCCGGACCCGGGGTGGTTTGCTCAGCACCCAGCGGCCAGCTGCTGCCCGCAGCACCCCCCTCAGGTGGCACCGTAGCAGAGGGCCTCCAAAAGCCAGTGCCCTGTGTGACCTCCAGCGCAGGTTTCCGGCAAGTCCCAGAGGGTGCATTTTCAACTATTCCATTGGCGTGGCACCATGAGACTTCTGTCACCTGCTGAGCTATGACCTCGCCCTCTCCCGCAATGTCGGGCTCCGGCCCAGGGGTGGACACGCTCTCCCCAAGGCTAGCCCCACTGTGTTCTCTCCCGCTCCCTTTACTCTGTCCAGCCAGTCCTCGCGACGCCATCCTCCGTTATGGGTAATAGTTCTGCGCGTTAAACTTCCCCGTTCAAGTTACCGTGTGGGTTCCTCCTCCTGGTTGGCTCCAAGCTGACACCCCTGCCCAAGGGTGCAGACCAGGGAGCCCTGCGGCCAGCATGTGACCCCAGAGTCTGCTCTTCAGCGCACTGTTGGGTCGCCCCATGCAGGCAACACAGCAGAGGGGGACGCAGCGGGTGCAGAGCAGAGTTCCAGCCTCGCTGCACGCCTGGCCAGAGGGGGAAGCTGTCGGGGAGAACCTGGAGGCTGAGTTTTTAAACAGTGTTCCCGCGGACTCGTAAACGAAGGGCATCTCAGGAGACAGGACTGTGTATGCAATACGGGAGGCGGGGTGGAGGGCAGGAAGGAGACAGGTGTCACCAGGTCCCCTGCTTAGTCCCCCAAACCTCTTTCTCATTCCTAGGGAGACTCCTAGTGAGAGCTGGGGTCTTCAGGACCCCAAACTATGCTCTCAGAGGTCTCCCAGCGTCTCTCGTGCCAGCTCCCTGGAGAGGGTGCTCTCCCCCAGGGCGTCAGGAAGGACCAGGCTGCTGGAGGCTCCCGATGGGCCCTGGCAGCGTCTCGCACTGAGCGCCATGCAACACAGAATGCACAACAGAAATACTCTAATTTTTGTAATAACTGCATTTATTTTCATTTTTGATAAAAACTAGTTTGATTTTAACTCCCGAAATGCACTTGTATAAATAATGAATGCTATAAATGTCGGAAGAATAATGGCAGCCTGGGAGCCATCCGGCCACTTTCGGCAACACGGCTCTTCCTCGGGGGGCAGGGTTTGCAGAAACGCTGAGGTCACCTCTAGGTATTTTTAGCCTTTTCTGCCCTGAGAACCTCCATGGACGTAGGCTCTTTTGCTAGACGAAGAAAGGCACTGAGTGGGCTGGGGTGGTGATGGCTGCTCTGACCCTCCCCGGCCACTGGTACACGGACAGCTAGCCCCCCACTCTCTGGCACAGCAACCCCCCCCCACTTCCAAAGTCAGCTCCCAGTACCGCGTGGCTCACGCATCCAGAGAGATTTTGAACGCAGCGTGTGATGACCTGAAGTCTGGGGTCGGCAGAACCGGCAGAAGTCGAGATTGGTATTTAAAAAGTGATGGATTTGGGTTCCAGAAATACGATGAAAACAAACAAAAAAAAATAACCCTCAGGGACCTAAGCCCACGTGAGCGTATAAGGCCTTTCTGCCTGGGCGGAAACGGCGGGGGAAGAAAACCAGAAACTAAAGGACAATTCAGAAGAAGGGAAGGGACTGTCTAGTGGGGTGTGTGACGTGATCGCCCACCCGTCTGCTGACCTACTTCCTCGGGGTTTATTGTTTCTGCTTGGTTCGGGTCAGCAATTCGGGAAGCTAGGTTTTCCTTTACGCAAAAAAAGAAAATTAAAGAGTATCAGTGGCTGACGTCATGACGATAAGCTAAGTTTAATGGTTTATCCAGTGCTCGAAGTCATCAAGTCATCGCGGGTCTGGGGTAGGCCGGCGGGGTAGCCTGCGGCTAGACTGCATTCCTCTGAAGGAGCTGGTCCAGCAGTTGCTAGGGAAGTAGAAGACAAAGCCGTGAATTCAGAGTCGGCACCTGAGCGCCGGACCTGTTTCAGGATCACGCCCGCGCCCGCGCGCAGGCCCGTCCCCTGCGCCGGCAGCCGGGCCATTACCTTTTTGAAGACTTCGGCGCGGAGCCTGTTGCTCTGCAAGATCACCCTCTTCTTTTGTTCCTCCTTTTTCTTTTTAACTTCCGGCAAGTTGTTATAGATCCTGAAACAGATCCAGAAAACATTTCGAATGGTCGGTGGCAGGACGTGTGCCTGCTGTGGGTCTGCGTCCGGACCCTGAGCAGGCTTCCCCGCGTCAAAGGGAAGGTCGGCTGCTCGCGGGCCATCTCGAGTCCGTGAGACGCCAGGACCCCGGCCCGGCTGAGCGTCCCCAGCCGTGGAGCACAGAGTGACCCACAAATGCTTGTGCCTAGCACAGAGGCCGGCACGCTGTGGGCATCAGTGTGGTTTGAATGGATAAATGAACACATGGTGCCACTTCTAGGAGATATTCTAGAAAAGACAGTAAGGGACCAGGAGGACGGCGGGATGTCCTGAAGCTTCACAGTACAAACCCCTCCGACCCTCGGCGACCCATTTTCCGGATGTCGACCATCCTGATCACGTGGGGAGTTTAAGAGAAAACTTCTAGGTCTCTCCCAGGAGCTTCCGATGCAGTGTTTTCTTAAGAGAGCTTCTTAGATAAACATGCCATGTACATACCATAGACACTCCGCAGAGAGAGAAAACCCACGCGGAAGATCACCTACGTCTACATCTCCTGACAGAGAGACCGCACAGACGCAAAGAGAAAAGGCCACACTACGGAAAGATGATATCTAGTATGACCCCATTTGTGGTTAAAAATTAGATAACTATCTATGTACAAAAAGAAGTCTATTTCAGGCAGAGAAAGGCCTGGAAGGGAACCCAGGAGGCTGATAACCGGGTATCTGGAGACGCACCAAGGCTGGGAAAGTTGGGCGTAGGGTTAGTTGGTCATGAGGGACTTTAGCTTCATCTCCGTTACTGGAACTTTTTAAATGAAAATGTAATATAGCAATATAATGAATAACAAAAATACATAATAGAAAGAAAGCAACAGTGTGATTCCGTGGTCCCAGAGCCCACCCAGGGCACAGGCCACACTGCAGAGTGAAAACCCCGTTCCTGACTCCATCAGAGGGGACCTGGCTCCCGGCTGGGGCTGGGGGCAGCGACTTGGGGAAGCATCACCTAGCTCATTGGACCCGTCCGAGCCTCAGTTTCCTCCTTAGGAAAATGATACTCTGTCCACAGACGCCGCTTTGAGATCGATTATTTTAATTGGAAGGATCCGTCATAGCAGTTTTGGGTCTGGGGACTGAGAATGGAGGATTTGGCCCAATCTTTTCGCTGAACTGGAAAGGAATGCTTTGCGTATGAGGTATGCACGACTTTGCACCTTCTGAAACAGCGAGTCTCAAAACCCAGTGGCCCTTTAAAATCCCCAGTCAGAACGCCGTCAGCTGGGTCGTTCGGGGTGGCCCCTCTCCTCCTCCCTTCCACTTATCTACAAAGAGGCGCCCCACAGATGGCCAAAGCTGGCTCGTGATCACGGAAACAACATCCTCATGGTAAAAGCAGAGATTTTGTGCCTGAAGTGGGCAGAAACGCATTCTTCCTAGTTCAATGGTTTCTCTAAGTGCACTATCAATTTGGTTTAATTATTCTAATTCCTCCCAGTGCTAGATACTTTATTATAAATTAATGACATTTTACTTGCATGAACTTGGCCAACACTGCTGTGTTGCTCCGTTTCGGTTGGGAGCCCAGGCCCTAGAATGAGTGGCAGCCTTTGAGTGCATCGGGTTGGGGAGAATTCGTGGGCGTCTAGAACGGTAACTAGCCAAGCCGGACGGGGAGAGTCCACTGGCAGCAGGGCCGCCCAGCCGGTGGGGAAGGAGGGCCAGGAAAGCCGCCTGGGGCGCTCTGCGGCTCCGCGGGCCCCCACGTTGGGCCCCTTTCCTCCGGGCCCTGCCCCCCGTCAGGAGGAATGCTTGCTTCTCTGCTCCTCGTAAAGCCACCGTCGAAGGCGCACAGACGAGCGGCGCCAGCCGCAGTGACGGCGGGGACGTGCGGGGCGCTCCCGTTCGTTATGAGCCTGGGGCCTCTTGGAGACCGATGACTGGATCGGTTCGGAATCCAAGACCCACCACTTTCCTGAGTTTTTTTCCAAGAATGTCATTAACGTTCAGGGGTGCGATTCGACAGCTGTACTTCTTTTAGCCAAACTTTCAGATTCACGGCCAAGACGACCTCGGACCCTTAAACGTGGGCCTAGAAACCCTGGCTGCGCTGGACGGCGCCAGGGCCCGTCAGGCCGCCTCGCCCCCACCCCTCCGCTGTCCCCCAACCCCGCCCCCCCACTCCCGCGGCGGCCAAATAAGTACCTCCTGGATCTCAGGTGCATCTCCTTCTCCGAAATGTACCTTTCCTTGGGCTTGAACAAGTTATCTGGAAGAAAACGGAAAGAGGATTAATTTCGGAAGGCACAGATGTCGCGCATTTCTGGAGAACCTTATGGTGGCCTCAGGGCACACACACTGTTATTGACCCTTAATCTGAGCCCCGCCCGTTGCCAACGCTGCAGGGCTCGGCGGGCTCATCACAAGCAGCCAACGGATCGGTCTGGACAACGGTGCGACAGGGCATGAAGCACGAGGTGGGCATCTGACACGCCACGTGGACGGCGGCTCCGACGCCTGCTTCATTCGGAAACGGCGAGTCATGGTTTGCTGGAGGAAGTGCCTGGTGGCACTAAATGTGCTTCGGTGTCACCGGGGTGCAGGCCCTGCGCGTGAGGCCGTCCCACCCACAAAATGCCTCCGCACTAGGTTTTTGGTGCCTCTAAGGACAAGGACGTCTCCCAGCCGTCGCTGGGACATTTTGAGAGCAAAACTTTCACGCACAACTCCAGGCTCCACTGGGGACGCTTGGCGTTCACATCCTTTCTAACAGACGGATTACCAGTGCCAGAAAACGTAAGGGCGACAACACGACAGTCCAGTGCCCTTTGACTGAGAAAGTGGCTAAAAATCACTGGGTCTGGAATGCTTTCTGATGTCAGGGTACATTATAATCACCATGATGTTTACGGATCCTGAGCAAGGCACCCTTGCTCAGGATCACAGAGCAGAAGTGGGGTCCCTGTAATTCCCAGGGGAGAGCCCAGCGTTGTTTCCATCGAACACCCCCACCTGGACCTGGGCCCCTCACTCAGTCCTCCAGAGAGGCCACCGGAGACTCCTCAGGCCTGAGACGAGGCAGGATTTTCCAGGGGTACAAGAAGCGGGGGTTACAGATGGGGTGCTTGGAACCTCCCTCCCCTCTGGAGAAACAGCACAGCTATTCACGCACGACGTGGAAACAACACGGGGGCCGAGCCTGTATTCTGTCTGTAGTTATTTTAACACAACGAGGGAAAAAAAGTCACCATTACTTAAAAGACGAGAGTCAAGGGAGAAATAAGAGCGAGGAGAAAGAAATCAGGTGCCCTTTCCCAGTACAGGGACGCTGTCCCCAGCATTTGGAAAGGCACTGGGCCATGGGGGCAAGAAGCAGTCAGTGTCGCCATGAGACTGCGACCTGCCAGGACGCTCCCCCCCATGCCCACCTTGGCTTCTACTCTAAACAGGGCCAGGCCAGAGCCCAGGGCCTCAGGAAAATCCCAATGACACTTCCTAAGACACGGTGTCACCTTAAGGTGGCCAGGGTCTTGGGCAAGCAGAAGTGTGACAACTCGAAGAGCCCCACTTAGGCAGGAAGAAGGAACCTCCCACGACGAGTCAGACTCAAGTCCGGGTCAGCATTCCTCAGGGGCCGCTCAAGTTCAAGTTCAGGGGGAGGCCAACGCGGACAGATGGACGGCGTTTCAAGGATGTAAAAATGTTAAAAACTGTGTTTTTGTAACGTGTTTATCATCTCAAGTCAACGGCAAGTGATCTATCTCGGAAATTCGTTTTGCGGTTTTGTTTTTGTGGGACTGTTTTTATTTTTCAAGTTTGTTTCTTCAGAGCACCTGACACCACAACGAAGCTTGGGTTTTATTTCCAAGAGGAAACGAAAGCGAACAGGAGCGAACAGGAGCCATCTGACACCTCGCGTTTTGTTTTCTGACCCCTTCTCCCCCTGCCCGCTGCGCCCCAGCAGGAGTGTAGAGGCTGAGGGGCGCGACACAAGCAGATCTGTGCCCCAGAGGGCGCTCCCCCGCCCGCGGCTCCGCCCCACTCCCTGGGGAAGCGATTGCACCACCCACTTTGCGACTTTGCATCTTCATAACAGCGCCACGCCCATCTGATGAAGGCGGGCCCTTCTGGCCTGAGGAAGGAGAGAGGGAGGTCCTACCCCCTGGAGGAAGTTGTTTGAAAGAAAGCATGCGTCCCCTCGGTGGAGGAAGAAGAACTCCATTTGGCACTTTGAGCGGGACACGGCGAGGGGCAGGGGCAGGGGCAAACCTGAGGGGTCGGTGTTACTATCACGTTACAACGCTGCTGGCGTTTGTTTACTGGATCTCAGTTGATCTTCATACCAACCCTGTGACAAATCCGTGATTTTCTGTATTTTAGGGAAGGTCAAAGGGCCAAGTGTCTCCTGCTGGGGTTCACACAATGCGTGAGAGGCAGAGCTGGGTTTCAGCCCAAGTCGGTCCAGCCCCGTCCACCCAGCCCCATCCACCCACGCTCTTAGCCTCAGCACCAGCGCACGCCGACAACCGGGCTGCAGATTCCATATTTTGGGAGCCCTGACGAGCGCTAGCCCATTTCCCATGAGACCGACCCGATTCGCTCTCATGCCCCTCCTCCTTTCTTCCACATTTAATGAGCAAGAATCACGCCTCCAGGAAGGGCTCAAAAAAAAGGAAAGACACCATCCTGCTACCGTGAGACTTCATCGTTCAGGATCGGGTCAGATAACTAACAAAGCAGCTACAAAGTCAGACGAGAGCTCTGAAGACAACGAAACATGGCCGCACAGTAAAGGGGGCCTGGGGTGGCCAGAGGGGTCCCCGGGGGAGGAGATATTTAACCCATGACCCGGGAGACGGGGAGGATCAGGCAGCTGCAGCCTGGTGAATTGGAGACGGCAGCGCTTAGAGACCAAGTGCCTGGTGCAGGCCGAGGGTTGGGAGGACTGGGGTCTCAGGACTGAGCGCGAGCGAAGTGGGCTGAGGGGCCGGAAGAGGAGCCTCGGGCGGCTCCCAGGCTTCCGCCTTGAGTCTCTGTTGACGTGATAGCCAAGCTGTCGCCTTACTGGTGCTCTGCCGTAGGGACACGAAGGTACACAAGACATACGGGCTTCAGCCCAGGGCGAGAGCAGAGAATAGACCTTTAGGCACCAGAACTGGTGTCTACACAGGGAGGGGGCTGGTGGGGACGGGGCCAGTCCGCAGGGAGGGGGCTGGTGGGGGCGTGGCCAGTCCACAGGGAGGGGGCTGGTGGGGGCGGGGCCAGTCCACCAGGGACGCGGGCAGGCCACAGCCCAGCTGAATCGTGAAGAAGAGGTGTCCATGGCAGTTGGCAGGAGGGCTGAAAGGCCCAGGCCGAAACGCAACTCCCACGGGGCCTGCCCACGTCCAGATGGTTCTTCAAGGACCCACGCAGCAGGACCCACTGGGGACCTCGCTTCATGGGATGGAAACTGTCAACAGTCCTACATGCGCTTCGTTCAAAAATAGAGCGAAATTCCATCTATCAATTCTCTTTTAACGGAAATTCTGCCTTTATAAAATTAAAGTGACTGGTGAGAACAATTTTCAGTTCGCTTATGGGTCTTCTATGGATTTTCCTTGAAGCTTCGTGGATTCGAATCGATTAATGCAGCGGAAGGAGGGCTGCGGTCGCCTGCACCACCCATCATCATTAAACAGAGGAGGTGTTTGTTTCCTGTTTTTTTTTCCCCCCAATAAAATTATTAAGGTAAATTGCCCATTTCTGTATTCCTTTTTTTTTTTTTTAGCCCTGACTGTGTCTGGTCCATTATTGTATCTGAACTGTAGGGCCTGTTACTATTTTCATTTGGCAAAGCCAGACAGCTGCATGAGCCTTTGCCGTTTTAAAAGTCAGCGAACACCCAGCTACCAAGATTTGGGTTCTTCCGAGCCTGCTCTGTAAACGCCAAGTCCCATCGTCTCATTAATCTCTATAAACACATATGGTGTTTATTATACCCCTCACCTCGCATGTGTGGAAACACGCGTGTGTGTACGGGCACACACACACACACACAGGGACAGGTGGCCTCAGCACTCAGACAGCTGAGTGTCACCAGGAGGCAGCAAGGGGCACCTGGATGCTGCCATGGTTGGTAGTTTATGGGGCCTCGGCTCTATTTTTCGTCCCTGGAGCCTTATCTGCAGCTCTGATTGCAAAGCTTCATTTTCACCATTGAGCAAGCAATCTAAATGATAATCAAGTTCACGGGGTTATTAGGACGCTGTCCGCCCAGAGCTACTTTTCTGCAGTCACCCTGAGCACTGTGAAGAATCTTCCAGAAGCCTGCTTCCCCTTAGAAAAAGCAAAACTGAGTGACGCCTGTTGGAGAGAGAATCCAGCCAGGAGCCAACAAGCCAGTTTGGAGCGTGGATGCCAAGTCCACACCTCCCAGAATCTTCTAGTAAAGACCAAGCCTCCTAAGAGGAATACATGGGGGTGTGTTTTAGGCAGGACAACTCCTGGAGGGTTTCTCCCCTGAACAAGCCCCCAGCGCGTGTGTAGTCTAAGATCGCAAGGCTGTTTATTACTCCAGGCTTCAAAGCCGACGAGCGGCTGGCTGTCCTGACACCGGGTGATTGCATCACGGTCTTCGGGAGTTAAATCCAGTTACTTGCACATCATTGCTATTCAGTTCACCTCAGTGGGGCCTCTCGTTCGCTGACGTAAGCATCAGAGTGGTCTACTTTGGACTAATTAGCCCTCCGGAAATCAAACTCTGCACACTGCACTGGGCCAGGCCAGCGAGGAGATGCGTAGGTGGTTTGCATCTGAAGTGCTCTTGTGATAAAATCTTGTACTGGATGAACAGTCTCATTTTTCTAAAATCACTTCTAGCCTTCTGCGGCATCCTGTGCCTGAATGACAGTTCCACGTGGTGAATAGCCTGTCCCAGGGGCCTGGAAGGCAGGTGGTGGCACTGCCATGAAAATAGCGTGTGCCAATTATCGGCCGGATGCACAAGAGGGATGCTGATGTCGCAAACTGGAAATGCAATAGAGCTCTCTGACCCTTCTGGCGAAGGCATGCAGAATTAAGAAATGAAAAGTAAAGCAAAGCAGAGGTCTCCAGAAGTCTCGATTCCTTTTTTGCACACCTAGTTTGAGAAATAAGGCAGGAAGGGCTCCTGGCCACAGGGGACTGGACCGTCCTCTTCACAGGATGCCCAGCTCCTGTGCAGATTCGTCCTTTGTTTAGGGCAAGATCACGTATCTCGGGGCTTCTGTGAAAAGCGAGGGGGCTGGGAGCTAAAAGGCAGATTTGAAAAGGGTCTGTCCCTCTGGGATGCAGCTGGTGGTGAGAAGGGTCCCCCATGCTCCTCCCCACAGAACTTCGTACTGGAGACCTCAATGCAACATGAGCCAGCAAGGCCTGGGGCCATGGCTTCAGCTCCCCCAACCAGTGCGACCAGATCTCCAACTCAAACGTGTCCATGAAAAACAATTTCGGAGAAAAATGAGTCTTAATGTCATCCCTGGTTTCATCCTGCTCTGTTTCTTGGACCCAAGGGCACTGTCACCAGCCGGTGTCCTCCCCTCTCCCTTGGGGTCTTGTATATGAAGCTAGACTTGGTTTACAGTTGTCGGCCTGGCCACCTCTCTCCCCGAGTGGCACGTGAACCCCTGGAAGACAAAGGGGATCTCTTCTTCCCTGTTTGCCTGCTCTGCACCCCTAACACCACCACCGGTCCCGTCCATTCACATCTGTCTCCGTCTACGGCCAAGGACACCAAGCGTTAACCATTTACTGTCTGGTTACTCCTCAAGAGACGAGGCAGGGGACAAAGGAGTCTAAGGCTCTCCATCGGCCTCCATGAAAGCCCAGGGGCCACGGGGGAAGGCAGCCTCGTCTTAGTGGTGGCTCTTTCCTGCAGGTGGCCAGCGTGGCAGGATGCCATGGACACATGGAACGACGTGCTGCCACCGTGCAAATTCAGGCCATCCTGGTGTCCGCAAGATCGGAGACTCGCAACTAAACCAGATCTCTGCTCAAGACCAGAAGCTCACACCCTGAACAGCCGCTGAGGGCTCCTGTCAGCAGCCCAAAGCGTGCGTCTCCCGGGGTGCCTGCCGTGGCCGGCAAGGCCATGTGCAGCGTTTCCTGCAATGAGGTTGCAGGCACACTGGTGGCAGGCGGGTGGCTGCACCCGGCTTCTAGGATTCAATAACCCCTATCCCTAGTGACCTCCTTAAATATGGCAGGAAATCCAGAGTTTCTTTCTGTGTAGGTAACATAATACCAGCATTAGTCAATTAAACACCATAATGCACGCTCGATGGTGCCCTCTGCCTGCCTGACCCTCCGCACCATGCAAGGTATCCATTTGGGGTCCAAATCTGAAGACCGAGGTGAGCGGATGCCTGGGCTGGGCAGCTGTGTGCCCTGGACAAACTGCGCAAGCTCCGGGGTTCCGCGCTCCTGCTCAGTGGGGGGACAGTGTCTGCTTTAGAGGTCCATGGGGGTCTTGGGAATGGGCCACGTGAAGGTGCTCTGTAACCCGAGAAGATGCCACTGGCAGCAAGGACACCAACCACCGCCGTTCCCCAAGCGTCCCCACCAGCCCCCCAGCTCAGGCTGCGGCTCATGTTACTCTGACCTAGTAAAGCAGGTCCCCGCTCCCCTTTACAGGTGAGGACGTGGGGGGCTCGTGGTTCGGTAACTGACCGCGGGCCCCAAAGTAAGTAGGTAAGACACCTGAGGCCTGCGCTGCTGATGGAGTCAGTGGTTTCCATTCTCCGCAGACCTCGAGTCACGGTTCTCCCAGTGGGGCTTCTGTTTTCACACGAGTGTCCTCTCTGCAGCTTCTGCTCACCTGCCGGTTCCCGAACCACCGGCGTCAGCATCACCTGGGAACTCGTCACACATGTGAACTCCTTGCCCCACCCCGGATCACCTGAATCAGAAATTCTGGGGCCAGGCCGGCCGTCTGCACTGTCACAGCCCTCCAGGTGAGTCTGATGCGCGCTCAGGTCGGAGCACCACTGACCGACGGCAGTAAGAGCGATAAAGGAAAAAGCCAAGGCATCGTGACCCTGCGTGTCGCTTGCACGTCACTGCGTGCGGCTTCCATGTCCCTGCAAGGTTCGTTACTGAACTACCGTGTAGGATGGAAGGGAAGTCACTCGGAAAGTGAAATCGAGGTGACCGGGGAAAGAACAATTTCGTAAAGTCATTCTCCCTGCCAGTCTGCAGTTCTGCGCTTACCTGACGTTAATTAGAAAGCACCTGTCTTTCAAGTCTACTTCTAATCAACGAACAGAAATTAATCCTTTCTTCCCATGTTTCTTTAAAAAAAAAAAAAAAAACACAGCACAAGACCTTCGTCACCGGCCCGGGAAGGACACTAACAATAGCGTGCACGTAAAGGTCTCTGAATGAGGGGAGCCGCCTTTCAGCTAAATCATGCTTCTTGTTTTCTCTGCAGACTGATGAAGTAACAATTTACTTTTAGCTGATAAGCACATTTTAGAATTCCTTTGTGAGTATTACTGGGAGAACAGCTCCCAACTATTTATTCAAATGTTTTATGGAAAAACATTCATGAGCTCGGACCAGGCGATACTGGGGCGGTGGCGGCCAGCGCTGGGCTGGCTGCGTGATGAGCGGCACGTTTTTCTCACTGTGATGACTTTCCCAGCCATCTCGTATCTGCTGGGTCACTTCCCTAACTAGATGCTCCCGGAATGCAAATTAATTTTAATACTTGCTCCAGCCCTCATCAACGAAGGCAGCTCCGCTGGAGAAAGAATTCTGCAGTGCCTTCCGGAGAATTCCATCCCACTCCTGGTCCCTGATTTGAACGGCTCTGACTTGGCTCGTCTTGGGAAGTGTGGATAATGCAATTCAGATTAATACCGTCTGCTTCGCTGCAAGGCAGCAGGGCTTTCCAGAGCGACTCGGGGTGGTGTGTGCCCACCGGCACGTACAGTCTAGGGACGTTTTTCCAGCACACCCACATGACTACAATCCACAATGAAGAAGGCAAGAAGGTACGGGATCTAGAGGGATGCAGGAGCCATAAGTCTTCGGATGGGAGCGACGGGACAGGAGCAGTCAGGGAGGGCTTCGTGGAGGAAGGGGATGTTCCTGGTGGGTTTTCTTCGCGTTCACAGGTTAAAGGAGGAGGGCCCGACAGGCAGAAGGGAAATAAACGGAGACAGAAGCTAGACGACTGGGGCTGGCTTTGAGCACTGCTCGGCTTTCCCAGGACTGCGGCTCTCAGGGCAGGGGGCGGCCGTGATGCATGAGCAAGGTGCTCGGCTGAGAAGTGACACTCGCCATGCCTTCCGGGTCCTGCATTACAAGATCAGAGGGCAGTGCCAGGGCTGAGAGATTAAGGAAGAGGCTGGACTTGGAGGGGCTAGCGAAGTGAGGCAGGGGACAGAGGGACAGATAAGGCTTCTTTCAGAGGGTTTAGGGACCCTGATCGTGAGTGTAACCTGTGGTAAGAGGGCACGGCAAATGAGACCAACCTCCTGGGAAGGGTGGAGAGGGCAGAGCCAGGCTGGGGTAGGGGGTGTCTGGGCAGCAGAAAGGGCTAGAATCGGGGGGGGGGGGCCTCAGAGGCTGGGTGCCCAGCGTGGTGGGGACGATGAGGGCCAGGTTTGGGGAGATGCGGTCAGAACAGGATAAAGCCACAAAATGGTCAACAGAGAATAGTGAGGGCCACCACTGGCTGAGCACCCACGACCTGCCAGTGATACACACCTGCACCTGTGGGTGCCATACCCCTACTGCTATACCATACGGCACTCCACACTACGTGTGGGCTGTGCCCGATGCCTCCCACGCGCTCTCAGCCCCTCGTGCCCTAGACTCGTCCTGCAAGGTGGCAGCGGTGACTCGTGCTGAGATGCTCTGATTCCCTGGTTACGGCTGGCCTTGGAAATGGCCAAGCCCCGGAAGCCCAGGAGCTGTGTAGCCACGATGCCCTGGCTGACCCCGGTGACATGAGCTGGTGGGGCTCCATCCCCGGGAGGAGACACAGGCCCCTGAGAGCGGCGGGCCGTGCCTGAGGGTCGAGCCCAGCCCGCCAGTCCTGCCTCCTTCAGCGTCTCGGGTCTCATCGCCTCTCCACACCTGGCAGCCACCATGTCCCACTGACCCTGCCACCCAAGGAGCCTCGGGCCTCTGTCACGGTCCGCGTCCCACTGCCCTGCCCAGGCCGACCTTCATCACAGCTCGCCTGGAGCTACACTGCGCAGTCCGCGGCCCCCGGGACGCACGCCGCCCAGGACGCACGCCCGCCCGGGACGCACGCCCCCCCGGGACGCACGCCCCCCGAGACGCATGCGCCCCGAGACGCACGCCCCCCTCCGAGACGCACGCCCCCGCGCTTGCTCGTCTTCACTCATGACGCCCTGCTCTCCCTTCAGGCACCCCATTCACCTGCGTTGTCTCCACTCAACCCAACTTAGTATGATGTCCCAAGGGAAGCACAAGCCCAAGCCTGTGGGTTTCCATGGCAACCCAGAACGCCTTTCATGTCACTTAGCACATCCCCAGGTCACTGCCTCATTACCTGTGTGTTTGCCCGACGACTTGCGGGAGACCAGGGTCTGTGCCTGGCACCGAGTGGCTTATCAAGAAGGGTTTGCTGAGAGAGTTTGTGTCACTGCTAGAGCTGCACAAAGGTGGCCTTGGTGGCTCCCGGGCGAGGAGAGAGACATGCATTAATTAGCTTTGGGAATTCAAGTCGCTGGAGACAGGCCGGTGCTGGAAGCAGAGCCTTTGTAATGCCACCACCTGGCCTCTCCGTAATCCCAACTGTGCATAAAAATGCCCTCATCTGGGCACGGGAGCCCACTTCCCACCCACACGCGTGTGCAGGCACACGTGTGTCACTGCCCCTGAGCCTTAAAGACTGCTCAGAATTCATTAGCTGGCCCTCTGGCCCTCATTGTAATGGTCCCGAGCGTCAGGAGCTGGCTGTCCCGGCCTCGCTGGCCTGAGTGGGCGTCTGCCAGCTGCCGGAGGCCCCGCCTGAACCTCTCAGGCCTGTCCAGCAGCCAGGACCGCTGTGCGAGGCCTGATCGGCGGCCACCTCGGCCCCAAAAGCCATCCAGTCCTCTTGCTAACAGACGTCTTGACGCCGCAGCCAGAGCTCATTCACGGGTATGATTTATGAACTAATTTAGCATGTAAGGGAAACATCTGCACTTTGCTTCCGTCATCCTGCCAGCAGACAGGCTGAAGACAGGCTGTGTGCTGTGGGCCCCTTGACGGGGCCTGAGGCACGGCCCCTCACTTGCCCGCGCTCACACGAGGCTCCGGCTCAGAAGTCATCTGATTTAACCGATCTAACGCAAACGGACATGAGAGTAAAGTTCTCACCAGCATGTCGATTCCGCGGGGACAGGCGGAAGGGCCGTAGAATCCGCACACCCAAGTCCCCAGGGGGCGTCCTCATCACCAGGACGGTCTCAGAATTTGGGGCATCCGAAGGTGCCTCCGTGTTTTCGAAGTGTCGACTGGGTCTGATCCCCTTTTGTTCCCCACGATGTTAAGATTTTCACGGAGAGAAACGTGAACTTGGAAGGTACCCGTGTTGGGCGAAACATGACAGGATGATGTAGCGGAGAGGATTGTGTGTCTGCCCAGAAAAGTTACGTTTGGGCCCGCAACGCTGTTCGTGCGAATGCGACTTTATCTGGAAGAGGCACAAGTTAGAGTGACGTCACCCTGGATTAGGGCAGGCCCTGACCCGATGACCGGTGTCCATACGAGAGGAAGCGTGGACGCAAAGACACACGGACACGAGAGAGAGGCCCCTGAGGACGGAGGCTGAGATTGGAATGACGCGCCTGTGAGAAACGGCGACGGTGCCACGAGCCGGAGCCGCCAGCGGCTGGGGCCAGGTGCAGCGTGGACTCCCCCTCTGAGACTCCAGAGGAGCCGGGACTGCTGGCACCCCGATTTTGGACTTCTGGCCTCCAGACTACGGGAGAACTCATTACCGTTGTTTCAGCTACGCAGGAAACACACAGACGGCCCAGGCAGCCTCACTCTGGTACTGGGGATGACAGTATTCCAGAGCATGTGAGGTCCCCACTAGGGCACAGCTGGAGGGTCCCTGGCTTCACCCACAGGGTCCCACATGCCCCTAGTCTCTAGTTTTTCCTGCACAAAGTGAAGCCATTGACTGAAGAGGAAGCCCCTCAGACACCAGTTTCTGTCACATGTGACTATGTCGAGCTCTAAAGTGGTAGTTTTATATGTGCTGACAACGCATTTATTAACCTAACCATTTGTATCAAGCGGGATCATCTGGAGGCCAAGTGGCCCACACGTCACAGGCACCCCTGCGGCCCTCCCCAGGACAGGCATGACCAGCGAAGGGCCCAGGGGACTTCCGCTTGTGGTCAATGTTTGGTCCTTCATAGCAACCTAAGAAGTCAGCGCCTGAACCCAGATTCTCTCTGCCGAGCCAGAGACTGAACGGCCCCCAGACAGAGCTTTTATTGGCCAAGTCAGCTGAAAATGCTGGTGAGACTCACATTTTCAAGGGCGGGGGCGGGGGGAGGGCGGGTGGTGAGTTCCTTGGCACGTTCACTGGGTCGATTCTCTTTCTTAGCTTACTGGGAAGGAAAACCAAGGATTCTGCCCGATCCTTTGCCACGAGAGGGATGTATCAGGTCCGCCCTTGACGGGGCTGTGGACCGGGGGACGAGGAGGGACAGCCTGCCCACGGACCGGGGAGGCTCACAGCAATCCTATTACAACACCCTTCGTCCTCTGTCCCCTGGGCCCTCCTGCAAGATCTTGGCGATGTTTGCTAAGCTGCATTTTATTGAATATGGTTATTTCCCCAGAGGACTTCCGTTCAGAATGATACCCATGATTTCGCCTTCTGGGGGCCAGAACGGTTTCCTAGGAAGAAATATCTCGCTCCTCTTTCCAAAGGAATAAAGCCGAGGTTCCCCCAGGCCTCCAGACTCTAGGGTTTGGGTTAGCAGGCCATCAGGGTGTGCTCGGTCGCCCCATTTGGTGCCCTTATCTCTTCTTGTTATTCTTGCTGGTTTAATAGTCTGTTTCTAAGCTCCACAAAGAGAGGATGAGGTCCGTCCTGCTCACTGCTCTATCCCTAGCTCCCAGCATGGTGTCTGGCCCCAAGAAGGTTCCTGATAACTCCTCCTCGAATGAGTGCACGGGTGCCGCTCCTCACGGGGTCAGCGTGACACTGGCTTCACCACACCTGGGAAGCTGGCCCTCCATCCGCTGAGCTCCCAGCAGGAAAGGGGTTTCGAGATGACGAATGTTCGTGTAGACAAGCCGGAGTCAACCTCTCACCCTGAGTTCTGTTTTGCAATCGATAAAGGGCAAAGGCGGGGTGGGGGGGGGCTCTCTTGCAAATATCTGTCAGGAGCCAAGAATTTGAACTTGCTACCCTGGCTGCTACAGTCATGTGGCTTCTTTCCCAGCCATCGTGATACATCTGTGTCCCAAGTTACTTCTGCTGAATTCAGTACCCACGTGTCATCGCTCGACGTGGGCCAGCTACCAGAGCAGGCCTTATAATACCGAGGTTAGGTCCTGGGAGCGATCACGAGTCCTGTATGTGCAGTGGCATCATTTAGCCCATCGCCTCGGGTGTGGGGTCCAGCTCCGAGCACCCCCCACCCCGGCCCCAGCCTCCCCAGCCGCGGGAGCTCACCACTGAGAGGGTGGGGGACGGTGAACTGCTTCTTGTTGGCACGGACCGGAAGCAGGGCCTGCTTCTGTGCCAGGTTCTCCTTCCGCTGGGCCCGCCTCTGCTGTGCCATGTGCTCCAGCTTCTTCAGCCGTTCTCGCGAGCGGGAAATGAAGCGAGG
>NW_011888892.1:2631702-2632133 GCF_000151845.1 Pteropus vampyrus
CCCAGCCTCCCCAGCCGCGGGAGCTCACCACTGAGAGGGTGGGGGACGGTGAACTGCTTCTTGTTGGCACGGACCGGAAGCAGGGCCTGCTTCTGCGCCAGGTTCTCCTTCCGCTGGGCCCGCCTCTGCTGTGCCATGTGCTCCAGCTTCTTCAGCCGTTCTCGCGAGCGGGAAATGAAGCGAGGGTTGCGGACTTCCAGCGCTTCCTGACCGGAGCAAAGGAAATATTTTAGCTTTAAGAGAAGGGACACGGAGAGGCGGCACATCCGTCTGACTTGGTCGAGACACCGATCGAAAGCACGACACTCAGAGACCAGGAGCCACAGTGTGTGGACGCGTGGCCGCTTTCTTCCACCGCCTCATGCGAAGGTCGCCACGGGTCTGTCGATGATGTGGGGCCTGGCAGTCCGTCCTGGCCAGCACCAAGGTCC
>NW_011888892.1:2633403-2635755 GCF_000151845.1 Pteropus vampyrus
CGTGGCCGCTTTCTTCCACCGCCTCATGCGAAGGTCGCCACGGGTCTGTCGATGATGTGGGGCCTGGCAGTCCGTCCTGGCCAGCACCAAGGTCCCCACCGCCACATGACAGACTAGCAACCAGTGTCAGGTTAGGAGCGCAAAGGCACACGTCCACCCGTCCCGTCCCCTCAGAATGCCCTAAATCCCATATTGCAAAGAGGCGCAAGTGGGCAGGGGATGGACGCATCACGAGCCACCTGCTTCGGCTGCGCTGGGAGCCTTAACGAGCACAGACCGGATTGTCCGCGCCATGAAATATGTGCCTTTTCAGGAAAAACAGTGATCATGCCCAACAGGAGCGACGCCTCCTCCCAGATAGAAGGAGTTGGTGGAACACTTTGCCTACGCAAAGTGGCTCTGCAGGCTCCACGTGAGAAGCCGGGACGCCATGCCTGCGCCTCGGCCCGGGCCTCACTGCACTCTGCACTCTGTGCTCTAAGTCACCTGCCCGCAAAGGCCCGCTGAAAAACATTAATGGCCATCAACGCACTCGGCTCTGTGCCGGACACGGGGCCGGGCGCGCTGTGTTTGCTGTCTCTGGGGACCCCACCTCGACTCTCAAAGGTGGATCTGCTGATGCAAAACCTGAGGCCCATGGCAGTTTGGTGGATCACAGGGTGGCCCTCGGCTGTGGGAGTCCCACGCTTTTCCCACGCTGACTTTCATCGTCTCAACTTACTATTCCTTGAAAACATCCATTCAAGGGGTCCCCCTGCCTGGGGAACTGTCCCGGCCACACCCATCGAGTCAGGTCTCAGCTCTCCCAGGAAGCTCTGTGGGGTCTCCGTGCGCCTGAGCATCGTGGTACCTCACGGACCATCTTGTGCAGGAGCGACCCACACATGTTCACCTCCATGGTGGACCGTGAGCTCCTGTGGGGCATGGGCCAGGTGTCACCCACGTCACGTCCCTCACGGCCAGTGCCCAAGCTAGGTGCTCAGCAAAGCCCCTCTGGAGGTGCTGCCCCATTACTCTCCCAGCCTCCCGGGAGCTCAGAGTTCCCAGGAGGCGGGGCTCCATCTGTGTCATGGACGAGCCCCTGACAGCTGTGGCAGAAAAGGAGTCTTCTTGGCCAGTTGGCCTCCATGGTGCCAGCTCTAGGTACCAGGCACAGTCCCTGGGGCCTAGAGGGCTATTTCCTAGGAAGAGACTACTGGTCCAGGTGTGGCTGGTGCCTCCGCGGCCCGCCCTCAGGCTGGAGGCTCAGGCTGCTTTGAGGCCCCACGAGTCTCCCTCGGCCCCCACCCCCACCCCCAGGGGACTAGGGGCTCCTGATGGAGCCACCTCCAGGCTCCTATGGCGGTTTACAGCATATCATGTGCCTTCTTGGAAGGCATGGCTGGCAGTCCACTATTAGCTAGGGCTTTCCATGAGGTCGTTTGCCCTTCTAATTGTGATGTCTCTGTATTTTTTGAACTTTAAACAATGTGCACATATTACTTCTAGAATCCGGAAAGGATGCCAAGCGAAAATGCCACATCCTCGGACCCATCGCTGCGTGACTTTGGGCAACTTCCTCACTCTCTCAAGGGCTTAATGTCCTTATCTGAAGACAAGGTGGTAGGGACACCTGACTCAAAGGGGCTCCCTGAAAAGGGAAGGGGGGCCGATGCCTGAGAAGGGCCTTGCCCAACGTCTGGGCACCCATGACTCGTCATCGCTACGATCCTAGTCGCTGTGGATATCATGTGGCTCTCATTTTTGCCGGCGGAGTAGATACCACTGTCTCCATTACTCACACCGTGAAACAGGCCCAGAGGGGTTAGGGCACCTGCCCAGGGTCACACAACCACTACGAAGGGGAGTCGGGTCTTCAGCCTCAGAAGCGGAAGTGAAGTCGTGTGACCCTGGGCTCCCCAGGAAAGGTCTCCCCTTACTGGGAATCAAACCTGGACACGCAGAAGGCCTCACCTGCAAGGTCAAGGAGCTCGCAGGTGCTTGCTGGCCCTCGGAACAGGCTTCCGGCGGGGCGGGGGTCTCCGGTTCCTCAGGGCCTGGCTCGGGCAGCACCGGCTCGGGCTCAGGCATGGCGGAGTCCTCACTCTGCTCGCATTCCTTTATTTTTACAACCAAGTCACAGCATGTGTAATCTCCTAGAAGAGAAGATTTAGAATCCCATTTAGAGGGCACCTAGTGACTTCGCCTGGCTCCTCGACACCATTAGACACAGAGGACAGCTCTGAAAATAGAAACGCCAGTGGGTTATTAACGGGCTTCGTTAAGCCATCGATATGATGCCTCATCACAGACACCACTCCCCGACTCCTGGCCACCCTGGTCACGGCGGGGGATGTCCGCAGGCAGCCAGAC
>NW_011888892.1:2635805-2642618 GCF_000151845.1 Pteropus vampyrus
AGCAAAGCCCCTCTGGAGGTGCTGCCCCATTACTCTCCCAGCCTCCCGGGAGCTCAGAGTTCCCAGGAGGCGGGGCTCCATCTGTGTCATGGACGAGCCCCTGACAGCTGTGGCAGAAAAGGAGTCTTCTTGGCCAGTTGGCCTCCATGGTGCCAGCTCTAGGTACCAGGCACAGTCCCTGGGGCCTAGAGGGCTATTTCCTAGGAAGAGACTACTGGTCCAGGTGTGGCTGGTGCCTCCGCGGCCCGCCCTCAGGCTGGAGGCTCAGGCTGCTTCGAGGCCCCACGAGTCTCCCCCGGCCCCCACCCCTACCCCCAGGGGACTAGGGGCTCCTGATGGAGCCACCTCCAGGCTTCTATGGCGGTTTACAGCATATCATGTGCCTTCTTGGAAGGCATGGCTGGCAGTCCACTATTAGCTAGGGCTTTCCATGAGGTCGTTTGCCCTTCTAATTGTGATGTCTCTGTATTTTTTGAACTTTAAACAATGTGCACATATTACTTCTAGAATCCGGAAAGGATGCCAAGCGAAAATGCCACATCCTCGGACCCATCGCTGCGTGACTTTGGGCAACTTCCTCACTCTCTCAAGGGCTTAATGTCCTTATCTGAAGACAAGGTGGTAGGGACACCTGACTCAAAGGGGCTCCCTGAAAAGGGAAGGGGGGCCGATGCCTGAGAAGGGCCTTGCCCAACGTCTGGGCACCCATGACTCGTCATCGCTACGATCCTAGTCGCTGTGGATATCATGTGGCTCTCATTTTTGCCGGCGGAGTAGATACCACTGTCTCCATTACTCACAC
The DNA here is from genome assembly GCF_000151845.1 of Pteropus vampyrus. NCBI lineage: Eukaryota > Metazoa > Chordata > Mammalia > Chiroptera > Pteropodidae > Pteropus > Pteropus vampyrus. The sequence continues at coordinate 2,636,608 of NW_011888892.1, forward strand.
CGTGAAACAGGCCCAGAGGGGTTAGGGCACCTGCCCAGGGTCACACAACCACTACGAAGGGGAGTCGGGTCTTCAGCCTCAGAAGCGGAAGTGAAGTCGTGTGACCCTGGGCTCCCCAGGAAAGGTCTCCCCTTACTGGGAATCAAACCTGGACACGCAGAAGGCCTCACCTGCAAGGTCAAGGAGCTCGCAGGTGCTTGCTGGCCCTCGGAACAGGCTTCCGGCGGGGCGGGGGTCTCCGGTTCCTCAGGGCCTGGCTCGGGCAGCACCGGCTCGGGCTCAGGCATGGCGGAGTCCTCACTCTGCTCACATTCCTTTATTTTTACAACCAAGTCACAGCATGTGTAATCTCCTAGAAGAGAAGATTTAGAATCCCATTTAGAGGGCACCTAGTGACTTCGCCTGGCTCCTCGACACCATTAGACACAGAGGACAGCTCTGAAAATAGAAACGCCAGTGGGTTATTAACGGGCTTCGTTAAGCCATCGATATGATGCCTCATCACAGACACCACTCCCCGACTCCTGGCCACCCTGGTCACGGCGGGGGATGTCCGCAGGCAGCCAGACCTCACGAGTGGCTAATCGTGCCATGGAGGTATTCCCTCGGCTTCTGACGTTCGAGGCACCTCTGCTCGCAGTGAAAACAAACTTTCCTATTCTGTGCTTATTGTGTCCTGTACAATGATTACAGTTTGGTTGCTTGGGGACAGCGCATTAATCTATCTGAGGTTTGCTACATTAACAAGGGATGGCGTCCAACTATCTACCCCTCCGCTCCTTGATTTGCAGAGACCACCACTGGCTCCGCATTCTTTATTGGAATTATCTTCCTCTCAGCTCTGGATTTGGTCCTGGGGCCATTTTGACATTTCTCTGTGAAAAAGGTGTGTGTGGGGGGTGGGGGGGAGGCGAGTTGATTGGACAGCGCTCCAGATGGCGTGGCCTCTGCCTGTGGAAAGTGCCTTAATACATATTCGCTTACCAGGCCGGAACCAACTCCTCCACCTGGGGCACACCGTTCAGTCTATTCCAGGCCATCTTCCTGCCTGAGCCCCCTGCCCTCCCCACCACAAGTCCCCAGACACGGCCGCAGAACCTCCCCAGTCCCGAAACACAGCAGGTGTCTCACGCCTGGCTCACAGGCTCTCCCATTGCCACAAAACCACTTGATTCTTTCTCCCGGTGACCTCCTCCCTCCAGGCTGAGCCCCAAACCCTCAGGAAGCCACCCTCCCCTCCCCAGGCAGGCTCCACCGTCCCCTCTGTGTGTCTGCAGAGGGACACGCTTCACACATTCAGCGCATCGGTTGCTCGGTCTTAACAGGATGCCGTGACCCCACAGCCTGGGACGCCCTTGAGGGCTGGACCATGTCCTGTTCACCTGGCATCTCGCTGCAATGCCAGCCCAGGTGCCAGGTGCCAGGTGCCCAGAAGGGGCTGCTTCTGTCGGGAGCAGAGAGGCGGTCATCTGGAGGCTGACCAGCCACAGCCCTGTGAACGTCCTGTCTGAACCCTCTGCTATGACCCCCACTTCCAGACGCGAATCCTCCGTGGTCTGGACCAGCTGTCCCATGTCCTATCTCTGCTCAAAGCCCATCACACCCCCTGCCACCTGCAAGCCCCACGGGAACACCGGACTCCCCCAGCTTGCTGCGGTGGGTGTTCCAGGGCCGACGAACGCTTCTGACTCTCTACCGACAGCGCCCTGCTCAGAAGGCCCCACGTTGTTTCCTCTCATTCCTCCACGCATTTTCTCCTGATCTACCCGGAAGAGCTCCCTGTTGACCCCCATTCTTGCTTTAGGCACCCCCACCCCGCTTGCATTCCCAGCCCCTCTACCTACCCCAAGCCCCCGCCAGCTGGAGTTAATGACACCTGCCGCCACGCGGGTTCCATTTCTTGTTACGAGCCTTTATTCTAGCTCCCCGTGTACACAGGGAAACCGGTTCCCTTCCCCTCCCCCACCACCCAGCCGTCACCAGACCCAGCAGCCCAAGGGCCGTCCTGACGCACCCATCTTCCTTGGTGCTCACTATAACGCTTCGTCCATTGCATCTCGAAAGCGTCCTCTGCCGCGGTCCCCCACTTCGCAGTGACAAGGCCTGAGTGGTCTCTGGCTGGGCCCCAGCCCCCAGCCCCCAGCCCCCAGTCTGCCTGGCAGTCCTCCACATCGTCCTTCAGAGATGGTGTAACGAGGCCTCTGCCCTTCCGGGGGCTTAGCCCGGCTGTCAGTCCAAACTCTGCTGGTGGGATTCTAGGACCCCCCCCTCCAGCTTGACCCCTAGAGCTTCAGACTCACGCAAGGCCCCTCCCCTGCTGCCCCGCACGCTGACCCCTTGGGCCTAAGCCAGCCGGGCTCGCTCCGTCAGCTCTTGGCTTTGTGTGCGTGCCTTTTCTTTGGTCCGCTGGGGTCTCCACGAGTTTGGGTCTGATTTTTAAAACTCTAGTCAGCTTTCGAATTCTCGTCCGAAATCACCTCCGTGAGGAAGCCGTCTCTGTCCGGAGCTGCCTCGGAGCGTCTGGGGTGTCCTCGGCTGCCTGGTAGCTCATCATGGATGTGTTTGTGATCCCGATAGTGTCTGCACTGGCCCAAGAGAGCCTGGAGGGCCAGGGCCCCCGAGCGCAGTGCCTGGCACACATGATAAATGCTTCTTTCATGTACTAATGAAGAGCTAGGGATTGACCCAGGTTCCGAGTGACAATGTTTTTTGTCAATTACCATAAACATTTTAACTTTTATCACCCCAAATTCTACGATCTGATGTTTTCCTTTCTGTCCTTATTCACAGCACTTTGGAAAAATCCTTCGCGTAACAGAAAATCTACATTTTTCCCACCGACACTGCTGAGTACTACAGATATTTTTTCCTACTTTATTTTTCTGTCCTTTGCTGTTTCAGCCCTCACGGCGACATCGCTAGGGGTCAGCCACTTGGCCTTTCCAGCAATGATGGCCTGGCTTGAACCATTGGTTCCCTCCTGTGTGAGAGGCTGGCACAGGGACCCACCTCGAGGGCACGGCGAGGGCCAGGGCACTCATGCTTGTTAAGTGCTGGGCACATGTCGGGGCCAGCAGCCGCAGTCATCATCCCTGGTTGTCAACTACGGAGGATCACAGGCAGCCTGGTGGCCCTGCTGCCTTCAGAGCAGCCACCTCGGCATCTCGAACCTTCCCTAGCTAAGCCCGAGAGCCTGCCGTGCACCTGCCAGTCACCTTCTCAGCCTCTGGCGACACCGGCCTTGCACACGGCAGGGCTGGGAATCCTCGCCCCACGAGGGCCGCCCTTTGTGGCCTTTTTCATGCTCGAAAGGTAGAGGCCACCACGGAAACCTGCCGGCCCTGCTCCCTCTGCTGGCACAGTGGCGAAGGGGCAGCTTCATGAGGTGAGCGCGTGTGAATCGGGCCCAGGAAGACACGGCGCCGCTGTCTGTACGAGCGTCACGGAGGGGTCATTCCAGCCCTGCCTCCCTCGCTCCTTACCTCTGGGAGACGCGCCTCCTATCCGAACACCACTGTCCTCCTGTGGAGATGCGCGCGCATCTTGTAAAGGGCAAAGGAAGCCAGGTAAAGGGATGCCGGGTTCCAGGAAGCTCTGCCGTCGAGGCTCTGCGGGCTCAGAAAGGTCGTTGCTTGGAGAGCTCAGCCCAGCGGCAAGGGAATGTCCGAGCAGCTTCCATTCCATGGGGGGAGCAGACACGGTCACGCGTGCTTCTCGCTGCTTCTCGCTGCTTCCAGAAAATACTTTTGTTTCTACTAAAAATAAAATGAGAGTTGTGCTCAAGACCCCTGGCGAGCGCACGTCTCTCGTCCCGACTCCTGCACGCCGCTCCTGGGGACAGGCAGGTGGCGACAGCACTGCCCGGTGGGGGACAGAGCCATCGGTGGCTGGCACGTGTGGCTCTCACAGCACTCAACAGGTGACCGTCATCCCCGACGCGCCTTCCCCGAGACCACTTACAAGCTCCACGGCACTCGCTGCTCTCCTGCACTTGGCTCCAAAGAGAGTGTGTTTGCTGGTGCTCTCTAGGGACACAAGTGACCTTGACAATAGGCAATGGAGTCGAGCATATTGACTCTGGGGCCAGATACCCGGGTTCAAACCCCGTCTCCACCTTACAAGCTATCTGGTCTGTAAAATCAAGTCACTACGATAACGATAACGAAGTAATAATATTAAATAGTGTCTATTTTATTATTATTGTATTATCTACTTTTTATGATAAATGTATATATGTATATAATAAATATACACTTTATGTAATTGTATTTTATGTAACATTTATATTATTAACATATTAAATATTAATATCGATGTAATCATATAATAATGATCTGTGTAAGGTGCTAAGTTAGCATAGTACCTGACACACAGTAACCATTTAATAAAGGCTAGTTATCCTTATTATTCCAGAAACACTGTTGCAGGCTTAGTACTATGGCAAGAACATTGCTGCAGGCTTAGTTCCACGGGAGGTAATTTACGGGGTCACTCTGTGCACTTCTAATAAGGGTGTGGATCTAACATGTGGACAATGTGTTGCTTGTTGCCACATTGTAATATCAAAAGTCTGGAACCCACCGATGCCCATCCACGCTTTGCAGCATGAAAAAAAAATAAGGCAGACACTCCTGTGTCCATGTGGGACAATCTCTAAGATGCATTATCACGTGAACAAAGCAAAATGCAGGACCCCGTGTCGGGTCAGCTTCCCCCGTAAATGCTGCTATGCTCAGAATATCTCTGGAAGGACCCAGAAGTTGCCAGAAACAGCATCGCCTTGGAGCGGGACAAGGCAGGACAAGCGACGGGGAGCGGGAGAGAAACTTTCTTTGCCTCTTTTATACTCTTTGTTATTTCCGTTTTTTCGTTTGGAATACTCTCTCGATTTTAAGGAGTTATGCATTTTAAATAAGGCAGTGACTCTTTGCCAGGCCTCCTCTCCTACGTGGGTGGGACTGGCCCCAACTGGAAAGCCCTGTCCCCCACAGGATGCGTCCAAACCTCCTCATGCGCTGGGGCAGAGTCACTCCTGGGGACCACTGGCATAATGAAGTCTCTTATTAGATTCACTACATTTTCGCAAATGCCTAACACACAAAAATGAAATAAGCCCATGACTTCTGGCTTTAATTTTAATAGCGGCCTCTCTTAAAATGTCTCGGCTGTCTGCAATTTGTTCTCACTCCTCTGTCCCCAAGTCCTGGTGTCCCTGACGAGGGGAACAGGCTGAGTGAGATTTGGCGTGCAGGGCAGCAGGAAGAACGTGGCATCCAGACGGTCCTCTGTCCGAGCTTCCTGGCTGCGGGATCCGAGGCAGGCGAGTCAACAAGGTGTGAACCCAGCTTCCCATGTTCTTATAAACAGACACAGGTGAAGTACCTCCAGGTCCCGATGCGTGTACACAGAAAGTATCCAAAAAAATGATGGCGTTATTCCCAATCTGCTACTCCCATTCTGGCGTGAGGCGTGAGGCGCTTCAGTCAATGTATTTACATATAGACTTGTAGAGATCTGTCTATTTCTCTATCTCTATACCTACCTACCTATCAATTATCTCTCTCTGCCTGAGTGAAGATTCTCGTGTGAACGAGTCTGTGCAAGTCAGAGGTTCCACTTGCAACTTGGAAGGGTTAAATCAGCTCCCAGGAAGTGGAATGTAGGTGGCTTGCAGGAGGAAAAGAATACGCAGCCAAAGAAGGACTTTTCTGACAAGTTATTGATCAGGACACTTTTTGTAGCCTCTGAAAATATAGTGGTCAGCCATGAAATTGTCCTTAGGAGGGGCTTCTCCAGGCAAGGCAGCATGGCCTCACCCCCACACGCTCTGCATGCAGGGTGGACCCAGAGTTCTCTACTCACGCCCACATTTCAAACTCTATTGCCCCACTGAAGACCCGTTGCCACCACCGGCTTTGCCTGTATTAGAGGGAACATGAACAAAGCCGCCTCCTCTGCCAGGCTTTCTGTTTCTTAGCCTGAAACTCGAAGCCTGGCTCTCGGAGGAGCTG
>NW_011888892.1:2650663-2656030 GCF_000151845.1 Pteropus vampyrus
ATTAAATATTAATATCGATGTAATCATATAATAATGATCTGTGTAAGGTGCTAAGTTAGCATAGTACCTGACACACAGTAACCATTTAATAAAGGCTAGTTATCCTTATTATTCCAGAAACATTGTTGCAGGCTTACGCACTATGGCAAGAACATTGTTGCAGGCTTAGTACTACGGGAGGTAACTTATGGGGTCACTCTGTGCACTTCTAATAAGGGTGTGGATCTAACATGTGGACAATGTGTTGCTTGTTGCCACATTGTAATATCAAAAGTCTGGAACCCACCGATGCCCATCCACGCTTTGCAGCGTGAAAAAAAAAATAAGGCAGACACTCCTGTGTCCAGTGGGACAATCTCTAAGATGCATTATCACGTGAACAAAGCAAAATGCAGGACAGCGTGTCGGGTCAGCTTCCCCCGTAAATGCTGCTATGCTCAGAATATCTCTGGAAGGACCCAGAAGTTGCCAGAAACAACATCGCCTTGGACGGGGACAAGGCAGGACAAGCGACGGGGAGCGGGAGAGAAACTTTCTTTGCCTCTTTTATACTCTTTGTTATTTCCGTTTTTTCATTTGGAATACTCTCGATTTTAAGGAGTTATGCATTTTAAATAAGGCAGTGACTCTTTGCCAGGCCTCCTCTCCTACGTGGGTGGGACTGGCCCCAACTGGAAAGCCCTGTCACCCACAGGATGCGTCCAAACCTCCTCATGCGCTGGGGCAGAGTCACTCCTGGGGACCACTGGCATAATCAAGTCTCTTATTAGATTCACTACATTTTCGCAAATGCCTAACATACAAAAATGAAATGAGCCCATGACTTCTGGCTTTAATTTTAATAGTGGCCTCTCTTAAAATGTCTTGGCTGTCTGCAATTTGTTCTCACCCCTCTGTCCCCAAGTCCTGGTGTCCCTGACGAGGGGAACAGGCTGAGTGAGATTTGGCGTGCAGGGCAGCAGGAAGAACGTGGCATCCAGATGGTCCTCTGTCCGAGCTTCCTGGCTGCGGGATCCGAGGCAGGCGAGTCAACAAGGTGTGAACCCAGCTTCCCATGTTCTTATAAACAGACAAACCAAAGGCAGGTGAAGTACCTCCAGGTTCCGATGCGTGTACACAGAAAGTATCCGAAAAAAATGATGGCGTTATTCCCAATCTGCTACTCCCATTCTGGCGTGAGGCGCTTCAGTCAATGTATTTACGTACAGACTTGTAGAGATCTGTCTATTTCTCTATCTCTATACCTACCTACCTATCAATTATCTATCTCTCTGCCTGAGTGAAGATTCTCGTGTGAACAAGTCTGTGCAAGTCAGAGGTTCTACTTGCGACTTGGAAGGGTTAAATCAGCTCCCAGGAAGTGGAATGTAGGTGGCCTGCTGGAGGAAAAGAATACGCAGCCAAAGAAGGACTTTTCTGACAAGTTATTGATCAGGACTCTTTTTGTAGCTTCTGAAAATATAGTGGTCAGCCATGAAATTGTCCTTAGGAGGGGCTTCTCCAGGCAAGGCAGCACGGCCTCACCCACACACACTCTGCATGCAGGGCGGACCCAGAGCTCTCTACTCACGCCCACATTTCAAACTCCATCGCCGCACTGAAGACCCGTTGCCACCACAGGCTTTGCCTGTATTAGATGGAACATGAACAAAGCCGCCTCCTCTGCCAGGCTTTCTGTTTCTTAGCCTGAAACTCGAAGCCTGGCTCTCGGAGGAGCTGGGCATTGCAGGTCTCCGTTGAAGAGTGACTGTCCCTCTACCCCCTTTTCTAAAACACACTAGCCTACGGGTTAGTATAGCTCCAAACCGACAAGAAGATCCTGCCGACCGTCATGAATTCCTTCTAGTAAGCTCCCACCTTTGACTCCGAGAACCCCCGGACCATAACACAGCGCCCATTTATGCTTTTCTCAAGCTCATTTTTATCGTGAAATGCATCATATTTATAATTTAAAGGTATTTAACAGAGCGCCCACTCACCCGCCCAGACTGAAACACGACAGTCCCTGAGTTTCAGATGTCACGTCTGAGCTTCCAGACACAACCGCTCACTTGAAGTTTGTGCTACTCGATTCATTGCTTTTGTCTATAATTGTCCCACGTAGGTCGGCATCTGTGAACAACCTGCTTTCAAGACCGAAAATCTGAGTGGCAAGCCCAGAGCTAACTATTTCTAGGTGAGGACATCATGGCTGTGAGACCGAAGCTTTCGAGAGAAACGAGTTCAGCAGACTGGCTGGGGCACAGCTCCCCCGGAGGTGATGGGCTGGTGGGGTTCTGAGGAAGATGGCGGGAAGCCCGGATCGAGCCCTGAAAACAAGGGGCTGGTGACAGGCAGAAGGTGGGGCTGGAGGGCGGGGGGAGGGGCAGGGCAGCGGGCTGCTCTGATTTCCTGTTTCTGACCTCAGCCCGTCCAACTGTAGGCCTTAGGGACGAGTTACAACAGGACACTTCTCCGTGCTGAAGAGTGAGTCCTGAGCTGACCACGTGCGGGCCAGGGAGGGGAGAGCAGGGACCTCACGGACACAGCATGGAGGCCAGCTGAAGAGAGACACAAGCCTGGGCGAGCCCAGGGCACCGCTGGCCCACACTGGCCCTTAAGACAAAAGGAGGAAAAGGCGCCCCTTCTCCATGACCTTTCACCTCTGTCGGTCAGAAAATATCACGATCAACCAGTGTGACAGAAAAGAGAGGCACTTTACGGCTTCTTTCCAATTATTCAGGGGATATCTAATCTTTCTGTTCTTAGATGACCTCCTACTGAGACACTAGCTACCTCCCCTTCCCATCTGCACACGATTCCACTAATGGTGGCGATTTGGCCACAAGAGGAACTTAAGAAGCTCAGAGTAGGTGCTGAGGAGAGGCACCAGCACAGCAGCCAGGCTGTCAGCGAAATCGGAGGAGGAAGAGGAGCGAGCCACCAAAACGAAACACGAAACACGAGCCCAGGAAGCAGAGCCGACCGGGCGCCCTGGACAGCCCGGGGCACGTAAATAACACAGAGAACACAGTTTAGACTCATTCGTCTCCAGACTGGTTTGGAATTTGTTCTAGGTGTTCTGCGTTGAAGAGGACGCTTCGGCTCCTGAGAACGCTTGTTCAGCTGGAGAAAGATCTGCTCGAAAGCTCTGGGCTCCCCTCTGGTCACCTTCCTGCCAATCAACTACAGAGCCGTCTCTGAGCAAAGCAGGCTTCCTGGCATCCAGGGCACCCATTCGCTCCCACATCTTAACATTCCTGCTGGTGCTGGTTTCTCCCCTCAAAAGCTGGACCAACTCACAACCAGCCGTGTCTTAGAAATACACTGACTGAAGCTGTCTCAGTGTGCCGGGTGGCTGATCAATAAAAATCCAGGGTGTCTCAGGATCCATCTCCCAAAGGTCCACTGTTAACTGCCACTACCCTAAGTGGCCCCAGACAACCCTCCAGCTTCTAAAAGCTCTTGTGTCTGTTTAATATATAGTTTACCTGTCTCACCTTCCTGCCTCACCTGTGGGCTCTCCTCCAGCGAACCCTGCCACTGTATCCAAATGGAAACCAAAGAACTGAGCTGGCTAGGACTGTGTGTCAAGCAGCTGGAACGCCACTCTGCATGGCACCTGGGGGGGAATCGAGGACACTCCTCGCTTGAGGCAGGACTTTGCTGTCCTCGAGTTTGGCTCTGAGACATGGGAGGCTGCTGCCCAGGGGACGGGCAGGGTGGTCTCTGTGTGAAACATGCTAACGCCCCAGCAAAGGTTCCAGAAAGGGGAGGCAGCAACCCAGAGCAGTCCCCGCGCACACGACTCCCCAGCGACTGCCGTTGGCTTGATTTTTTTCCCTTTAACGAGAGAGAATATTTCAAACTACCTGAATTACAGTGCAAACACATGGAAGATAAAATAAAAGAGTTGGTGGCCCACAGAAACAAACCGTTTCCTTGTGCACGCAGCAAAGGAAAATAGCCTTCTATAACCGACAGGGCTGGTGGACATTTCGTCTTTTTACTGGTCAATTGTCACCCTTTGGCTGCGGGTTAAAGCTGATTTCCTCACGTGGAAACGGGTCTTTGTTTGGTGCCCTGAATCCCACCCGATCTGGACTTCTGCATAAAATCAGCATATTTCTGTTAAATTTCTATATGGAGACGCCGAAGCCCAGGGAGGGGTAGTAAGTCGGATAACAGCTCCCGCCAGAGACATCAGGAATAGCGAGCTGTGTTTGGGGCCCACAAGTCCCAGGGCCAATCCGCACAGCAGGAGCAGAGCTGGAGCTGGTGCCCTCAGGAAGAAAAAAGACGAGAAACAGAGCCCCCGGGGGAACGGGCAGCCTGGGGATCGGATGGCGAGGATGAAGGGCTGTCCCAGCGCACGGGGAGCAGGGAGTGCGTCCTTTCCAGGAGTGGGACTTCCCACCGTGTCGGCCTCTCCTAGACAGTGAGCAGGCTTCTCCTGCTACCCTCATCAAACGTCGGAACCTCGTCTCTCCCTAAAGGAGTGGACTTAACGGGGGAAGGAGTGATGACCAAGAAATACGACGGACTCGGTGGCAGCAGCTACCGATCTATAAAAACAGCCTTCCCTTCTTAGAACCCAGGGCAGACGGTGAGGGAGAGAAACTGCAGTTAAGATGTCAATACGGTGTGAGGACACAGATAGGCAAGCCAGGATTCAGAAGAACTTCGCAATTTCAGAGAAAGAGGAACAATTGCAGTCTAGTTGTTATTATTGTTTTAGGATCAAATTTCAAGAGACCACATAGGGAATTGTGCATGCAACTGTCATTTACAGTAAAGGCTCATGTATCTAGTTGCTACAGAAAAGAATACATATTATCCCTCCCCCTAGAGAGTATCTAGAAAGGGGGGGCGGGGCTTCCGGGTCAGACTTTCACCCATTATTCTCATCTGAGTTTTCAGTACTCCAGGGAGGGGAAAAACAAGGTTTGTTGGTGGTGTTCGCTCTCAAACAAAACGCTTGACCACCTTATCTGTAAGTACTCTTTACTGGGGACCTCCTATGTGCCAGGCACTGTTACAGGGCACTTGGGATGTCGCAGGGAAAGCAAAATCCGTGCCCTCCTGCAAGGGACCCTCCACTCCAGTGTCTCTCCTACGACCAGTGACCACCACTCCACGCCAGCCCTCAGCGCATCCACGCTCCACAGCTGGACTGCATCTGCACCAGATCCGCTTCCCCCCTGAACTAGGAAATTACAGCCACCTACCCTCACTCTGCCCGTTCGCACAATGCTGCTGGCTCAGGCCTTTTATCCATCGTCACTGAAGCGTCAAGCCCCCACCATCCCCGTGGCGGAATCGGCGGGTCGCCTACCCGCTATGCATTCTTGTCTTTTTTTTCTTTAGAGACTCTTTAATTTGTTCAAG
>NW_011888892.1:2656080-2661403 GCF_000151845.1 Pteropus vampyrus
CTAGGTGTTCTGCGTTGAAGATGACGCTTCGGCTCCTGAGAACGCTTGTTCAGCTGGAGAAAGATCTGCTCGAAAGCTCTGGGCTCCCCTCTGGTCACCTTCCTGCCAATCAACTACAGAGCCGTCTCTGAGCAAAGCAGGCTTCCTGGCATCCAGGGCACCCATTCGCTCCCACATCTTAACGTTCCTACTGGTGCTGGTTTCTCCCCTCAAAAGCTGGACCAACTCACAACCAGCCGTGTCTTAGAAATACACGGACTGAAGCTGTCTCAGTGTGCCGGGTGGCTGATCAATAAAAATCCAGGGTGTCTCAGGATCCGTCTCCCAAAGGTCCACTGTTAACTGCCACTACCCTGAGTGGCCCCAGACAACCCTCCAGCTTCTAAAAGCTCTTGTGTCTGTTTAATATATAGTTTACCTGTCTCACCTTCCGGCCTCACCTGTGGGCTCTCCTCCAGCGAACCCTGCCACTGTATCCAAATGGAAATCAAAGAAGTGAGCTGGCTAGGACTGTGTGTCAAGCAGCTGGAACGCCACTCTGAATGGCCCCTGGGGGTGAATCGAGGACACTCCTCGCTTGAGGCAGGACTTTGCTGTCCTCGAGTTTGGCTCTGAGACATGGGAGGCTGCTGCCCAGGAGACAGGCAGGGTGGTCTCTGTGTGAAACATGCTAACGCCCCAGCAAAGGTTCCAGAAAGGGGAGGCAGCAACCCAGAGCAGTCCCCGCGCACACGACTCCCCAGCGACTGCCGTTGGCTTGATTTTTTTTTCCCTTTAACGAGAGAGAACATTTCAAACTACCTGAATTACAGTGCAAACACATGGAAGATAAAATAAAAGAGTTGGTGGCCCACAGAAACAAACCGTTTCCTTGTGCACGCAGCAAAGGAGAATAGCCTTCTATAACCGACAGGGCTGGTGGACGTTTCGTCTTTTTACTGGTCAATTGTCACCCTTTGGCTGCGGGTTAAAGCTGATTTCCTCATGTGGAAACGGGTCTTTGTTTGGTGCCCTGAATCTCACCCGATCTGGACTTCTGCATAAAATCAGCACATTTCTGTTAAATTTCTATATGGAGACGCCGAAGCCCAGGGAGGGGTGGTAAGTCGGATAACAGCTCCCGCCAGAGGCATCAGGAATAGCAAGCTGTGTTTGGGGCCCACAAGTCCCAGGGCCAATCCGCACAGCAGGAGCAGAGCTGGAGCTGGTGCCCTCAGGAAGAAAAAAGACGAGAAACAGAGCCCCCGGGGGAACGGGCAGCCTGGGGATCGGATGGCGAGGATGAAGGGCTGTCCCAGCGCACGGGGAGCAGGGAGTGCGTCCTTTCCAGGAGTGGGACTTCCCACCGTGTCGGCCTCTCCTAGACAGTGAGCAGGCTTCTCCTGCTACCCTCATCAAACGTCGGAACCTCGTCTCTCCCTAAAGGAGTGGACTTAACGGGGGAAGGAGTGATGACCAAGAAATACGACGGACTCGGTGGCAGCAGCTACCGATCTATAAAAACAGCCTTCCCTTCTTAGAACCCAGGGCAGACGGTGAGGGAGAGAAACTGCAGTTAAGATGTCAATACGGTGTGAGGACACAGATAGGCAAGCCAGGATTCAGAAGAACTTCGCAATTTCAGAGAAAGAGGAACAATTGCAGTCTAGTTGTTATTATTGTTTTAGGATCAAATTTCAAGAGACCACATAGGGAATTGTGCATGCAACTGTCATTTACAGTAAAGGCTCATGTATCTAGTTGCTACAGAAAAGAATACATATTATCCCTCCCCCTAGAGAGTATCTAGAAAGGGGGGGGCGGGGCTTCCGGGTCAGACTTTCACCCATTATTCTCATCTGAGTTTTCAGTACTCCAGGGAGGGGAAAAACAAGGTTTGTTGGTGGTGTTCGCTCTCAAACAAAACGCTTGACCACCTTATCTGTAACTACTCTTTACTGGGGACCTCCTATGTGCCAGGCACTGTTACAGGGCACTTGGGATGTCGCAGGGAAAGCAAAATCTGTGCCCTCCTGCAAGGGACCCTCCACTCCAGTGTCCCTCCTACGACCAGTGACCACCACTCCACGCCAGCCCTCAGCGCATCCACGCTCCACAGCTGGACTGCATCTGCACCAGATCCGCTTCCCCACTGAACTAGGAAATTACAGCCGCCTACCCTCACTCTGCCCGCTCGCACAATGCTGCTGGCTCAGGCCTTTTATCCATTGTCACTGAAGCGTCAAGCCCCCACCATCCCCGTGGCGGAATCGGCGGGTCGCCTACCCGCTATGCATTCTTGTCTTTTTTTTCTTTAGAGACTCTTTAATTTGTTCAAGGTGACAATGGGCCCAGCTAAAACCAGGATTTCAGTGTCATAGACAACTGCTCTGGCCAGCGAGAAGTAAGCAGATGTCCTTTGGAAGAACTTCCAGCAGGGTCTCAAGAAGGGATCTCCAGCTGGTATTCACTCTAGGTGTGCGGATGTGATGGCTAGAGCTCTGGCAGCTGCCCCGAGTGTAATGACGTGTGTCAGACCTGAAGGAAAGCAGAGCAGAAAGCCGATGCCCGGGTTCTTGATGACACCGTGGGCCTCCCTCACCCGTCCCAGACCACCCACCCCTGGGTTTCTTTAACATCAAAAATGATCCCTTACATTTCCAATCTAGCACTTTCTGGATCTCTAGTTACTCAAAGTGAACCACAAGCCCTGGCTGATGCGACCCCCGTGTAGCGAGGCACGGGTCCGGATCACTAGCTTAGTTAGTGGTTGCGTGCATCTGGGTCATGGCGGGGGCTTGTAATCACCCAGAATCTGGGGCCCGGCTCTAGTTTCCAGCTTGGCAGGTGCAGAGTGGGCCCCAGACATGCTCGTGTCCGAGCTCCCTGGCGGTGCTGGGTGCTGTTCCGGGAACCACACTTTGAGAATCTCTAGGTGAGGTTATATGGCAGGTAAAAAATCGAAGAACAGAAACAAACTTTGCTGGCTTAGCACCTCGCTGCTAAAAATGTCATCTGCAGATCCAAGAGCCAGCAACTCACATCCCACCTCTGACCCGCTGGCCCAGACTCTCCGGCACCCCCACAGCCACCGAACGGATCCCCACGTGAGTGCAGCACACGGCACGTGCCTGGGCCAGCCCCAAGGGGCTCTGCTCGTCACCGCACCCAGGAAGGCTGCTGGAGGCTCCACTTTGGCCTCTGCCGCCACGACCATGGAGCTGGGGGAAGGGAGCACAGACGGGCCGCGCTGCCCATCAGGGCGTCCAGCTGCCCAGAGTTTCTACGGCCAAAGCGTAATGTGAAAGCAGAGGGCCGTGCAACGCTGCCACGTGCCCACGGGGGAGCACGAGTGTGAACGTCAGGGTCTCGGGGACGCCGAGTCAGCCTCTGGCGTCCCAGCCTCTCCCATCCGCTCAGCTGCTCTCGGGCTAGGGACTAAGGACTCTCAAAACTATGTAAGTACAAACGTAGCCACTAGAATGAAGAGGCAAGCCTTCTTAAATACCCCCCAAAAATCATAAATCAGAAAAGCTAAGAAGTCATATCGTAGAAATATACATACTGCAAATATAACAAAATACAAATACTTATAAAAGTATGACAAAGTTAGCAACAAACATCCATCATCAATAAATATAAAGAAACCTAACTCGTCTGTTCAAAGAGAAAGCCTTTCAACGCGGTTTGCAAAACGAGGGACCTTCGGCAATGCCCAAGGGAAGAACACGTGAACTCAGCCTGCAGCCCGGCCGTCCCCTCCCTGGGTACCCGAGACGGCCTGCGGACCTTCCTGCCCCACTGGCCCACTTGCTCCTGCCGTCTGTCGAGACGAGAAGCGGAGGCCTCGGCGTGGGGCTCGGGCCCGTGGGTTAGAACGGCCCTGCTCAGCACGCACAGACATCATCGGGCTTTCATGTGGGCAGAACATGGCCGAGTCTCCAAACAGCCCATTCTGACTCGGCACTGGATGGCGGGTGCTGTCCCCTGTTCTGAGAAGTCCAGATGACCAAGCGGTGAGCAGATCTGACGTGAGGGAGCCGGCTGGCAACCCGGCAGGGTCTTCTAGCTAATAAACGTGTCAAAGGGACAGAGAAAAGGCCATTCTGAAAGTCAAAGGGAGCAAAACACCAAACGTGGACGAATCTCTAACTGCACGAACACGCCCAGGCGGCTGAGGGAGGCCTCGGCCACGGCAGCGAGCGAGGGCTCGTCCAGGCCACATTCTGGCCTTAACCCCTGCAGCCGAGCCGGGTGCGGGCACATCGGCTGACGAACACAAACGTCCACATCGCGAGGCTGCCTCCACCATCAGCTATTTCGAGGCAATGCTTTGAATACATACTGTGTTCCATCTTCGTTACAAAAATAAGCAGGGAACGGGCATGGGGACCATTCTGGGGACTCGCTGGACACAATTAAGATGAAGATGGATGCCGGCAGGTGCTGGAAGAAGCAAATCTTTAACCTACACTCGGCGGTCACTGGGCGTAAGCCAGAAACGGGTTGATTTTGTGCCGAGTCAGGAAGGAAATGAACACAAGAGTCGGTCTGAGATGCTTAATGCATGTGATCGCGGCCTGGGTCAGGTGCAGGCTACAGAACCGGGGGCCTCATCATGCTGCCGGGGGCACCGATCGCGGAGTCCCCTCTCTGTGTGTCTTCAGAACCTGTCATGAGGGGTCCCTGATCCGGCGGCTTTGTGGGGCCGGAGCCAGGAAGGAGACGGGCCTTCCCGACACACAATACCTCCACTTCCTGCCTCTCTGCCGGTCTTCCCTCCAACCCCCGTCAGACCCTCGTTTCTAGTACGAGATCTGGAAACCCCATTTTAGGAAGATATAAATACCTCCCGGGTCCCGTGTCAGGAAAGGAAGTGAATTCTAAGGCGGCAGGATTCCCGTGGAAAAGGCTCTGGATTCTACTTCTCAGCCCTGCTGGGACCGCAAGAAGCACTTCCTGACCTGGCTGACATCATTTTTTTTCTGGTTTTCTCAGAGCTTTTTACAAACCTCAATCCCGTCAACCCAAACTCAGCTGGAAACGCGTGGCCCTGTGTGCATCTTCTTCTAAGAATACTGTTCCCTTTGAAGAACTATTTTTGAAAATCAGAATGAAAGAGACTCCCCAGGGCCTCTGAAGAGAAGCACATGTCACATGAAAATAGTAACGAAGAACAAATTCGGCAGCCAAAGAAGCCTGAATCGGGCCGGACGGGCCGCAGCCAGTATGGCGAGAACGGGCCCCCGATGCTGGCTGGTTTTCTCTGCCTCCGTCCGGCGGGATGACGAGGCTTCGGCATTTCCCAGGCATTCACGCCCCGTTCCCTCCCCAGATGCCCATC
>NW_011888892.1:2662613-2674480 GCF_000151845.1 Pteropus vampyrus
CCGGCCGTCCCCTCCCTGGGTACCCGAGACGGCCTGCGGACCTTCCTGCCCCACTGGCCCACTTGCTCCTGCCGTCTGTCGAGACGAGAAGCGGAGGCCTCGGCGTGGGGCTCGGGCCCGTGGGTTAGAACGGCCCTGCTCAGCACGCACAGACATCATCGGGCTTTCATGTGGGCAGAACATGGCCGAGTCTCCAAACAGCCCATTCTGACTCGGCACTGGATGGCGGGTGCTGTCCCCTGTTCTGAGAAGTCCAGATGACCAAGCGGTGAGCAGATCTGACGTGAGGGAGCCGGCTGGCAACCCGGCAGGGTCTTCTAGCTAATAAACGTGTCAAAGGGACAGAGAAAAGGCCATTCTGAAAGTCAAAGGGAGCAAAACACCAAACGTGGACGAATCTCTAACTGCACGAACACGCCCAGGCGGCTGAGGGAGGCCTCGGCCACGGCAGCGAGCGAGGGCTCGTCCAGGCCACATTCTGGCCTTAACCCCTGCAGCCGAGCCGGGTGCGGGCACATCGGCTGACGAACACAAACGTCCACATCGCGAGGCTGCCTCCACCATCAGCTATTTCGAGGCAATGCTTTGAATACATACTGTGTTCCATCTTCGTTACAAAAATAAGCAGGGAACGGGCATGGGGACCATTCTGGGGACTCGCTGGACACAATTAAGATGAAGATGGATGCCGGCAGGTGCTGGAAGAAGCAAATCTTTAACCTACACTCGGCGGTCACTGGGCGTAAGCCAGAAACGGGTTGATTTTGTGCCGAGTCAGGAAGGAAATGAACACAAGAGTCGGTCTGAGATGCTTAATGCATGTGATCGCGGCCTGGGTCAGGTGCAGGCTACAGAACCGGGGGCCTCATCATGCTGCCGGGGGCACCGATCGCGGAGTCCCCTCTCTGTGTGTCTTCAGAACCTGTCATGAGGGGTCCCTGATCCGGCGGCTTTGTGGGGCCGGAGCCAGGAAGGAGACGGGCCTTCCCGACACACAATACCTCCACTTCCTGCCTCTCTGCCGGTCTTCCCTCCAACCCCCGTCAGACCCTCGTTTCTAGTACGAGATCTGGAAACCCCATTTTAGGAAGATATAAATACCTCCCGGGTCCCGTGTCAGGAAAGGAAGTGAATTCTAAGGCGGCAGGATTCCCGTGGAAAAGGCTCTGGATTCTACTTCTCAGCCCTGCTGGGACCGCAAGAAGCACTTCCTGACCTGGCTGACATCATTTTTTTTCTGGTTTTCTCAGAGCTTTTTACAAACCTCAATCCCGTCAACCCAAACTCAGCTGGAAACGCGTGGCCCTGTGTGCATCTTCTTCTAAGAATACTGTTCCCTTTGAAGAACTATTTTTGAAAATCAGAATGAAAGAGACTCCCCAGGGCCTCTGAAGAGAAGCACATGTCACATGAAAATAGTAACGAAGAACAAATTCGGCAGCCAAAGAAGCCTGAATCGGGCCGGACGGGCCGCAGCCAGTATGGCGAGAACGGGCCCCCGATGCTGGCTGGTTTTCTCTGCCTCCGTCCGGCGGGATGACGAGGCTTCGGCATTTCCCAGGCATTCACGCCCCGTTCCCTCCCCAGATGCCCATCACTTCCCAATGAGATAAACAGGTGGTACCACCCCAGACGCGCGCCCCTCCGACCACTTCCATTTAATGTGGACTTTCTGAATTATTTCTTTCTTGTCACTGAGAGTAATTCATAAAAAACAAAACATATTTAGTTTATGGGCTTGCCCCGAGAGACCACTTAGGTACGGAAAAATGGAAATATGTTTAACTGTTTCTTAAATGCTACAGTGAGCATTTGTGTCTAATAAAAGCATTTCCCTTCTGCCCTAAAGAGGGGAGGGAGTCCTTTGTGAAAATAAACTTATCACTGTCTTATTGCAAATCATCGTTCTGAACCGATATGGAGAAGGTAAAAGCGCTAAAAATTACGAGCTGTCCCTGGATCGCTGTCTGATGTACGAGTCTGGGGAGAGGAGACAGGTCCCAGGCACTTTTACTCTTCCTAGCTGTCTCATGCTGGCACAAGAGGGAATAACTGCTTTCTGACATTTTAAAATGTTCAGTTAACACAGCTGAGTGTTGTTTTAAATAAACTCGCACCATCGGCGGTGAATTATGCAGAACGACTGTAGGATCTGCGCTTTCTTTTCCCGGACCAATTCCCCCTCCCTTTTCGGGGGGTCAGATTATCTAGCTTATTTTTAATTTCCAAACAGTAGGAGAAAAACACGGTTGGTTTTTATCAGGCCTTTAAAGCTCGAAATGCCCCAGTGGAGACGTCCTCAGGGAGGGAAGTTGCCACGTCTCATGGCCTCTGGTTCTGTCCAGTTTCTGCCATATTTTGAGTCATCCACAGTTCTCAGAAATTTTGGGCGTCAAAGAAATCTTTTGGGTCAAATTGTAGAGTAAGCCCAGTATCCTTTAAAAAGTGAGTTTTCAGGCACACTGTCTTTAGGTTGCTTTGTCCTGGCTGATGTAAGCAAACTGCCTCCTGAAATGGCGGTTGCTAACATCTTTCTCATTAGCAGCGTGGTGTGGGGAGGGGCAAGGGAACTCTGTGTGCTATTTTTTGCACCATTTCTGTTAAGTCTAAAATTAGGTTGAACTTAAACGTTTTTAAAAATGGTCATTTGTGATAGGTTAGAAAAAACTTGACCGAGTAGCAGTTTTGAAACTCACTTCTCAGTAACTCTGAAATATGACTCACTGTAACTGCGTTTGTTGACTGGCCAGATATGGCATAAACATGCTCGTAAAATCCTGCGCTCTATTTATGAAGATGTCCTGACGCTCCTCAGCACAGTTTACACTTCCCATCATCTGCTGCCGAGTAGAGAGGGGTCACCAGCTATTGCGACCTACGCCAAGGGCAGCTCAGTTCATCAGGCACCCGAGAGCCCATCGGAGAGGCAATGGCCAACTTTGCAACACGACGTCACTTCAGAAAGATGCGAGTTTTTGAACTACGAAAGAGGGAAAGAATTTGAAAGACACACCCGAGAGCTGGGATCTACTTCCACCTGGTTCTGCCTCAATGGTGTGCCTGTGCGCAAGTCACCCAGCCCACCTGGCCTCGAGTTACTCATCCATACCATGGGACAATAACCGTCCCGCCCTGTGACGAGGAAATGTGACAGTGTGAAAACTCAAAAAGAACAATGCGCTGCGCAAAAATGAGCCTTTCTTATAGTTTAACCAGCCCCGGATGACCTATGTCTAAGGCATGACCTTAAAAATGTGATCCTTAAGTGATAGGAACAGACTCTGCCCCTTATTTGAAATCTAAGAAAAAATATATACACGAAGAGACAAAGGCAGGAATACGATTTGCTCAGTCGTTGACCCCGGTCCCGCCCCTGTGTCCAAAGACTGCTCTTGCTGCCCATTTTGTCAGACTCACTGGATGAAGGCCCGTGAAGCTCAGCGTGGCCGTCTTACACGGTGAAATGAGAGCTGTCCTCTGAGGGAGTCGAACCAGGCCATCTTGTCGGTCCCGCGGGAGCTCTGAGGGAGGGACCCTGCTCTCCAGCCCCACTGGCTCTGGCTTCGTCCCTTAAATGCGTGAGTCCCCTTTTCTACTGGGGAGCAGGTGAGAGAGAAGGATGGGGAGCCACCTGCAGGAGCTGGAAAAGATCTGAGACCCTTACATTAACTTCAAAAGCAAAAACGGTCGGAAGGGGTAACACCAGCCCCTCCTGAACAGTTCCTGTAACCCTCGAGGCCGTCAAAGACGCCCTGACCACTTTAGTCAGATTCAGCTGGACATCCGCAATAAGGGAGAGGGGGAGTGTGCAGTGAGATTTGTGTCAAATGTCCACCTGATCCCAGGCACTGCGGGGCAACAAACACCGTCGTCCAAGGTCAACCCACGCATACGAACATTCAGAATTTCTCAGAAAAGTCCTATCGCAAAGGGACAAACTCTAGGGTCACATAGCCGGACCCGGGAATCGGGGAAGAGAATGTGGGGAGAATCGACAAGGCCTGGGATCCCCAAAGAGCATGGCAGAGCCCACCCGACCCAGATCTGGGGTCTTCGGGGTAAACCAGAGATAGCCTTCCACGCCCAGCTAGAACACAGCCGACGGTGTGCAGGTGGCGAGGCCTTCCCACAGCCACATTGACACACTGGGGGTGACGATTTTCCTCCATGAAGACGCCTTTCTCCTATTAAGGATAATGGGAGTCACGTGGTTGGACCAAAGGCATTTCATTTTCCAGATTTTCTAAAAATAAAACGTGGTGAAGGAAAACATATGTATTGTTTCTATTTGGGATTGTAAAAACACAAACAAAAAGGAAACAGATTCACGGCCCAAGATAGCCAGTCCTTTCTCGATTATAAGAGCAGACCGGTTACTTGTCATTAAATAGGTTTTGATGTGGGCTAATACGAAAGCCTGCTCAGTTTATTACACGAGCACGGTTTACGTAATGCCTTTTTTATCCCTCAAAAAATACACCCCATCTTTTCTTTGATGACCGGGACACTGAAAGTTTTGATTAGCTCATAGGCTATGGAATGGCCCTATATTAAGGTTCAAAATAAGAGCTGCGTTCCAGGAAAGTTTACTATAAAGAAAATCACTAAAAAGGGAATTCTATTTCCCTAATGACGCTCATGATACATTTGTAATTATGTATGGCAAAGATTTTAAAAAAAATACCTCTTGGAGATAACAAAATCACACTTAAAAAACACGACCGTCCTTCTAAAGTTCCATGTTTAAAGAAAAGGTGGCGATAAGATATTTGATACCATTCAAAATACTAACAGCACCATGGGGCAAACTCAAAGGGTCACAGAAGAGCAACACTGAAAATGAACTTCTGGTCTACCTTGTCCGGCACAAGCGTAATGTTTTCTAAAAGTGGCAAAATTTGTTCAATTTTCTATTGGCATTAACATTTCTAGCTTTCTATCGAGCATCGTTTTACTTTCCCCATTATTTGAATCTGCAGGCGTCTTTAAACACGGCCACGCCTCCACACACAGTTCCATCCACCGCATGGGGACCGACAGACACATCGGTCTCTGCCTGGCATTGAAGGCTTTCTTTAGGGATCGGAAAACATGACAGCTGTCCGCTCACTGTCCCACACATTTGAAAATGATTAAGCGGGGCCTGAGCTAACAGCCACCCTGTCCCTTAATTAAGTGACTATTTACCCCCAAATCTAGGCGATACCCTGCTTCCTTTCTCTCCTCCACTTCGCATGGAAGCCATCAGTCCTGTTGACTCTATATAAAGCATGCACCCTTCTCCATCTCCCCTCGCCACTCACCTGAGTGACTCTCCTGCTGTTGACTTTCCTGCTTCTACCTAAGATCTTGAGAAAATGGAACTCCTCTGCTTAAATCCCTCCAATGGGGATTGAGGTGGGGATTCCGTCCGCCTAAAATAAATCACAATTCTCCTGACGTGACCTGGCTTTTGCCCACCTCCCTGAGCTCATGGGGCCTCTCCCCTGCCCCCTTTCTTCTCTAGTCCCTCTGACCTTAATCTTGTCCCTGGAATGTGCCAGCTCTGTTCTTTGTCACATCAAGGTGTTTCACTAGTGATTCCTTTCGTCTAAAATGCTCATCCTCAAATTTCCTTAACCTGGAGAAGGAAATAGGCATAGGAGCCCAGGAAGCTCAGAGTCCCAAATGAGAAGAACCCAAAGAGGCCCACACCAAAGCTTAAAGACAAAGAGAGAATCTTAAAAGCAGCAAGAGAGGAACAGTTAGTTACCTACAAGGGAGCTCCCATAAGACTGTCAATTGATTTCTCAGCAGAAAATTTGTAGGCCAGAAGGGATTGGCAGGAAATGTTCAAAGTGATAAAAAGCAAGGACATGTGACCAAGATTACTATACCTAGCGAAGGTATTATTTAGAATCAAAGAACAGATAAAGAGCTTCCCAGACAAGAAAAAGCTAAAGGAGTTTGTCACCACCAAACCAGTATTACAAGAACTGTTAGAGGGACTTCTTTAAGAAGAAGGAGGGAAAAAAGATAAAAAATATGACTAATAAAATGGCAACTACTACATATTAACAATTACTTTAAGTATAAATGGATTAAAAACTCCAATCAAAAGATAGGGTGGCTGAATGGATAAGAAAACAAGACCCTTCCATATGCTGCCTCCAAGAGACTCGCTTCAGATCAAAACACACACAGACTGAAAGGAAAGGAAAGGAAAGAGATATTCCATGAAAACGGAAACAGGGGGAAAAAAAAAAAAAAGCCGGGGTAGAAATACGTATACCAGACAAAATACATGAAGACAAAGGCTACTAGTTAAAGAAGGACCCAAGAATCCCACCTGTGGATATTCATCTGAACAAACACAAAACACTACTGTGAATCTATATGTTCATCACGGCATTATTTATCCATTCACCTGTTACCTGAGTATCCATCAACAGGTGAATGGATAAAGAAGAGGTGGTACATATATACCGTGGAATATTACTCAGCCATAAAAAGAATAAACTCTTGCCATCTGCAACATCGTAGATAGACCTAGAGGGTATCGTGCTGAGTGGAGTGAGTCAGACACAGAAAGACAAAGGCCCTATGATTTCACTCACACGTGGAACCTAAAGAACAAAATAAACAAACAGAAACAGATTCACAGATACAGAGGACATTTTGGTGGTTGCCAGATGGGAGAGGGGTTGGGGGTGAAAAAGGGGGAAGAGGTTAAGGAGTACAATTGTTAATTACAAAACAGTCATGGAGATGTAGACTGTACAGCACAAGGAATACAGTCGATAAGACTGTAGTAACTATGTATGGTGTCAGATGGGTACTAGATTTATCGGGGTGATCACTTCGTAAGTTAAATAAACGTCTAATCACCATGTTGTACGTCTAATCACCTGAAACAAATATAATGTTGTGTGCTAAAGGTAATGGAAAAATTTAAAAAGTATAAATAAAAATAAATCAGTAAAATGCTCGTCCTCTCCATCTTTACAAGGTGGGCTCATGCTTTTCATAAAGATCTCGGCCGAAACATCACTTAGTCAGACGCGCCTTTCCTGATCACTCAAGAAGCCTACAAGTAGCCAACTCCAACACATCACCTGGGTTCAGTGCTCTGCAAAAGCTCTTCTCGCCTCTTGAGATTCCCCACGTTGATGCGTCAACCTGTGGTCTCTCTCTAGCCACTCACGAGAGCAGGGATCTTGCTTTGCTTACCGCAGTACCTGACACCTAGATGACACCGGACATTCAATAAATACTTGCCAAGTTACTCACACATCATCATGTGAGGTGGCTCATGTCCTCAGTAAAGGCTTTTTAGCCCCTGAGATGCCCAGCAAGATCTTGAAAGACACACGTGTGTCCCAGGTAATAGGAGATGATGAACAGACACATAATCCCCACCCAAAAGTATCATCAGGGGAATTTTGACAGTTTCTTATAGGGAAACATTAATTCAAGAATTTAAAGTGTTTTTGGGCACCTTATATGGCTATAATTTCTATAATGAACTAGGGATGTGATGTGGGCAGAGAGCCGGCCACCGGCCCCGCGGAACGGGCGAGTTGGGAATTTGTGACAGAGGATAAACGCCTTAGACCTGGGGATAATTCCATTCTCACTCTTACGATAGCAAAAGCACGTGACTCTAGAGGAGCCGGGGCGCTCGGAATTTCAATGGCCTGAAGGCAAAACTGTCCTGAGACTAAGCCCAATTCCTGAATGGCAGAGCCATTTCTGCACTTCTCCTGAGTCATTCACTCTGCTCAGGGGGGTGGGGAAGACTTGCTTGCCCTAACTGGGCCCCATATTGGCAGGCGCTGCAAATCCACTTGCCTGAGAGGGACAAGGGGAGGGGGCAGAATGTAAGGCCACGAGCCCACTGGGGTCAGGACATTAGCAAACATTCGCACGCACAGGTGTAATTACAACCATTTCGTCGTGGACTTCAGTGCCTGCCATTTTCTACTCCAAAACTTTCCTAAACTAAGTGGCGAGTTTGATCCATTCCAACTTCACACCCTCTCTCCGCACACGATCTCGGCAGAGGCACAGATGGGTAGGAAATCAGACCACAGCCAGGAGAACAGAAGAGTGCAGACCGAGAAGCAAAGAGATCGATTACACTTAGGCTGAAATCATTGACTTCCGAAACAGCGAGTGGTTGTTGCTGCAGCTTCTCTCTGGATTTGAAATTACACATTTTCCATTTCTGACATGACCGCCAGTCCAGCCACGTGGGGGCAATTTCAGGAAGAAGGCAGGAGATCAGCTTTACAGGCCAGGCAGACCAGACAGCAAACCCTGGTGTATCGTTAGGGGAAACAAGATGATCAGACTTGGTCTGAGATTTAGAAGGGGGTCTGCATTTCCTTGCAGGAAAAAAATCATTTAGTTTTTAAAGGGACATTTCTCTGCTGCAGATGGGAGTTGAGGAACAAGTCTGGTTTTGGCCACTCTTAATTTTCAGTTCTCTGCACCTGCGACATGAGGTACTCTTGCCAAATAACGTAACGATATGCAACATTCAGAAATTCGATGCATTTCAAAATTACTGTCTGGAAGATAATTGTTGGCTAAAGCAACACGATGCAAGACAGGTACGGTATGTGGTTTATATCCCAATAAAGCTGTTATTAAACACATCTTTTAAAAAGCAAGACGGTTCACCATGTTGATCATGGCATGTGGCTGTCAGGTTTTGAATAAGGCAGGGACAGCTGAGAGTCGCATGGTATTAAACTAAGGGCATTTCACGCTAGCAGGTGGAGTCCGAGGAAACATGCAGTGGAACACTTGGCATTCCGGTCTTTGCAAGTCTTCCGTCTCATACTCTTAATTTCCTTTGGTTGAAGAACTAATTCAACTCAGCTGCTGAAACTTAGGCTTTGGTGCTTTAAGTTTCATAATGTAATTAACGGTTCACATTCAATTACATCATGTTAAAAGCCCTCTTCCAGTCCCCTCACTGCTAATCCTGGACTCGGTGCCCGTGTGCTGCCTTGACTGGAGCTCGGGATGAAAGCAGAACGCTCACGTGCCAGCACCAGGCTCAACCTGGAATGATCCGCGATGTTTGAGTCTAGTCGAATCTGTCTTAAAATACATGTGTGCTTTCGGTTTGTGATTCGAGATCACTAGAGTGTTTTTATAAGGAAATTCTAAAGAAATAGGAGTATATTTTCAGAATAAGACTTCTGCATTGGCTCCATAAACACAGCTTTCATACCACTCGGATGCAGGTATTGTCACTTCACTCACGCAGCCCTGGCGAGCTCCGTGCCGGCGCAGAGTGGGACCCGAAGTCTTCTGTGTGGATCGCCCTCCTTGCCGGGCCCTGAACTTCTTTTCCATTACCATATCCTGTTCGCAATGCTCCCTGCCCCCGGGGACCTGGGGACATGTTCCGTTTGTCATTCTCCAAGACTCTCTGTGCTTCCGTATCTGCCAGCGACGCTCCTGCCCCCCGGGACGTCCTCCTCCATCCCTCCGTGCCACCAACGCCATCTTCTTCCTGAGACGTCACCAGCTCTCACTCTGGAAATCAAACTCCCGTCACTCTGCAGGCTCGGCATAGGGTCTGATTACCCCACAGGGTCGACCTTGACTCATGGTGCTTTTCGCTCGTTCTCACTCGCCTGGATGTGCCCTGGGATGGAGAAAGTTTTCTTTCCCTTTACTATATCGCCAGTAGCACGAGGACAGTAGTGCATCTGCACTGTTTTCAATAAAAACGTAAAAGGTGCTACTTTTGCATTCTCGTTCTCTTCGCGCACGTGCCTGTTGCCTCTGGATGCATCATTTTCTGTGTTGTCACAAAACACAAATTCTCTAAAGACAAAGAAGTCAGAATATAATAATGGGAACGTAAAATGCTCAGTCGAAATGATTTAGGGGTCCCTACGCACTGACCTAAATGGTGCAGGCTACCCATCATGGTCCCCAGTGATATAAACGAGTTAGTACATGAAAGACCCCTGGGGAAAAAACCTAACCCACAAGGAACTGAAGGGGAGAGAGAATGTGAGACAATTTCCAAAAGTAGGAAATATACATGGCCAATTACAAACCAACAATTCTCCTTTGTTTGCAATTTGAAATTAAACATGCATAAGATACTATCCCTCACCTATGAAATTAGGAAAGCAAAAAAATATATGCGCTCAATTCTAGAGAGAATATATGGAGACAAACTCTCCCATAAGGTCAATGGCAGGGCACACGGACGCAACATTTTCGTAAAGCAATGGGTAATACAGAATCGAAAGCCTTAAAAATGTTCACTCCTTCCAGGAACAGAGCTTAAGAACACAAGACGAAGTACGGTCGAAGAGGTACACACAAAGATAAACATTAAGGATTATTTATGGTTCTGAGACTTATCCTTAATCTAGGACCTAAGACTTTCCACAGATAAAGTTCCAATGAACACGAACTCAGAATCATAGTAACAATATAATATATGAACTAGAAATTATGACACATACAAGAAACAACCACCATTAGTGAAAGTCAGCAGGCAAATCAAATTGTAGAATCAGACCCACATATAACTCAGATATTAGAAATATCAGATACGGTATATAAAATAACTGAGATGCTTGAAGGAATAAAAGAGTTAATCAAAATGATAAGTGAGGAACAAGAGACTAACATAATAAATCAGAATTTCAAAAACTCAAAAAGCCCTCCCAGAAATGAAAAACATATTAATTAAAATTTAAAACAGATGAATTTAAACATAGATGAAAATAGAATTGGTGAAGTAAAATATAAACCTGAAAAATGTTTACCGAATGCATTATAAAGTATATGGAAAATGTGAAAGACAGGTTAGAAGAGAGGAAAATAGAGAGTTAAAATATATCTACAGTCACGTCACATAACAACAGTTCAGTCAGTGATGGAACCGCATATACCGTGGTGGTTCCATAAGATTATCATGGATTATAAGGAAAAAGTTTGTTTGCAAAGTTGAAAGAAAAGGCCGGACCTGCATAAGCTGAGCAATTGACTGCTGTTTCTGGGTGGCCTAAGTGGATGAGATCAACATGCCGTTCACCCACCGTGCACCCCGCTGTTGTTAGGGCCCAGAATTGGCAAGGAAGTGAGGGGGGAAGCCTCACTCACCCCCTGATCGCCTACACCCGCCCTACACACACACATGCACGTGCACGCACGTGCATGCACGCGCACACACATGCACGCACGTACACATGCACACACACGGACACACGCATACACACATGCACACACGCATACGCATGCACACGCACGCACACACACATGCACACACGTGTGCACACATGCACACACACACACTATGCACACACGTGCATGCACACACATGCACGCATGAACACATGTGCACGCATGCACGCACACGCGCGCGCACACACACACACACACGTGCTTACAAATTTACTTAGTTTCACTTCCGCCCTCCTCTTCCTCTCTCGCTCTCCGCCCCCCTTTTTTCATTTCTCATCTCCAGCTTTGTCCCTCTGGGTCTCCTTCGATCTTTGCTCCCCCTTTCTCTTCCTTCCTTGTCTCCCTTCCTCCCTCTCTCCTCCTGACATTCGCTCTCCCCCTCGAAGGAGCCTCCCCCCACGGTCCTCCCCTACCCTCCCCACACTTATGCGCACGCGCACACACGACTTCATCTTTTATACCGTCTTTACTGTCCCCTTTCTATGTTTCCATATGTTTAGATGCGCAAACACCATCGTGCTACAATTGCCTACAGTATTCGGCACCAGGCTAGACCACACAGCCGAGGCGTGCAGCAGGCTAGACCATCCGAGTGTGTTAAGTGCACTCTGTGATGTTCGCTCAACAAAATCACCTCATGACACATTTCTCGGAACATATCC
>NW_011888892.1:2675220-2679027 GCF_000151845.1 Pteropus vampyrus
TAACTATCAGAGAAAAAAATAGAATGAGAAGCAAATGAATTCAACACATGGCTATCAAAGCGATCGAAAGAACAAACAGAAAGCCTAAATGAGCCAATTTTTAAAAATCCACATATGTTAATCAAAATAAGTGTAAATGGTCTAAATTTTCTAGTAAAATACATAAGAATAACTTCTAAAATTTTATAAGAAAAAAGTATAGGGACTGGTATCTTGTCTTTTCAGACATTAAAGCTTCGTATAAAGATACAATGAAAAGAAAGTGACATTGGTAGAGTATACACAGAAAATATTTCCAACTGAATGAAAATGAGAAAAACACGTCTCAAAATTCGAAGGAACTTTATATCTTGAAATGACTACAGGAAAACATTTGATATGAGCCTTTAATCTAAGCTTCGCTCTTAAGCTAAACAATTAGAAGTAGAAGAGGGCAAATTTAGGACAAATTTCATAGACTAAAGGAAATAATAAGGCTAAAAGCAGAAATAAATCTAACAGAAAATAAACAAACAATGGAGAAAAATCAATGAAATTAAACCTCGATCCCTAGGGAAAAAGGAATCAATAAAACGGATAGACCTCTAGCTAGACTACTAAGGTAAAAAGAGAAAACACAAATTACCAGTTATCAGGAACAAATGAGGGAGCAGTGCCACAGATTCTAGGAAAACGAGAATATGTTATGAACAACTTTATAGCAATAATTTCAACATCTTTGATGAAATGGCAAATTTCTGGGAAGACACATTACCAAACAGGTTCCAGAATCAGTAGGAGCCCTGACGAGTCACCGAGCAATTAAAGAAACTGCATTCATAATTCAAGCTCTTCCCCAAGGAAACCCTTCAGGCCAAGATAACTATACCAGTGACTTCTCTCAAACACTTAGGGAGAAATAATATCAATCTTCCAAAGTCTCTTCCAGAAATAGAGAACACTCCCCAGTACGTTGTATAAAGCTGATTTTTCTTAATACCCAAACCAAAACATTTCAACAAAGAAAATGACACACTAATATTCCTTAAAAACATAATGAAGAAATGTCTCTAAAAATATTAGAAATATCTCTAAAAATATTAGCAAATAGAATCCATCAATAAATTTAATTTTAAAAAGTATAATGTATCATGACTAACTAGACTTTAACCTAGAAATATGATTTACATATGAAAATCAATTAATTTCCCATATTTACAAAATAAAGGAGAAAAATTCTATTACCACCCCAATAGGTACATAAAAAGTATATCATTATTCAACACACCCAATAAAAGCTTTCATTAAATTAGGACTGGACACAATGAAATAACCTGAATAAAAAATGGACAAAGGATTTGAATAGATGGTTTTCCATTCAGTGGCCGATGGACACTGAATGTCACTCGGGAATCACTAGGAAAACGCATGCCCAAACCACGCGACATACCCATCAGCATGGCTACTGTCAGAAAATCAGGAAGTGACACATGTGAACAGGAAGCGGAGAAACTGGAAAGCTTGTGCTTTGTGAGTGGGCATGTAAGATGGCGTGTCTGTTGTCGAAGATCGTGTGGTGGTTCCTCAGCAAATCAGACACAGACTCACCACACGACCCAGCAAGTCCGTTCCTGGCTATATGCTCCAAAGAATTAAAAGCAGAGACTCGGGCAAATGGTTGTCCACCTATGTTCATAACAGCATCATTCACAACAGCCAAAAGGTGGGAGCGACCCCGGTGTCACCGACAGATGGATAGAGACGAAGTGGGGTGTGTGCACGCAACAGAATAAATCCTATTCGGTCTCAACAAGGAAGGCGGCTCCGACGCACACTACGACATGGATGCACCGCAAAGACATTCCGCTCAGTGAAACAAGCCAGTCACGAAAGGACACATACCGTGTACTGCCACTTATACAAGGCACCTGCCGCAGTTAAAGTCCTAGGAAGAGACAGTGGAACGGAGGTGCCAGAGACTGGAAGACAGGTGAAATGGGAAGTTAGAGTTTAATAGGTAGTTTCAGTTTTGCAAGATGAAAAAAATGGTGCGGATAGATGGTAGTAACTGCAGAAAAAAATAATGTGAATTTACTTAATATCACAGAACTGTACATGCAAAAATGGGTAAAATGGCAAATTTTATGTTATAGATTTTATCAGAATAAAGTCAAAATAAACTTTATTCCGACAAAATATATAACAAATTATTTTGATAAAATATGTAACACAAGAATAAATTTATCAGAAAAAATTTATACATAATATTATGCACATAGAAAGTCTTGAGGAATCTACAAACACACTACAATAATTATTAGGGGCTTTTAACAAGGCTGCAGGATTCAAGGTCATAACGATATAAAGCAATTATATACAGTCTACGTGAAAGCAAAAAACGTTGGAAATGAAATTTTTAAAAATCACTATCGTACCTTTGCGGTAGCATCGAGAATATAAGATAACTAAGGATACGTTTTTTAAAAGTACATGGACGATCTCTGCAATGAAACCCCCGAAAGCGGCGGAGAGAAGTTAAATTCAGAGGCGACGGCAGGAAAGACGTCAAACGCATTAGTCTGAGGCGACAAACCCTACACCAAGAAAGTGGAACTTGCTTCAATTTCTATAGATTCTAAAATAGTGACGGAAAGAAGATGAGCATTTTCCGGGGCTGAGGGAAGAAGGAAGATGGATGGCAAAGAGGCCAAACGTTTTTCTGAGGTGGATGAAATATTCTGTTTCGTTGTGGTGTTGGTTATATGGGCATATACGTTAAACTTTAATGTAAGTCAATTATATCTCAATATAACTGATTAAAAACAAATGACAAAGTGTAGGATCGTAGGATTAAATTTTCTAGAAGCAAACAACTGCATAAATCAGGGAAATCCTCGCATAAACACCAATATATGACTGGCATTCCCAACCAGTAGAGAAATAATGTATTATCTCATCGATAGTTGGTAGACAACTGGCAAGCCATTTCGGAAAAATACATCCTGGCCTTGCGCCACCTGCGGAAATCTATCTGGAGGGATGACAGGGTTAAATGAAGGAGCTAGGGAGCAACGTGGGCCAGAGAAGGCCCATCTCAGCCTGTCAGTGAAAACAGAGAGAGAAGGATTAAGAAGACAATAATAGTATGTGAATGTCAAAAATTACCATAAACAGACATGATGACTAAATGCAACGTGGTGTCCTGGACAGGATCCTGGAACAGAGAAAGGATATTAGTGGAAAAACCGGTGAAATCTGAATCAAGTCTGTAGTTCAGTTGCTAGGATTGTAGCATTATTGATAACTTATTTTAAGATCACTGATTCTCAGCTGTGGGTGATTTTGCTCGCCAGGGAGCGTTTGGCTATGTCTGAAGACATTTTTGTTTGTCTGACTAGGGAGACGGAGAGGAGCTACTAGCATCTCATGGGCAGAGGCTGAGGACGCCGCTAAACATCCTACAATACACAGGACGGCCCCCCGCAACCAAGAATCACCCAGCCCGAGGCGACCGTAGTGCCAACACTGAGAAACCCCAGCTTAGGCGAAGGTGTGATCACAGGAGACGTTAACACGACGAGCCACACACACAGAAACTCAGTACTATCTTCGTAACTCCGCCGTTAATCTAAAAGTATTTCAAAACCCAAAATTATAAAAATCACGATAAATGACATTAAAAAATAAATACAAAAAGGTATTTTGAACAACCACAAAATTCGAAAGGAAAAAGATTATTAAAGAAAAATGGCCAAAGGAAATATAGAGGCAAGTCACCAAAGAAGAAATACAGATATTTAATAAACACATGAATAAGTTCAACCTCTC
>NW_011888892.1:2679987-2682865 GCF_000151845.1 Pteropus vampyrus
GCAGCCCAGGCGGCTTTGGACTGGGAGTGTCACGAGGGCTTTGCCACAACCGATTGCATCAGCACCTGTCCTCCTGACCTCTAGGTAAGCCACGTCTCCCTCACGTACAACCCTGTGACGCTCAGTGCCCTTTCCGGCCCAGGCCCCCAAACTCTGCTGCCTGGGGTCTTATGCTGCACTTCATGGCCCCTTAGCTATCATTTCTGAACTGAAATGGGTTACGTGTGTGGTTGTGAGGGTGCGGGACAGGCTGCCACAGGAACTCAAAGTCATCTACCTGTTCACTACGTACGCAGGCCATCTGATCTAAACGACCTAAATCCGGGCCATCGGTAAGCCTCTCTCTCTCCTTAACACATAGCCATTCATCTGCTTACCAGGCACCAAGGACGCCATGGCATCTCACTCAGCTGCAAGCCTGGGTCTTTGATTTGGTGTCCTGCCCGAGGAGGGAGACCATGCAGGCTCCGGGGAACAAACTCTACATCACAGTCAAGATCATGGGGGAGAGGACTCAACGTCACCAAGCCTTACTATCAAGAGTTAAGCCAACGAAAGAACCTTTTGCAACATCGTTCATACGTTTTCTGTTTTTCAGCATCAAATCTGACCCTCTGAAGGACAAGAAAATTGTTTCATGACAACACGTGATGATTCTTACTGAGTTCTTAGAGAAAAACAAGATTTCGAGACGTTTTCCCCCCCCGATTTTAAAAGCAAGTGGGGATACTACAGTTTTTGCTTTACTTTGGCAACCTACCTCTGGACAGTGAATGTTACATGGCTCCCCACTCTTCCCTAGCCAGAGAGGTTTTCGATACGGCCACGGGGAGAGGTGGTTTGGAAAAGAAGAGGCAGTGAGCTTTTCAGTGACCATGACATCAGCAAGGCTTTGTTGGGTCATCAGAATGACCTGTCCTCCGTCTGGTGCCCAGGTCCTGACTCTGTGGCTCACAGAGATCAAGGCCAATGACTGAGAGTTGGACTCTGACCTCGGGACTAGTGTTATCTAGAAGAAGATGACC
This sequence comes from Pteropus vampyrus, assembly GCF_000151845.1. Taxonomy (NCBI): domain Eukaryota; kingdom Metazoa; phylum Chordata; class Mammalia; order Chiroptera; family Pteropodidae; genus Pteropus; species Pteropus vampyrus. The sequence continues at coordinate 2,681,013 of NW_011888892.1, forward strand.
CCGATGTCATCGCAAATGCATCCCATTGAAAGGCCATACAAGTCCCGGGAGTCGAGTATTTGAGAGAGGAAGCTGGGAAGATGCGCTGAGGCTAGGCACCGCGGGGTGAGGGCTGCTGGGCAGGGTGGACCACGATCGGCGGGCTGTAAGGGGGTTTGGGTTCAGGGCAGGCCAGCGGTTCTCAACTGAGAATGATTCTGTCATATCTCCCTGACCCAGGTAATGCCTACAGACATCTGTGTTTGTCACAAGATGTCTGAGGGCTATTGGTATCTAGTAAGTAGAGGCTCGGATGCTGTCAAACATTTTACGATGCACAGCGGAGAGATGTCTGACCCCAAATGTGGGTACTGCCAAGGCCTAGATTGGAGAGGCAACAGGGGTGGGGCCACAGACGTGGCTCTGCCCAAGGTCAAGGCGAGAAGCAGGAGCCATAAAGCCAAACACTCCTTCACTGGCGATCAAGGACATGCTAGCTCAGGCCACAGCAAAGCAGTATTTTTCATCTGGAAATCTGCAGAGATTTGCGAATCGATAGCAAATCTTGGCCAAGCACATTCAGGAAAGGCCTTCACCTAGGTTTCTCCTGGAGTCTAATTTGACATTATGTGTCGAGAACATTGGAAAGGCTCACACTCTCTGATTTAGACGTTCCATCTCATAGGTATTTTTTCAAGAGGCAATGAATGATCCAACATACAAAAAAGCCTTATACACAGTGTTCACATTAATATTATTCCAAAAAGTGCAAAATGACTAACGCCTTTAAGGATCAACAATGAACAAATAGTTAAACTTTGATCTATCCATAAAATACATAATTTCATAGTCAATAAAAGTTAGTTTTGTAAAGTACTGTTAATATCAGGAAGTATTTATGATATGGTGCTAAGTGGCAGAGACCCGGAGGGAAATTACATCTCCAGCTGGATCTCAACTATTTCAAAGAAAAATTAGACATGCATAGGAAGGGAATGGAAGAAAATGTGCTGAAATATTAACAATGATTATTTCAGGATACTGAGCTTGTTCAGCTTTTTATTATTCTCAGTTGCCTATAATGTCTTCATTGGATAATCAGAAAAATAAATCTATTCGGGCACAGAAATGTCTTGAAGACAGTAAAGGCTTGAAGGAGGGCCGTGGCCATGGACATGGGAAAGAAGGGATGGACAAAGGAGATTTGCGACTTTGCCCGTGACGTGCCGTGCCGTGCCGTGACGTGACGTGCCGGTGAGGGGAAGGGAGTCAAGAGTTCAGAGACGACTGACTCCGAGTCAGGGTCCAGGAGGTGAGGGGACCGTTACCAAGAGCAGGAGCAACTCTCAGGAGAAAAGGGACACCTGTGGCCTGGCGGTGCCCTCGGGGGGCCATGGGGACACAACCAGAAGCGTGAGCACGAGGTCTGGCCCGCCCCCACCTAACCGGCGGTGCAGCCCTGGGCAAGTCTCTTTGCAGCTTGATATTTCAGTGTCCCCACCTGGAAAACAAAGGAAAACAACGTGCCCATCCCATGGCCTCTGAAGGAGGAATGAGTGGTTAAAACCTGAGAAGTACCTGGGCCAGCGCGGGGCACGCATCGAGACCTCAGAAATGATGGCCGCAGCTGGGCTGGGGGCAGACAAGCCCTGAGCTGAAACGCTGCTGCCCCTGGCAGGCCTCTCAATGTCACCATCCCCAGGTCCTTGTCACTTCCTGTCCTCTCTTTCCCTGGGTGTGCTAGAACATGGCTCTAACATAAAACAGCCGCTCGAGGAAGAGGGATCCCCAAACCATGACTCCAGCCTAGAACGTTCTCCGGGGCTTTAGATTCATGGGTGCAATTGCCAGCTTGCCATCTGCCCTTGATGTCC
>NW_011888892.1:2682915-2685284 GCF_000151845.1 Pteropus vampyrus
GATCTCAACTATTTCAAAGAAAAATTAGACATGCATAGGAAGGGAATGGAAGAAAATGTGCTGAAATATTAACAATGATTATTTCAGGATACTGAGCTTGTTCAGCTTTTTATTATTCTCAGTTGCCTATAATGTCTTCATTGGATAATCAGAAAAATAAATCTATTCGGGCACAGAAATGTCTTGAAGATAGTAAAGGCTTGAAGGAGGGCCGTGGCCATGGACATGGGAAAGAAGGGATGGACAAAGGAGACTTGCGACTTTGCCCGTGACGTGCCGTGCCGTGCCGTGACGTGATGTGACGTGCCGGTGAGGGGAAGGGAGTCAAGAGTTCAGAGACGACTGACTCCGAGTCAGGGTCCAGGAGGTGAGGGGACCGTTACCAAGAGCAGGAGCAACTCTCAGGAGAAAAGGGACACCTGTGGCCTGGCAGTGCCCTCGGGGGGCCATGGGGACACAACCAGAAGCGTGAGCACGAGGTCTGGCCCGCCCCCACCTAACCGGCGGTGCAGCCCTGGGCAAGTCTCTTTGCAGCTTGATATTTCAGTGTCCCCACCTGGAAAACAAAGGAAAACAACGTGCCCATCCCATGGCCTCTGAAGGAGGAATGAGTGGTTAAAACCTGAGAAGTACCTGGGCCAGCGCGGGGCACGCATCGAGACCTCAGAAATGATGGCCGCAGCTGGGCTGGGGGCAGACAAGCCCTGAGCTGAAACGCTGCTGCCCCTGGCAGGCCTCTCAATGTCACCATCCCCAGGTCCTTGTCACTTCCTGTCCTCTCTTTCCCTGGGTGTGCTAGAACATGGCTCTAACATAAAACAGCCGCTCGAGGAAGAGGGATCCCCAAACCATGACTCCAGCCTAGAACGTTCTCCGGGGCTTTAGATTCATGGGTGCAATTGCCAGCTTGCCATCTGCCCTTGATGTCCCGCTGACACTTCACACATAACCTGTCCCCATGGAGCTTAGGGCCTTCTCTGCTGCTCCTCGCATCGTCCCCATCTGGATTAAAACCTTCCCCGCTACCCAAGACATACAAAGAACTCTTAAAACACGACGGTCAGAAAACCATCAACTCGAATAAAAAACGGGCCAAAGCCCTTGACAGACATCTTACCAAAGAAGATATGCAGCTGGCAAACGAGCACATGCAAAGATTATTTTGATGTTATGATATGGTGCTAAGTGACAGAGACTCAGAGAGAAATTACATCTCCAGCTGGATCTCAACTATTTCAGAGGGAAAATAGACAGGCATAGGAAGGGAATGGAAGAAAATACTCTATAACATGAACAGTGATGATTTCAGGGGACTGAGATTTTTATTCTGCTTTTTATTATTCTCGGTTGCCTATAATGTATTCATTGGAGAGTCAGGAAAATATCACAATGTCACATCATGTCATCAAGGAAATGCAAATTAAAATGATGAGAGAGCACAACACACCTATCAGAATGGCCAAAATCCAGAGCACGGACTCCACCGAGGACACGCAGTGACAGGGAGCCTCGCTCTCTGCTGGCATGAGTGCAGGTGGGGCAGCCGCCCTGGAAGATGGTTTGGTAATTTCTTACCGAACTAAACACTCTCACCATATATGATCCAGCGGTCACGCGCCTTGATGTTTATCCGAAGGAGTTTTGCCTGGAAAAGGCAAAGCTATGGGGCCCGTGAAAAGATCGGTGGTTGCCAGAGTTTGGGGGAGGAGGAGGATAAGTGGGGAGCACGGGGGATTTTAGGGCAGTGACCCTGCTCTGCGTGATGCTGTACTGGTGAACACGTGGCATCACGTTTGACCAAGGCCAGAGAGGGTACAACCCCGAGAGCGAACCCCGAGGTAAACTATGGGCTTTGGGTGATGACGTGTCAATTGTCACACACACGTGACTCTGGTGGGCACACTGCTAGCGGGGGAGGCTGTGCCTGCGTGGGGAGGGGGCTACGGGCAACCTCTGCGCCTTCCTCTCAATTTTACTGTGGACCTACGACTGGTCTAAAAAAAATATGTCTATTAAAAAAACCCAACCGTTCCCCGATGCTCAAGCCACCTGTCTGCTTCCCTCCCAAGGGCCATGAGGTCCCGATAATCGCGGCCTCACCGATAACTGAGGCTCACGAATCCCACCACCCAACTTCTTCTCCCGCCCGCCCCCGGCCTCCATCGTGGCTTCGCCTCCACCATAATAGTCTCACCTCCTCTGATCTCTTACACTCCAAGGAGCACGAGTGACCCTTTTAAAGCATCCGTTATGTCCATGACGTACACATTAAAGCTCACATTGTATCACTGCCCTTGAAACTGTAAATCCTCATTGTGGTCTCTAAGCCTCAGCCCTAACCCTAACCATGGCTCAAGGTCAGCTCTTCA
>NW_011888892.1:2685334-2702111 GCF_000151845.1 Pteropus vampyrus
GCCTTGATGTTTATCCGAAGGAGTTTTGCCTGGAAAAGGCAAAGCTATGGGGCCCGTGAAAAGATCGGTGGTTGCCAGAGTTTGGGGGAGGAGGAGGATAAGTGGGGAGCACGGGGGATTTTAGGGCAGTGACCCTGCTCTGCGTGATGCTGTACTGGTGAACACGTGGCATCACGTTTGACCAAGGCCAGAGAGGGTACAACCCCGAGAGTGAACCCCGAGGTAAACTATGGGCTTTGGGTGATGACGTGTCAACTGTCACACACACGTGACTCTGGTGGGCACGCTGCTAGTGGGGGAGGCTGTGCCTGCGTGGGGAGGGGGCTACGGGCAACCTCTGCGCCTTCCTCTCAATTTTGCTGTGGACCTACGACTGGTCTAAAAAAAATATGTCTATTAAAAAAACCCAACCTTTCCCCGATGCTCAAGCCACCTGTCTGCTTCCCTCCCAAGGGCCATGAGGTCCCGATAATCACGGCCTCACCGATAACTGAGGCTCACGAATCCCACCACCCAACTTCTTCTCCTGCCCGCCCCCGGCCTCCATCGTGGCTTCACCTCCACCATAATAGTCTCACCTCCTCTGATCTCTTACACTCCAAGGAGCACGAGTGACCCTTTTAAAGCATCCGTTATGTCCATGACGTACACATTAAAGCTCACATTGTATCACTGCCCTTGAAACTGTAAATCCTCATTGTGGTCTCTAAGCCTCAGCCCTAACCCTAACCATGGCTCAAGGTCAGCTCTTCAGCCTCATGGCGCCGCTTGCTCTGCGGCCAGCACATCGGTCTTCTCCGTGCCTCCCATGTGCCAAGCTCTCCGCCTTGAACCGGGTCTTTTGACTATTGCTTGAGAATCAGTTTAAAAGTCTGTCCTTCGGAAAGTTCTTTTTGACCAGCTCCCCGTTCTAAGTTCGGCCTCCCTTGTTAAGGCTCTCACAGGCCCCACCTTTCTCCTTAGAGTGCTGACCACGGTCCACAATGGCACACTTATTTCCGGGGCATCGGCCGGTTGTCTGTTTTCCCACTGGACTGTAACCTCCGCGCTAGGGAGACGCGTCACAGTTTCATCTCAGCGTTGTGAGACCGGGGCCTCACCCAGCACCTGGCATCACGGTGGATGCAGTCAAGGTCCTGTGAGGGAGTGCTGCCTAGGATGGCACTGTGCTCGGGCACCAGCAGGAGCCGCCAGGGCTGGACAGGTGGCCCAACCACTTACCCATGGTGGCGGGTGGCGTGGGAGTGCCTGATCTTGCCGCCGACGTGGCAAGAGGCGGGAGCTGAGCGTCAAGGCTGAGCGTTGGTGGGCACCCGCATTTAGGAGTGGGAAGTGGGGATCACAGGAAGCCGGCAAGGAGCCGGCAGGTGGAGGAGAGCCTGGGGTGAGCAGGGTCCCGGAGGTCAAGGCTGAGACCTCTTCTGCTTGAGCACGGACCCTGCATTCTAAGAGTTAAGCTGGAAATCAGAATTGTCTGGACAGCCGTCATAACAGAAAACCGCAGCCAGAAAAATGAACGAATGCATGAGCCAGGAGAGAAGAGTTCGAGAGAGAACCCGGTCCAAGTTTCTCACTCCGCGGGTGAAGAAACGGAGAAGTCGCAGGAAAGTGGCCCGCCCGGAACTGGCCAGAGGGCTCACTCTCCAGCAGAAGCTGGCACGCCGCTCTGTAAAGGCGCAGAGGGCAGAGAGCACACAGGCCTGGCTGGGCTGGCGGGCTGTGGTCCAGCTATTCAACTCTGCCTCTGTGATGTGAATGCGCAGCGTGACTGCGCCAATGACACCTGGCTGACAGGAGCAGGCGACGCCTGGGTTTGGCCCCCGGGCCGCGGTTTGCTAACCTCCGCCCCTGAGCTGCCGCTACTTGCCAGGGGTCTCTGTTTCTCCGTCCACTCGTCAGCAGACTCTAACACTCCCTGGCTTATTTTGCTGTTAAAAATAAAACAAAGCACCATAACTCATTCTGCCCACTTCTTCTCTTCTGGCTTCACAGAAGACATCGCCATAAGGTGGTTTGCCTGGTCCTGGTCTGCCGGCAGGACAGGGCAGCCACGGTCGCGGGCGGCCAGCCCCCGGCAGCCGGCGTGAATGTTCCCATCCAGCTGGGAAGTGTGCAGAATTGAGGTGGTCACAGGAAGCTGGTGACGGTCACGCACACCCGCAGGCACTCTGGCTGCCGGGGACACCGCCCACCCAGCTGAGCGTCGGCAGTCCTGTGGGATGTACCTTCAAAACACAGCCCCAGAGTCTGACCACTTCTCAGCACCATTGCCGCCCTGGTCTGGGTCACCGCTCCTGCTCCTGGACAATTCTCCCGTAGACGATTGTTAAGTGACGCGTAAATGCCGAGGGTGGGAAGCCGGATTCTCCACTGTCCTCTTCATACCGGTGTCAAGGGCTGCACCTCATACCCCTCGGCCCACGCCCCAGGTCCAGCCTTGCGAAAGCCTCGGCTTATTTGAAAGAATCAAGAGATCACAGAGAGAAAAAGGCAGATTCAAGGGCAGGATGGCCAGCCGTGATGCGCTCAGATGCCCCTCAGAATGACAGATGTACCCCCAGCTTCCGGGAGGCCCCCGGGAACACAGCCTCAGCGGTCCACAGGCATGGCAGCGGGCTAGCCTGAGAGAGCTGCCTCACCCAAGGTCGCGTCCCCTTCCCAAGGGGCATCCAGATCCAGCCCTCTTGCCTTAACCCAGAATTACTCTGAAAGGTCATCCCAAATGTAGAGTTCCCTGAAGCCTCTGTCAAGACTGCACTGGACGACAACTCTTCCCTCTGCCTAGTGCTGCTTCCCCTCCTCCTCTCCCTCCCCATGCAAAAGCCGCCATCCCCAGCCACGCGCCAGTAAATGCCCATCACCCTCCCTCTCAGAGCTGAGCCCAGAGAACACAGCACGCGGCACTGGCAAACGGGGTCCAGTCTGACCTGGAGGATGGATGATTCACAGTCAGCAGATTATAGCCCATAGGACCAACCTGGCCCACTGCCTGTTTTTATAAATAAAGTTTTATTAGAACACAGCCACATTCACTCACTTATATGTGGTCTGTGGGTGCTTTAATTCTAGAACAGCTGAGTTAAGTAGTTGCTATGGAGACCATCTGGCCTCCAAAACCCTAACTTAATTACTATCTATCTGGCCCTTTCCAAAAACAAAACAAACAAACAAATCTGCTGGCTCCAGTTCTGGATCATTAAAAATCACATATGTAAAATAAGGACTCCTCAAACATCTCTGGCCCCTCTAGTAAGAAGTGACATGGGACCGCGGGCGCTGAGTCTCATGCAGACGTCCCCGGTAGGCTTGACGCGAATGCACGCAGTCTGACATCAGTGGTGTATGTTCTTTCCTTGTGAGCTGACCTCGCTCACCGCTACTGGGTTACCGTCTAGCGTCGGCACGCTAGTAGACACGGTACTCGCTGGTGACCTGGGAAGAAAATTCCTTTGGAATCCTTCCTCTCCGGTAATTCACGTCTCTGACCGCTAGTGATGCCAAACGCCACTGAAGACTTCTGAGACCAATGCCACCAGAAGCCTGTGCCCTGACTGGGGCATTCTATGACATGTGGAGGCCGCTCACAGCACGGGTGGCCACAGGAGGCTGTCGAGATGCCTCAGAGAAGATTCCAGCCCCCAACGGGAAGACACAGACTGCTCCTTGGAGTTTTAATGAGCACCGTCACTGCCGGAAAACACTCGCATTAAGGCTAAAAAGCTTGGTTGAGAGGGGAGGTCGAGAGCTCAGCTTTGCAGGGCTGCAGAAGTCACGTGAGGACAGGTCGCAGTGGTCGGAGCCTGCCAGTGGTGCTTATAAATCTCAGGCAAGAATCCTACGGCGCGGACAAGTGCTTTCTCGTCACCTGGGAAGAAATGCATTCCCTGGCACATTAGTTTCTGAGGAGGGAGCACGAAGCACTGGGGTGTGTGAGTGTGTGCGAGTGTGCGTTTGCACGCATCTCAGGCACGTGCCCCAGACGGCAAGCCCACGGTTCTGTGGCTTTGAACTTCCGGACCGAGGGGCCTGGAGTCACATGGAACCTCTTCCGTCACAGATTTCACCTCAGGCAAATAGGGCAAAAATGTCTTCAAGCTCGAGGGGACCTTCACGGACACCAAACCCACCCCCTCTCCAGCCACCTGGACAAGGAACAGGCTCTGGGAGCTGGCGACGCTCGTCCGCATTCACTGCCCTAAAAAACAGCCGAGCAGCAATTCTAGAAAGATGGTTGGCCCTCAGGAATGCCTTTCCTCAAATGGTGGAAGGAGGCCATGTGATTGTGAAGCTCCACATGTGACTCTTCCGGACGTGGACTTCTTCTGAGGCTGAACTAACTCGTCCTCCTCACCTAAGAAAGCCAGCTACATACAGGAGCAGGCTTGTCACTCTGCGCCAGAGCCAGAAGCAAGTCGGGGGCCCCTGCCACTCGTGTTCCCGTCCTCCACTACAAACGTCTGAGTCCCGGCGCCAGGGATTTTTAAAGATCCTTTGGTGAAAGTGCCATAAATCCGAATTATTATTTCACACCACACGACGCGGCATAAAGGCAAGAATGTGTTTCAACGGGGAACTTGCAACAATGGAGGTCATATATTTCTGGAACCTTCATCAGCAAGGAAGAGGGAGTGGGTGGCTTCGGCGATTTCTTTAAATGCTAAAATGAGGTCCATCTGTGCAAAACTGACGGCCACTCACATTTTTGCTTCCTGCAATGCATCCGAGAGGCTCAGGCCGTTCTACTGTCTGGTCAGTCTGAAAGCCACGTCAAATTGCCTTAAACATCCCTGAGCATTCAGTACACATGCACTCGTTCAATTAATTACATCATTTAAAATTTCTACGCACATTAGAGCCTTAAAACATTTTACAGTCATTTTTATTAATTAATAAAGCTTTAATGGACAAAAAATTGCACCATAAAATTATCGTGCATATGCTGCATTTTCAATTTCGCCGATATTATCTTTAAATACTTCCCTCAAGGAGAAGGTCACTGATTCATAACCCAGAGTGTCTCACAGAAAGCAAAGCAGAAAATCGGAAGCTTACGCAGAGAAAGAAAGAACTCTGGCCTCTGGCTAAGGCTTGCTCCTCCAACCCCACCAGCTGATTATGGCCAGAAAACACAATGCAGGAAACAAAAAACTGCCACTTCTGCCTTGTGACATGGAGAGTCCCCAGTTTGCCCCATTTCGAAAATGTCCTGTAATTACTAAAGATACACACACACGTACCCACACGCACGCACATGCATCTTCCACGGAGCCGCGGGGTCTAGGTTCTCAGGCCGACTCGTACATAACGGCGATCTGACTGACAGGTTAAGAGTGGCCGCGCTCGGGCACTTTCGGACGTGCAGACGCTGGGACCGAAGGGACAAAACCCCGGGGCAGACGGCGTTTGTTCTCCTCGGGCCCTTTCCGAACGGCGCCCACAGAGGCAAACTCGATCACGGGCCCTGCTTTCCTGCTCATCACACGTGCTCTGAGAGCATCACTGGAAAGTATCATCTGAGAAGATGTCCCCCCGACCCAGACATCCGTGCTCAGCCATCAGTGACCATTTCGGAGCAGAGCAGGTAAAGCGGCTCTACTGAAAACCACCTCCTGGAATCAGTTACGGAGAAGCAGCTCGCTCTCCACTGTGGCTGGGCACTGACACCCAAGGCCAGACGGCCCCCTGCCGAGGACACTCACCTGCCGCGTAACTCCAGCCAGGAATGTGAATGGACAGCTGGCTGGCGTGAAGGCTGGACTGATGGACGGCGTGGCCCTCCTTCCCGTTCCTGACAGTGGCCTGGTGAGTTCCCACATCTGCAAATTCTGGATTTTCCAACAGAGGGGAGCCACCCCAAGGACACGTGCCGGTCCCCAAATGCACCTGTGCCAACGATGGGTGTTGCTTCAAGAAAGGTCCCCGCACAGCCGGCTTCCAGCGCCGGCCCAGGAGGCTCTGGCTTTCCCTCGGGAGCTCCTGCTGCAGGTCACGGCTCCCAGGCCCTCCTCCCATCGCTGTGCCACCTGCTCCACCTGCTGTCAGGCCGTGTGAACTGCAACTCAGGTTGAGTGACAGGACAGATCTGTGCACTTTAGGGCCGGCCAGTTGAGGTGGCTCGATGGGGACGGAGAGGGACCTGTCTAGATAGTAGATGGAGTTCGGACACTGCTGGGACACTCGGAGATGGACACAGGAGCTGAACACCAGCGGGCCCTTTCCCGGCTGTGTGGCGCCTGGAGCAAACCTGTGCCCTCTGCAGTCCAGCTTGGTGACCCAGCACTCGTGGCCCTCACACAGCCGTGCGCGGGCCTCTGGGAACTCCAGTCTCATCACAGAGCTGTTTCTGGATAATTCCGTGCAGGTGAAAGGTCCCTTGTGGCGACAAGGGTCGGCGCCAGTGGCCAGAGCGGAAGGCTCCTCAAGCAGAGTGTCCTGGGCCTGGCACTTGGTGTAGAGCGAGGCCCTTGCGGCCCCCCATACCACGGTGCGGGCCGGGGGGCCCAGGCGCCTGGCTGTGATGGTGATGGACGCGAACCCCTTTGGGGGGCCGCTGCAGGGCTTCTCCTTGGGGGGCAGCTCTGTCTCAGGTCCTCGCGCCTCCGCCGGCGTCTGAATTTCTAATCTGCCGGGAAGGAACGCGAAGGCGCTGTTCACGGAGACTCCGCCGGGATTAGCCAGAGGTGGCCTCGTGGGACACGCGTGAGGCTGGGCGACCGTGCTCGGCGCAGGCGAGGCAGCCCCGTTTGCTTCTGACTTGTGCTCATCGATCAGCTGGGAGATGACTATGGATGAAATCATCTTCGTGTTTTGTGATGCCAGAGTGTCCTGCAAACGGAAAAAGATCGCAATTACTCGAGCAGTCTGCTGTGACGCAGGCAATGAACTCTTTTGAGGGCCAGCAGGGCATTGAACCCGGCTCTCTGGTCCCAGGCTTATACCACACTCCTGACCCCACCTCTGAGCTTTCCTTCCGAAGGGCGGGCCCCCCAGACCTGTTGTGAACCGATCATATCTCCTGGAAATGGCCCTGGGACCAGGGAGATGGTTTTCCTCCAGCAGGCGTCTAGTCCTGATTTATTCAACAGCGTTTGTGTGGCGGGGACCATTGCATTTCAATAATCGCCTCCAGCAGGCCCAGCAGCACCTGATACCGGCTCCCCGCCCCCTCGTGGAGGAGAGAAAAAGTTCTGGGGGACGGCTGGGCTGGGGGCCACCGGTTTGTGTGGAGACGAGTCTGCACTCCTCCATGGAAACAGCACATGTATGGGGGACCCCTCACTGCCACGGCCTCCAGCTCCCCAATGGGAACCCCCACCTCTGCGGGTCTAGACGGATTCAGTCCCTCCCCACATCCGCCCTCATGGGGTCAAGTCCCAGAGAGAGGAACTATGGCAATCAAACTCTTGAGGTTGATGATTGCCCAGGATGCTACGCGACCATAATAATTCATCAGAACAGAGTGGGGTGGAGGTTAGGACCAAGACCGATGTGGCTTCGCTGCGTTTCAATGCGCCATTGCCTAAAATGGGTCTCTGTCCATACGATGCTCGAGGCGTTTCATGCTTCCTCATCGGCAGGTGGTAGTCCCAACGGACCCAAACAAGAGCTGTGACGTTTAAAAGAGCATCCGCTGAGGCGGAGACCAGGAGGAAGAATCCCTTCCGTCCTTGTTCCGTTTAGTCACGTGCATGATGAGAGCCCTCCAGAAAGCTCTGGAGATGCACGCAGGGTCCCAGCCCCTTTTCGGCGTTCATTATTCACGCAACTGCACGGGACTCGAAATAACACCGGCCACTACTCAAGCCCCACCGCCCGCCAGGCTCGGCCTTGGAGCCTGCAAGGAAGGTGCCACCGGTGCTCGGCGCCTGGGCAGCAGCTCCGACTCCAAGGTGCCCGGGAATCACCGGAGCGCTATAGAGGCGGGCGCCGCTGGCCCCGGAGCGTCTGACTCCGCAGTTCTGCGGTGGGGCCCGGGCGGCGGCGTTCTGACCTTCAGCCCCGTGATTCTGCAGGGGGTGACCCGGGGAGCACCCTCTGAGAAACGGGAACAGAGTCACGGGGCTGCCGGCCTCCTCAAGGAGGGGAGGGGCCTGCCTTCGATGACAGCAAAGCACTCGTGTTTCTTTCCCCAATGATATTTTTACTCAACTGAGGTAACGCCCCCCCCACCCCACCCCCGCAGCTGGACTCTTGACGGGAGGCAGCCCACGTGCGGCCTTAGCGCCCGAGGCCCGTCCGTCTTTACGGCAGACGTAGAAGATGGGCAGCTTGTCTTTCCCGGTTCTTCTTTCGGTCTTGTTTTTCATGGCGAAATCCATCGCCTCACGTGTGGTCATATTTCACAGATATGTGGGAAGTTGCGAATTCAAAAGATGACAAGGCATAGGTGAAGAAGTGGCTAGAGAGTCACCTTAAAATTTACTTCATTTTTTTAAAAAATCGAAATGTCGCTGGCTACCCTTTTCCAGATGGCAATATGAGCCAGGCTCTGCCTGAAACTCTTTTGTGGTCCTCGGTCCAGGTTACACACGGAAGTCACCCGAGCGCTTGTAAAACCCCATTGCCCAGCCTCGTTCCTAAACAATCACATTAGAACCCGTGGGGTGAGGCCCAGTCATGTGTTTCTAAAGCAGGGGGTCCCCAACCCCCGGGCCGTGGACCGGTACCGTCCGTGCCCTGTTGGAAATCAGGCTGCACAGTAGGAGGTAAGTGGCGGGCAAGTGAGTGAAGCTTCGTCTGTATCTGCAGCCGCTCCCCAGAGCCAGCATCCCCGCCTCAGCTCCGCCTCAGAGCATCAGGCGTTAGAGTCTCACAGGAGCACAGGTGCCTGGTGCCAGAAAGGTTGGGGACGGCTGGTGTAGAGCTTCCAGTGATCCCAGTGGGTAGGCGATGTTGAGAATACCTTCTGATGCTTCTCGTCTGTCCCTTCCTTCTGTCTGTACAGCACGTTTCACGACTGTCGTTTATATACGAGAAAACCGAAGTGCTCCTGGTGCCTACCCCAGGGCGTTTGATTTGGTAGGCAATCCCTCACATTTTAGTTAAATTTAGTCCTGATCAGCGTTGTCCCTGTACACCCTACAAAGTACATAACCACACGCAGTAGGGACTCCTTTGATGCTGGTCCTTGAAGAGAAAAACAAACACCCATCTTGAAAACTGTGTAGCGCTTGTTTTAATCCATAGAGCCATGTTTCCCAAAGTTTGGGCCAGTGACCACCTGCATCAACAACACCTGGAGGGCCTGGTTTTAAAATGCAGATTTCTGGGCCCCTTCCTCCCTAAACTTAGGAGAAATCAGGATATGTGGAGATAAGGCCTGGGGCTAGCATGTTTAACCAGCTGCAGAGGATGCTGCTGCTCAGATAAGGGGGAGGGATGCGGGCTAGGACTCGGACCTCCTGGAGTCCGTCCTGAGCCCGGGGCTCCCAGACTGGCCCCCAGACCCCGGAGCAGCCTTGTTCCCACAGCTGTAAAGGCGGAGTGAGTCCCATGGAGACGCTAGGCTTCCTCGTATGCTGGTCTCCAACACCGAGTGGGCACCCGACTCCTGGGGTCAGGATCTCACGAGAGCCTCGGCCCTGGTACAAACGACGGGCACCAGAAACAAGGGCTGTGTCCCTCGGAGTGAGTGAATGTCATCTCAGCCTGGAACAAGGACAGAAAAGCCGCTGACTGTGACCGTGTCAACCTGGCTCCGTGCCTGGAAGGACACAGGGAGCCACCCCAGGAGCCCACCGCCAGGAGCCCAGGGCTTCGAGCACTGATGGGGGACTCGGCAGCTAACTGGAGCTGTGGGTGTCACTGTCACCGCAGGAAAGCTTAGAGGCCTAGAAGGGTGCGCTGAAGACTTGACCACCATTTCTTACTCTGGGCCCAGCAAGTGCGGCTGTGACATCGATCCCATCAGGTACAAACAGAGGAGGAAGGAGCGACAAAGAATGACATGAATTTGAACAACTTCTTGCTGAAGCTTCAAAATTGCTGAGCATGTCAGGGTGACAATGACCTGGGCGATAAATGCCGGTGGAAGCCCAGTTCCAAAGAAAAATCTGTTTTCCTTTTCTACCTCGCAGGGAAGTTTTGGAGATAAAAAACGATGATGGATGTGAATGTACCTCTCAAAATATGAACATGTCATGAAACTCCAGGGTCTGCCTTTTCTATGATTCAGCAGACATCGGCGCTATCTGACACAGCCAAACCTATGGAGGAATGAAGGAGCGTTTCCATCGAAGTTACACCGTCTGTCGGTGGGATTTATAATGAATGCACGTGAGTTGATTTGAATTGTTTAATGGACATAACCCACTGCGTAGCCAATACGTTGAAATTTTGCTGCTGTGACCGTACAATGAATGGAATCTTTTCGGAAATGAACTCTGTTCCCTAACGGAGTCGTGGCCAAAACATTTGTTCATTCACTCATCAGACGACTATTTCTTCAGCACCTACTAGGTGCCAGCCTCCGGCCTCGGGGAGTTAACAGACTGAAGACGACACCCAGAAGGCGATCGGATAACCAGGACAGGGGTTATTAGGGTCCATCCTTCTGTTTCCTCAGGTGTTTAGATTCGGCTTTGAAAAAAACCCAACCGATAAACAGAGAAATTGAAGAGGAAACACTGCCTTTTTGCTTGGTAACATACATCATAGTCTTGTCTGGGAGGTTCTACTTATCAAATCCTATTTTCTCATCGCGACCCATTAAATGATGAAAGATAAGGTCTGACCTTTCAGAACTCAGTTCCCGGTTGGCTCGGGCTGCCGCAGTGAAGAAGCACAGTCTGGGGGGCTCAAGCAGCAGAAACTGATTTCTTCACAAGTCTAGAGGCCGGAGGTCTGAGATCGCGGTGTCGACAGCGTTCGCTCCCTCTCGGTCCTCTCCCCTTGCCGTGTAGACGGCCGTCTCTCCCCGAGTCCTCACGTGCTTCTCCTCTGTGCTTGTCGACGTCCCCATCTCTTCTTATGAAGACGCCGGCCGTATGGGATCAGGGCCCAGGCCAGGGACCTCATTTAACCTTCATCACCTCCTTCGAGACCCCCATCTCCAAATACACTCACATTCTGAGGTCCTGGGAGGTTAGGACTTTGATATCTAAATTGGGGAGCGGGGTTGGGGGCACACAGTTCAGCCTGTAACAGACTGGAATACATCCCTCTGTGTCAAATTCTTCTGCTGGGGCTGGGAAACCAAGCCGGAGATGAAACAGAGGGGCCGTTTCATGTTCCCAAGTCGGCCTGCGACTTGTACAACAGCGAATTTTCCTTAAAAAGTAATCGCATCTTTCACATCAAATGTCTTCCCCAATTAGGCTATTTCGGTGTTCTCTATACTGGGTTAACTGAACACGGCTTTGAAAGAAAATATCTTTTATCTAAAATAAAATTAACTGATGTAAGATCTGGTTTGAAAGGGAAAAAACGGTCTGGTGTTTAAAGGAGAACGTTCAAGGTCAGAGAGAAGCCAGATGAATCGTGGGATGTTCGTCTTGCCTCGGTGTCAATCACCCATTTTCCGACCAGCAGCTCTCAACACTCGCGCCGCTACGTTTTCTTTAAATGCTGTTTAAGATGTTGATCTCTTTCAACCGTTTCCGATGTGATCTCATAATGCCGGTAACTGCCCCCCCAAGTTTAAAACGTTTAATGAACGGTTTTAAACGTAAAATTAACCCCTAAAGCCCAATGCCGAAAAGAAAACACTTCCTCAAATGAAAGAAGGCAAAAAAAAGCAACCGGTCCCCAAAAAAAACAAGCCCGAAACAACCGAAGCAAGGGCCTCCGTTCCCATAGCAATTTATTTCTCCAAAGGATGAGCATCTCATCCAAGCTATAGCGTCGAAATATATATTTTCCTCCACGAGACGATTCCTTTCCTTCTCGTGCCCGCTCTGCAGCGTACAGCTGTCTTTGCTGGATGGGCCCTCCGGCCCCGTCTCCCCTCAGATTCACCCTCTGGTTCCCCGCACGTTAGCTGGGAGCACGCTTAATGCCCTCGGCACCACTGTGCGGGGTCGACGCCGGGGCCCTGGGAACCTCTTCCATTGCATGAGTTCGCTCTCGTCTGTAGCAACAGGAAAAGACGGTCGTAAGACTAATGGGAAAATTGGAGCTTCTCTCCCTCTCCATCCGGAAACTTCTGCCTTTCCACGCATTTACCAGAAACCCAGGGATGTGCTAAAGTATAATGTATAACGGTGAAGAGCCGGTAAGAATCGAAAAGTTTTTTTGAAAGGGGACTGGGCGAGTAAAACGTGGCACGACTGCGTCATATTCTGCAGAAGTTACAAATAAAGGTCACGAAGAATTTAAATGGCATGGGACCGTGCCTATGACAGATGTTATGTAAGATAAGAGGGCTATAAAAGTTGATATATGTTAGTCACATGTAAAAAAAAAAAATGCATGAAAAAAATAGGGAAATATTTTCTTATTTACGTATTTTCTGCATTTTCCTAAGTGTCTACATGGAGTCGCCATCGCTTTTGTTATAAGGGAAATTGAAACATTGTTATTTTTAAAAGCAAAAAACTCAATTCCATATTTCATTCCTTTTAAATAATCACTTGGCTGGAGAAGTGCCTGCATATCATTTCCACAGCTTCGATGGATTTTGAAAGGAACAGGGACCAACGTCACGCGGGCTCTGGAGGAGAGGCGGGATTTATGGCAGTTACAGAGGAAAGGCTCGAAGGGCAGCCTTACAGCACACACACAAGAACAGGCTGCACCAGCTCAGAGCGAGAGGGAAATTTGAAAGTCACGCTGCCGATCTGATCCAACTAGATGATCCCGGTCATCCCAAAGCAGTTGTGTGGAAGGTGTGATTTCTGGGAGTGACTCGACTGAGTCCCAGATAATGACCAAGTGCGAATGTGTGTGCGTGTTACAGAGACCCAAACGCATGCCCCGCACCTCCCCCAAATCTAGATCATTAATGACCAAACTGGTTCATTTTAACATCGACAGGAAAAGACTGCAACTTGCCTGCTCAATGGGCAAAACAGGTGGGAAAGACCTTCCGCTGGCATCTTTCTTAACAGGAATGGCCACTGCCCTGGGCACTGACCCTTTCTTAACTGAGCAGCTGTCTCCTCCCAGAGAAGGTTCTCCACGCCCCGCTCCTCCCCGCCCCGGGGTGCCTGCTCCCGCTCTCAGGGGTGAGCTCGGTGCCTCCACGTGGAAAGGTTTCCAAACACTGATGATATCTCAGGACCCAGAATGGCACGCTTTCTCCATCATGTGGGATTTCAGCCTCGGGGGCCCGGAGGGAACTGTGGGGTTTTATTAAATGCGGAGCTAAATCAAAGGATAATACCTAAGACAAGCACTTGTGGGGAGGGGGAGAGTATGTTTTACAGATACTCTTGCTACCTTAATCCCTCATGAGAGAGCAATCCTTATAATTCCCCTCGTTCTCAGGACTTACAAAAGTTGGCAGCGGAATACCCATTTCTGAAAGACGACAGACGTCTTGTGAACAGTGGTGTCTCTGACAACTCTTTCAGGCAGGAAAGTCCATGTTTTAAGTTCTGTTAACTGGAATAAGCCTCTTCCATGCCAACCCTTTAGAGCCGGGTAAGAACAGCAGTTCTGGAGGCAGACAGCTTAGGAGCTGTGAGATTTGGGGCACATCACCTCCTGCAGGTACTAGAGCCTTAGTTGTCTCACCTGCAAAATCGGGATGACAACACCGCCTCCCTCCTAGGGTTGTGGAAAGGACTCAGAGTCAATAAGACGGAGCCTGACACGTGATACGCTGGCCGTTCTGAGCACTGTACACAGAGCATTTTGTTCTCTAGAATCAGGAACAATTCATTTTACAAATATGACCTTTAAATTTCTTTCCGATTTGAGACCACCGATAGAGACCTTGTGCTGTTATAACCACCTGTCCTAGCTGTTAGATTTCAAATTACCTCATCTCCGCCTTTGAAATGCTATATGGCATTATTCTCTCTTTCCGGCAGATTAATTTTGGTTTAAGATTGAGATTCAATCACTATAGTCTCCTCTGACACTGCAAATTTACAAACTGTTGGTGAGGATTATGAAAGGATAATTGAATATACACTGCACGCTTTAATGTAACAAGTCTGAGTCATCGATGGTTAGATTTTTCTGCCACGTTAATTCAATTTTTGACCAAGCAAAATAAAATGCGAACACATCCTAAGTAGGTCAGTGATCACGTCTTATAGTTGGCTGCGTCGTGCTCACTATTCTAGAAGTTAGAGACAACTGTTACCTTGGCGAAGTCAGATTTCTTCTCCGTAACATCAGACTGGAGGTTTTTAAGGGCAATTGGATCGTTTGCGCTGTACTGGTAGTCCCGTAATCCTAGGCAAAGAAGACATTGCTACATTTTAGTGTATAAAAAGATACAATGGAGAACATAACTTTCCTATAAAATTTAATGTCACCCACTCAGGTATTAAACTAGCCGGCAGCAACTCCAGTACATCCTGACCCATCCGTTTATTTCTCCCTCCGCCGTCTAAGGTCTCTGAGTTATTATTTAGTTTGTTCGGCTGTGAGACTTCTTCCACGTAGTTATGTTCCTAGACTCAGTGACAACTGAACGGGCTTAGCCCACTCCCATTCATCCGTGTCCTGAGTTTCTACCCAGCTGGAGAGAGAATCACATCTGCAGATTTCTTAGCCCCACCGGAGTTAGGAAAGGCTGACATACAAGACCAGGCTTCATCCAGCCTCTCGACACCACCATTCTCGAAGGAGTAAAGAGTGACTCAGACAACGACATTTGCGGCATCCGAGGATCACCGGCTGAGAAGAAATGAGACATCGTGGACAGCCCTCCGCATAAACGCGTCCCCTGGGGAGAGCTGCTTGTGTCATCGGGCCCACGTGCACACAGCAGAGGACCAACACCTGGAGTAACCGGGTCCTAGCCCTGGCTGCACCATCGACTGGCTTGGTGACAAGGGACAAGCTTCTGAAACTGCTCCGTGGCGTTTCCTCATCCACACGTCCTCCCTGGATCCCCCGCAAGAGCACCCCTAGAAGCAGAAGTGCTCAGAAGAGTGGCCTCGGCAGAATCATGACCCCTGCCTAGATGTCTAGGTGCTAATGCGGGAACATAAATCAAACACAGGGAGGCAGAATGAAAGACGAGAGTCGGGGTGGCCCAGTCTCCCAGCCCTGGGTGACAACTTTGCCTCCACGATGCAGATATTCTGGGGGAAATGAGTTTTCAAGAGTCTGCAAAGAATGGTTCTTCTGCTGATGCTGGTCATGAGAAAGAAGGGGTAAGCGCGAGCAGGTCTCTAAAATGGGTTTCATTTCGATATAACATAAAGCATTTTATGGGACAAGTGATACAGTATAGTAGCTCCCAGTGCGGCAGATTGGCAAAGGGGTCCAGACATAGCTCAAGGGAAATTCGAGGGCCACCACTGACCCACCCAAAGCCTATCAAAGTCTTGGCTTGTGCACAGGTGACGACAGAGCCCGGTCAGCTCTGGCCCAGACACGTGGCAGTGCGTCCACCTGTGCCTGTTATGAGTGACAGACACACTCAACCAAGATGATGCGCAGCTTACTTTCCGCGAAACACCAATGTGAGACCCGAAAGGTCACGCGGATTTCTGTGCCGAGTCGACGCACGACGATGCACTGATGACGTGGCTAACAGAGACGGAAGGTAGGTGGCTCTGGTCCTGTGGCGTGGTGCTAAGGACAGGACCAGGCACAGGCCGTGGGGCCAGCGGGCCTGGCTCTGCCTCCCAGCTCTGCCCCACGCTCGCCTGCAGTGGAGGAGTGCTCACCCCGAGTGCTCACCCCGAGTGCTCGCCCTGACTGTCTTCATCCACAGAACGCAGGCTGAGCCACCGCCCGCCCAGGCTCGCCTTCGGACTGGGCATGGGATTAACGGCTGAACGGCACCGGCTATGGCAGTTAATGAGCAGGACAAAGGCCACCCAGTCCCTGGGCTCAAGCCGCCCAGGCCACTATCGCCATGGCACCAGTGGTCGTGTGAATAGCCCCAGAGTCCCAGGGTCTCTCGCTCCGTGCGTGGCTTCGGGCAAGTGACTCAGCATCTGTGGTTTCTCACTGTGGAACAGATGAAAACAGCGCCTGCTTCCCCAAAGCCCAGGGAACCTAGCTAGGCCTCAGCACGGTGCCCGGAACAGAACACGCGATGAAGGTCAGCCGCCGGGAAGTGCCGTCCTCTCTGGCGGGGAGGCGGGAGGTTGCCATGTCAGCAGGCAGGGGCTGTGCACGAGTGTCCGAGGGCTGCTGTAACCAGTGGCCACCAGCCTGGTGCTTTAAACAACACGGATGGACCATCTTACATTCTGGAGGTCGGAAGCCCAACGTGAGTCCCGCTGGGCTAACGCCAGGGTGTGGGCAGGGCGAGTCCACTTCCTCGCCTTGTCCAGCTTTTAGAGACGCCCGCGCTCCTTGGCTCATGGCCCCGCGTCACCCCAACCCTGGCTTCCATCATCACGTCTCCTGCTCTCTGACTTACTATCCCCTTCTGAAAAGGACCCCTGTGATCAGATCGAGCCCCCCAGATAATCCAGGATAACCTCCCCATGCCCAGGTTCTTCACTCAATCACGTTTTCTACGTCGCTTCTGCCATGGAAGGCCGCGTATCCACAGGTTCCGGGGATCAGGACGTGGACGTATTTGGGGGACCATTACTGCATCCATAACAAGCTAGCTGGGGAGATAGCAGCAGATGCATCAGATGGGATGTGGGGCCTTTAAAATAATGAGTATAAAGTTTATTTAGCAACATGAGAAAGT
>NW_011888892.1:2703116-2724779 GCF_000151845.1 Pteropus vampyrus
CTCTTCCACGCCAGCACCCAGCCTGCAGTGACTCGGAGGGGTGCAAAAGCCAGGGCGGCTGTCCTCCATCCTGAGGAGCATGATGCAAGGCCAGACAGGCCCTGGGAGCACAGCCGTGCCCGGCTCCCCCTCTTCCCACCAGGCTCCCCTAGTTCTCTCACGGTTCTCGATTCCCTCCTGAAGAGTGTCCGCTCCTGGCGCACTCTCCGAATCCCTGCCTCAGGCTCCGCTTCGTGGAATCCTGGCCTGAGACAGGGCCACAGTGCTGTTCAAGAGTTGGGGGCCCTGGACTCGCAGCCTCAGCATCCTGGGGGCACTCATTAGAAATGTACATTCTTGGGTCCCATCTACCGAACCAGAAACTCAGGTGGGCACAGCCGTCCATGCCTTACCGAGGCCGCTAGGACATCCGACACAGGTCAAGCCCCCGAGTACTGTCGGTCTCAGACCAACAAGCTCCCCTACAGGGGGCGAGTTTGAGACCCTAGAGAGACCCACGAAGCTTCTGATTAAGCACCACGCCATAGCTTTTAGAAAACCACACCTAGAGAGAGGATCTAACCGGTGCTCTTAGCCAAGGGCTTCAATTAGAATGAAGTCGTCCTGTCGCGAATGCCAGCATTTACTTTTATTTTGAAACAAGTTAACAATCAGCCCAGTTAGCCACCAGTCGTTGCAAACTGGCTGTGTTCAGAGTCCCCTGCTCTGTCTGCTGTGTCCCGGGGGCAGGGGGGGGGGTGTCCTCACCCGCCTGTCTCAAGAGGCTTTCTCTCCTCAGACAGTTGGAAGAACTGAACACGCTTCTGTGTCCATCAGCCTGAGCCACCCGTCCGAAGCCGCCTCACGCCCCTGCCCAGAGGCCACGAGCATCATAAGCAGCATGAACAGAACACATTACGAGGCCCTGAGCCAGGCGCTTCTGAAATCCAGGTTGCCTCCCTGGAGGAAGCTTCACTTCACTGACAGAATCCAACGGAGCAAAAATGCACTCGGTGCTCAGCAAAAATGCACTCGGTGCTCAGCGTGCTGGAGGCCCGGGGCTGCGGGGCTCAGGCGGACTAGGGGCTCCCCCTTCCCATACTCCAGAAGGAGTCCCAGTGTGGACATCCCCAGCCTCAACAGGCCACAGGGAGGGCCCTGCCAGCCAAGGGACCCAAGAAACTTTGGGGAAGGGGATGCTTGAAATGGCCTTGCAGAATGGGGTGGACTTGGACAAAAGCAGAAGTGATGTGGGGGCGGGGGTGACAGGGAGGCAGCGCGGCTGAGCACAGGTAAAAGGGAAGGGCGGGCACGGCCTCAGGTAGAGCGGAAAGGCAGAGAAACCCAGTGCATTTGGAGAAGAGCAAGTAGCACGTCGGGCAAAGCACAGGACACAGGCGCAGAACCAGGCATGACTCCCACGGGCCCCCAACGCTGGCTGCGTCGTCTCCACAGAGACAGAGACAGACAGCATCACACACTGCCTAATGAAGCGACCCATCCAGCAGTCGGGCGCGGCCTCTAGCTTGCTTTCACGTCTTTATCACTCCTGCGGGGACCCGGGGACGAGGTGGCGTGTTCACGTCCGCCTCCTGGGCTGTAAAAGCCTTCCCTCCGCTCGGGCCTGAGGCTTATCTGGAATTTATCTGCCACACCTTCAACGCCGCCCCTTAAAGCAGATATTTCTCGGAGAGAATCACTCTTCAGGTTTAAATTAAACACCCCCGGGAGCCCCACGCATCAGCCAGCCGACGTTCTGGAAAACGCCTCCATGCCTGACTTCGGAAGAATGTCACCTCCCATCTTCCTCCCTCCTGGCTACTGTGTCTTCCTTTCGTGGGTGCTCTCTCCTTGACCCCCATCCTCCCTCTGGGCCCTCTTACACAACACGCGGTGGCCTCTGCTCCGCTGAGAACCAACGCCAAGGAAGGGCCCAGCTGTCGCCGTGCTCGGGACCCCTGCTTCTAAGCCACCTCTGACCTGGCTTTCCCAAAAACGAACCCGCCAACTCCCCCTAAGCTGCCTCCCCACCCACCAACCCAACCCATGTCCCTTCTCACGATGAGTGCCCGAAACTCTCCCATCAACCCCGACAGAAATCGAGGTGTTCCCCTCCGCACCCCGCCCCTTCCTTCGTCTCCAGTGTCCGGCGGAAAGCAAGGCCCGTTTCTCCTGGGGAGAGGCTCTGCTCAGTGCATCCGTTTAATCTTCCCCTCACTGCCTGGTCTGAGCAAGGTCAGTCAAGACAGCAACCCCGCCAGCCCAGTCTCCCGTCAGGAGCCCCCAAAGCCCCCGACACCTCCAGCTCGTGACCGTGTGGGGGTCATGTGCTCATCTGAAAACTCTAATGAAAGAGATACGTGCCGCCCCTCTCCCCGCCGACCCCAGATCAGGGTCTAAGAAACACAAGTAAAAATCTGAGCATACTTCGGGGGGCTCCCGGGCCTCAGGGAGACCAGAACAGGAAGCTGTAAAATAAGGCTACTGTGTCCTTGACCTGGAGCGCCAGCTTCCCGATTTTTCCTGCCGGGCCGACTCCTCACCCTCCAGAGCAGCTCAAGTTCCCCTCCTCTTAGAAGCTGCCCCCACCCCCCCCACCCCCCACTGGCCCTGTGACTGGTGCTGGGGCCTCTTGTCCCTTCTTGTGGTGGCCATAACAAATTGCCACACTCGAGGTGGCTTAAAGCACCAGGAATTTATTCTCTCGCCCTTCTGGAAGCCAGAAATCTGAAGTCAAGGTGACGGCAGGACCACGCCACCTCTGAGAGATCCAGGGACCAGCCCTCCTTACCTGTGTCCCCCCGGCAGACTGTCACAACCACATATCAGTACTATACTGTCCTGTAATTATCCGTTTATGAGTCAGTCCCCCCACGGAGACCGAGGTCTTAATGTCCTAGTCATCTGGTCCGCCTCGTGCCCAGCAGGGTGCCCAGCTTACTGAAGACACTCACTGTCAACGGCACAAAAAACTATTTCATATTTATGTTATTACATCTGTGGGGGGAAAAAAATCAGGACATACCTTCCTCGGACAGTTTGGGCGGACCCCACTGGCGTTTTAGAAACATTTTACCTGGTTTCAAAGGTCTTTTAATGACGAGGATGTGTTTGGATAAACGAGAGAAAAATCGGCCACAGTTTGTATCTGTAACTTCTCTCAGAATGAGTCAGGCTCCCACCTTCCACCCTGGGCTGAAGAACCCCAAAGCCTTCTCCTAACTGTGAGGAAGTCATCGGAATGTTTACGTGGCAACCAGGGATGGGGCAGGTGGCCCACCTCGGTGGCATTTCCCATCAGAAAGAACAGAAATCATTGCTTTGCCCGTTGTATCAGTAGCTCCTTTGACAAGTAAGAGAGGTCTGCATGACCATTATTAAAAGTTTTCTGCAGAGCACTTTTAGATGTGACAAAGAACTTTTATCTGCTGCTTTCTGTCAGACAAACATTTTTCCTCTTCCTCCCCAAATTCTCAGAACTTTATTTTTCATCTGGTTTTGAAAATGCTGCTTCTCTTGCCAAGAAGCATCTTCACTGTTTAAAAGTTTTCTGAGTATGAGAATACATTCAGATAACATCAGAGCGTTAATTTGTTTAACCTACTTGCAAATATATGTTACCGAGTTTTGCAAGCTGGTTCATCTAGAAAATTGGGCAATATGGCAGTCTGTTTACTGTGCAAGCTATTACAAGAGCGATTGGTTTTCGTACAATTTAATAAAACACCTTTGACACTAAATTATAATGAACATTGTTTTCTAATTTATACCCAACCACATTTGACGTAGCTTATAATTAACAACACAGATAAAAACCGGTAAAACTGTGATTTTTTTTTGAAAAGCCACAAGTAATGAGCTGGAGAAATCATTGAACCATAAAGCCCAGGCTACAGATGGCACTGGTACAGATGAATCACAGCGTGAGGGTGATTTTGCAACAGCAAAGGCCAAAGGGGGGAACGTGATAAATTGCATAACCCGCTGCCTTTCATGTGTAATGCGCCGTCCTGTAAGGAAAAGAGCTTATCCCCTGGCATAAGGCATTGAAAGCATGGGTCATTACATAAATGGACACGGCACCTCCATAAGCAGATTCACAAACACGGAGCCCATGTAAATGTCACTGGCTCATCCCCAGGTGCTTCGAGTCTGAGCGACGTCGCCGCTCCATTGCGACGGCCAGCATTTATCACGCACTCACTGCGAGAACAGACCTCGGATACAACGGTTATCTCCTTGGACACGCAAAGCGGCCCTAGGAGGAAGGCACAGTTATTATCCCACTGTACAGATGAGGACACTGAGCTTGCCGAGGGTCACCCCTCCAGGAAGCCCCGGGCTGAGAGTTGGCAGTATTAACGATCGCCGTTTATGTAGAAACAGAAGAAATGGGGCAGAATCCGTAGAATCCAATAACATCTGGGAAGCCTGAGAAAGCGGATGGAGCAGCCTGGGTTTCGGCGTCGGGGCTGGGGTGACACTTGGCACTACGGCACACTGTCGTGCTCTAGCCTGGGACGAGCAGCCTAACCCCCGAGCCTCCGTTTGCTCCTCAGGCAGAGGCATGTGCGCATAGCATTGCAGTCGCGAACTATGAAATGGGGTGAATAAAGGTTTTCATGGGCTCGGCACAGTGCTTGTCACACAACGGGCCCTGGAAAAAATGGAATGTATTATTAGCCACAGTTTTACATATAATGTTCCTCTCTCAGAAAATTATGGTATGTAATAAAGATGTCTTAAAACCCTGTCTAATTTTGTGGCCGCTTGGGCTCTAGCTGATTTCTGAGATGGCTGAACTCTGAGGCACTGTCACTGCGGCCCTTGGTGTCCGGGTGTGGCTCTCCGGGTCTGCCTTTCGTGTGGCTAGAGCAGGGGTCTCCCCTGGAGGAGGGGTAAGGCCACTGAGTGTGAGGACCGTGCCACCAGCTACGACCGTGCGTGCGTGCTGACACGGTCCTGTCACGACCCCAGCTCGGCCAACACGTGCTGAGAGTCTCACGTCTCTGTCGACCTGACTCAGGTGCTGGGGTGACAGGTGAAGACGGCCCAGGAGACCCGTCTTTGAAGAGCTCATAGCCTCACGGGGGGAACAAGACGCATGAGGCGACCCTTTATGATGCGATGCAGATTTGATCATTTCCTTACGGGCTGTCCTTGTTTTCCTAGATTGTGGCAAAACACACATAACGTCCAACTGACTATCTGCATCGTCTTGAAGTGTCTCGTTCAGTGGCATCAAGTCCATTCGGTGTTGTGCAGCCATCGCCACCACCGTCCAGGGAACCTTTTTCATATCGTGAAATTGAAACGCTATCCCCATTCAATAATAACTGGCCACGCCTCCCTCCCCAGCCCCTGGCAATCACCATTCTACTTTCCGTCGCTAGGAACTGGAATGTTCTAGGGATCTCACACGAGTGGAATCGCACAACGTGTGTCTTTTTGTGCCTGGCTCCTTTCAGTTAGCAGAGTGTCTTCGAGATTCCTCCACGTCGTCTCGGATGTCAGAATGCCCTTCCTTTGGAACGCCGAATAATATTCTTTCGCTCATGAATGCCACACCGCGTGTATCCATCCATCTGCCAAGGACCACTTGGGCTGTTTCCGCCTTCTGGCTGTTGTAGATGCCGCTGTGAACATGGATGTGCAAATATCTGAGTCCTCGATTTTATTTTTGTTTTTCGCCCTCCATTATGCGGTGCTATCTTGTTTTTTTCTAGTATTTTCTTAGCAAACACTAGCGTCATTTTTTTTGTGAGAGGCAGGTAGGGCAAAGAGAGCTGTGGATAATTTTAGTAATCATCTTAAAGCATCTTTAAAAAGTCATCCTTTCCTCCACTTGTACCCACATGTGGGGGCGGGAGAGGAGAGATCTCGTTTCTGGTCCCTGCCAGAGGTAAGCGGTTAAGCACAGGTGGTCTCTGTCACGTGACACGAACACCTTCTATACGGGCTTCAACGTGCTAAGGCGTAAACGCACGTTCCCTCCCGGACCCCCCGAGCAAG
This sequence comes from Pteropus vampyrus, assembly GCF_000151845.1. Taxonomy (NCBI): domain Eukaryota; kingdom Metazoa; phylum Chordata; class Mammalia; order Chiroptera; family Pteropodidae; genus Pteropus; species Pteropus vampyrus. The sequence continues at coordinate 2,709,108 of NW_011888892.1, forward strand.
GTGGCAGCTGGCCAGAGGAAACCAGGGCCTGGGGGGCAGCAGCGAGGGTCCTGGGTTCCCGGCGACGCAAAGCCTCATCTAAGCAGAAGACAGTGGAGGGGCTGAAATTCTCTCCTTTCTTTTGGCCCTAAGATGAACAGAGCACGAGATGGTGGGAAGACACCAGATGGGCAGCAAGGGCACTGGGCTCAGATCCCTTCTGTCCACTCAGCTGTGACCTTGAGCAGGTCGGGCCCTTCTCCCGGGCTTGGCTCTGGCGTCTGTGACACGAGGACTGTGCAGGACACCGTCTGGCTCTGCCATGAGGCCTTGTCCCGTGGTGTTGGGACCGTGAGGCATTGGGGACATCTGAGGCAGGGCGCGTGTGAGACAGTGACAGGCACCTTCACTTTAGCTTGCTTCTTTCATAAAGTGGGAAATGGTATCATCTGCACCACTGTGCCGTCTCTAAGGAACGTCAAAATCACTGAGTAAGAATAACTCTTCTCTTGCATTGAAATCCATGGAGCGGTTTGAGTTCAGAGGGAACCGTTTCTACCTTTGCAGGCGGGTGGCAGAAAATTGGGATCCTGAAACAGTGGCAAGAAAGAGACCCCCAACAACCCCCTAGATGAGATCCAGGCTGCAACAGGACCCCGTCCACTCATGACCCATGACCCATGACCCATGACTCATGCATGACTCATGACCCAGGCAGCTTTCTGTAGGACAAGCAAGGATGAATTATTTGCTTCTCGATCAGGAAGGAAAGTGGGATGTCTTTGAAACCTCTTGCGAAGGAACCTGGAGCCACATCCAGCCCAGTGGCAAAGCCACACACACCGGTGAGACCAAGAAAGCCTGTCAGCCCAGGGTTCGTTATGGAAAGAAACCAGAAGAGTGTTTTCGTGAGCTGTCCCCTTACGAAAGCATGGATTTCGCCTCCTTCACGAGGAGCAACGTGACTCTTGCTTGTGTGTCTGTGTGTCTTCTTGTATCTCATTTGCTCGGCTGACTTGGCCAGAGCTCGCCTGGAGCCTGGGGCCTGGAGCGGGAGCCCACAGAGATGATTGCATCCTCCGCCCCGGGCTGGGCAGATGAGGCTGGTGCAGTGTCGGGAAGCTCCAAGTCATAAATCTCTCATTATAAGAGCCATTAGCCACACATTGCACATCGGGAGTCTGGGGACAGAGCTGCTGTCACCGGACCAGATCTGAGAGCCTAGCACTCGAGTGAAAACCTAGGCTCAGAGATGCTCGCGCACACTCTGCCATGACTGCATCCCTACTTAGAAAAGCAAAGAGGCCTCTCCACAGAACTCGCCACCGGATCAGCTGTGCGGACGCCTAGGACAAGGCCTCTGTTCTCTCCCGCGGTGTTTTTTGTTGTTGTTGTTGCAAGTTGTTTTGTTGTTGCCATTTAATGGAGCAAAGATTCTAGCACTCCGTGTCCTCTACTAGTCCCTCCTGCAGTGACAGACCCTAAACGTAGGCAAGAACCGAGAAACTGTCCCCTGAAACGTGTAAGCTCATAAGAATCAAAGGCTGCCTTAAATATTGTCTTGTCCACACCTGCCACTTTACAGAAAAACAGAAACAGAGGCGCAGACAGGGGCCAGAGACGTCCCCAGCTGTGAGTGGCTCGCTCGGCCGTGTGATAAAGACCTCAGATCTCTGGGTCTCGGTCAAGTTACCTCCTAACCACGCTCTGTCTAGCTGCGCTGCACTGCTCTCTCTCTGCAGTTGATTTTTTAAAATAACGACTTTATTGAGATATAATTCATATGCCATAAAGTTTAGCCTTTAAAGTGTACAATTCTACGGTTTCTGGATATTCACAAGTTGTGCGACCGTCACCATCGTCAGTACCTCATTTTCGAGCATTCCTCACCCCCCGAAGAAGCCCCATACCCATTACTCCCCATCACTTCCTTACCCCGGGCCCTGGAAACCATTAATACGTTTTCTGGATTTGCCTGTTCCGGGTCTGTCGTGTAAATGGAATCGTACGACATGTGAGTTTTTGTGTCTGGCTCCGTTCACCGAGCATCATGTATTCAAGGCTCATCCGCGTTGTAGTGCATGTCAGGATTCCATTCCTTTCTGCGGCTGAGTAATATTCATTGCGAGTCCACCGCGTGGATAGGCCACATATTGTGCATACGTTCATCAGCTGATGGCACTTGGGTTGTTTCCATTTTTTGATTATAACGATTATTCCATTTGTTGATTATTATGAACGATGCCTCCACGGACAACTGTGTACAAGGTTTTATGTGGACATAGGTGTTTCCCGCTCAGAGGCACACACCTAGGAGCGGAACTGCTGGGTCACGTGGTAACTCCAGGCTTAGCTTTTGGAGGTGCTGTCACACTGGTTTCCACCACGACTGTAGCATCTCACATTCCCACCGGCAATGAGTGGGGGTTCCAGTTCCCCCCATCTTTGCCAACACTTGTTATTGGCCATCTGTTTTATTACAGCCGTCCTAGAGGGTAGGAAGCAGTATCTCGTAGTTCTGATTTGCATTTCCCTGATGACTTATAACGTTATGACTCTTTTTGTGTGCTTATTGGCTGTCTGTATATGTTCTTTAAGAAATAGTTATTCAGATTTTTGCTCATTTTTAAGTTGGGTTATTTGTCTTTTCATAGAAGCTCTAGTTAAAATCTGCTTAACGATGCCTGCCATCCCCCCACCTCGATGAATGAGGGGATGACAGCGATTCGCAGACTCCCCCAGGCAGCGACATATCTGTGTATCTTCCATGATAGTGTCACTACTGCCACTAAGAGGCTAAGAGAAGGTCCTTTGGTGTCAAGTCCACATGGACTTGAATCTAGCTTGACCACTTATGAAGTCTGTGACTTTGACACGTCACCTAACTTCTCTAGGTCTCGGTTTCCCCATCTGTAAAACCGGAATCATGCTCTCTATTCTACTGGGTTGTTAAGAGCTAAGAGAGAAGATTCGCTAAAGATCTTTATGCTGCATCTCAGCCGTTGGGAAGCAGCCAGTACGTTTCTTTGTTTTCTAGCTCACCTTCGCATAGCATCAGCCACGGGCCAGGCACTAGCCGAGACCCCGGAGTCACAGCGAGGAGCAACATAAACAGAAAACCTCCCCCTCGTGGAGATCATATGCAGCTTACCACTCTGGCAAAAGTTCATGATGCTAGTTATGATTCGACATTTTTATTCTTGATTGCAAAATAAGTACAGCTCATCAGAAACAGAAACTAGAATGACAAGATAAAGGAAGTTTCACTAATGAACTTGAACTTTAGCGAGAGAGAAAGCATGAGCTTCAGTAATTACAGCTCCTGCCAGCTCTCCAGCACGGCCTTTCTTTCTTCTGTACTTGCACAAACACACGAAAGGGGACATGCTTGAGAGGCCACCCGCAGTGGGGCCACCGGGTCTCAGGAATGTTAAAAAAAAAAAAGAGCAGACACCAAGATTCAAGAGTTTAAGCAAAAAGAATAATAATACACACTAATCTGGGCGGAGCGGGGCAGGGGATGGAAGCCTAAGGACAGATAAGGGCAACAGAAGGCTGGATCCAGCGGGAAATGAGAGGGGCACTTGGGAAGAAAGAGCTGGAAAGACCTGATCTTGCAGCTTGCAAAACAGGTCCGTCTGGTCTGGGTGGGGCTGAGCAGGACACTGCATGAAGACAAACTGCTCCTCTCCAGCACCCTGCTGCAAAGCAGGAGCAAAACCCACTCGAACAGACGAGGTCGTGGGGTCGCGAGAAACGCCGCTCTGCTTGGAGGTCGGCAGCTCCGCGGTAGAAGCGCACACGCTGACCGGCGCCACCACGGACTAGCCGTGTGACGCGGACAAGTCACCGACTTTCTCCTGGTTTTCTCATCTGCAGAATGAGTCCAGCAATTCCGACCTCAGACAGCAGGTTAGACCCCCAAGTTCGTCTAAAGAATGTTCCTACCACCTGGGATATGAGGTATCTAGCATCGCCTAGCCGTGGAGTCCTAGCTCCTGTGGGATTGTCTGAGACGCCCAGCTGATGGCAGCCTCTTTGTGTGGGTGAGGGGATGGCCAAACCTAGTTAGAGATGGATGTCGACAGGCTGCTGGCTGTTTGCAGAAAGATACAGGTGGTCAGAGCAGAGAAATTTACCCTGTCATCTCAAAATTTACTTTAAAGATGTGGAAAAAAGGAATAGTGCCAAATAAATATAATCGGACCACTGGAAAAGAATAAGGAACTCAGAAAAAGACCCTCATATATATGGAAATGTGAAAAATAAGGAGATGATATGGATTTATTGCATTTATCCACAGTATGCCAGTGGATAAATGCAATAGAAATAAAATATAATAAATGATGTAGGGACAATTAGTCGTCATTATTTTTAAAACTAAAAATGAGTTCTTTACTTTTTACCATACCCCCTAATCAACTCCAGATAATCTAAAAACTTAAATGTGAAAGGCAAAACTTTAAAGCTATTAAGAGATAAAATAGTTGTTATCTTTATTATCCCGGGTATAAAAGGATATCTAAAATGTTCCCAAAGCAAACACTATTAAACAAAAATTTGATAAATTCAAGTATTTAAAAAAAATTTTTTGACTATTAATAGATGTGATGAAGAGAGAAGATAAGTAAAAAGACATTTGTAACCCATATAACAAAGACTTAGCATCAAAACCAATTTTAAAAACTTCTGTAGATATATGTGAGAAAGACTAGTGACCCAATGGAAAAATAGGCAAAGGCAGAAGAGGCATTTCCTAGAAGGGAACAGCTGCTGAGTACCTGGACAGGTACTCATCCTCATCACTGAGTACCCGGACAGGTATCCATCCTCATCACTGAGTACCCGGACAGGTACTCATCCTCATCCCTGAGTACCTGGACAGGTATCCATCCTCATCAGGAAACAGAAAAAGTGAAAATAAAACCACAATAAAGGCCCATTTTACACCCACCGGTTTGGCAAAATATCCACAACACTAAATAAAATATTGGTGAAGATGTGGGGTGTGGCTGGGGAGCATAAACTATCACAACCGCCGTGCAAAGTGACCTGGTGAATATGAGCCGTTTGCTCTTATTTGCAGCATTTCATTAAAATCTCACACTCCACTGATGATAAGATGCACCATTATTTTATGTATCACCACAAAAAAGTCTGCCAATTATACTCAAAGATGCCATTCATTTTAATACACATTCTGCTTTCAGATATATTAAAACATTAAAAAATACATTTTAGAATAGATGAACTATGGTACGTGTGTAAAAGAAATTCGTTCACATCTGCCAGGAAATACAAGGCTGTCCATAGCATCATTGTTTTTATGGTTAAAAACAAACAAACAAACAAACAAACAAAAACCATGAAACAATCAAAATGTTCTTTGACAGGAGAATTGGTAACTAAATTGTAAGATAGTCAACCATCCAGCAGTAAAAATAAATCACATATACCCACATTAACATGGGGACAAAAAGCAAATCAAAATAAGAACAGAAATCAATGGAACGATGGGAAAAAAGAAAAAAAATCAACAAAGCCAAAAGCAGTTTCTTTGGAGTTGGAGGAGATCAAAAAATCATTAAATTAAAAACACATACAAATAGTCCTCATTAGGAATGAAAGAGATGTTACTCCTACAGAGCTTACAGACATAAATAAGGAAATATTATGAATAAATTTTACATGAAAAAATTCAACTTAGAATAATGTACAGATTACTTAAAAAATACAAAATTGACACAAGATGAAACAGAAAATCTTAGAGTCCTATCGCTATCAAAGGAATGAACTCATTATCAAAAACCTTCTGATACAGAAAACTCCAGGCCCAGATGGTTTCACTGGAGACAGGAAAATGAGCCTGGGATGGAATAAAACTATTTGGAGGAAAACCAAACCTTCGTCCGGGCAGCCCTCAGGCACATCTGGGAAAGAGAAATGCTATCAAAAATTTAAGAAAGAAGAAACGTCAATATTACAAAACCCTGCAGAGAACAGAAGCACAAAAGCTGACCATGACACTATAAAAAAAACAAAAAAAGAAAGTTATAGACCAATAGTCCTCGACTTGGGGTGAATGGGCCCACAGGGGACTTGTGGCAATGTCTAGAAGACACTTTTGGTTGTCATGACCTGGGGGGGCGGGCAGCACAGGGCAGAGGCTGCGTGTCACCCTACGAGGCACAGGACAGCCCACGCGGGGAACTGTCCAGCCCAAAGGCCAGCAGTGTAGAACTGGGACACAGACCTAAAAGTTCTTAACGAAAGATTAGCAAATAGAATCCAACGGTATAGAACCAGGATCAGTTCATCCTGATAAGTAGAATTTACTCCAGGAACAGTGCTGAACAACTGGATATTTAGCTGGGGAGAAAAAAATGTGTACCTCATCCCTTACCTCCCACGATTCACAAAAATTAATCAGAGATAATCGCAGACCTAACCCTGAAATTAAAACTATAAAACTTTTAGAAGAAAACACAGAATATCTTTGTGAATTAGGTGTAGGCAAAGTTTACTTAAGCAGCAACCAGAAAGTAATAATCGTAAAGGCAAAAAAATAAATAAATAAATTAGACTTCAAAGCTAAAAACTTCTGCTCATAAAGAGAAATCGTTAAGAAAAGGCAAGCATAAAATATTTGCAAACCATATTTCCGTCAAAGGACAGATGCCCGAGGTCTATAACAAACCCCTACAACTTAATAATAAAAAGACAACCCAATATCAGGTAGAATTAGCAAATAGTCAACCACTCTCATTAGGATGAAAATAACCCATATTGGGCCGGTGGCTTGAGAAACACGGGCGGCCCCCACCTAGTCCAGGACACCATACTTCCTGGTCACCTGTGACTCGGCCAGACTTCCTCCTTTCTCAGGTGTGCCTGGGATGCTGGCTTCCGCCCTTCCCCTCGCCCCAGCCTGCTGTGTCTCTGGCTTGCTCTGGGCTGGCCCTGAAGCCCAGCAGGGAAGCCGCCTCATTGCGATGCTACTTTGGAGGCCAAGGAGGCCCCGCTCTGAGGCCCCCCACAGGGCTGCCTCGCAAGTGCATCTTTGTCCCTTTCTGCCACTTCTCTTGGCCCCAGGAACCCAGAGAAGGCAGCCCCCTCACTCTTGGAGCTTTGGCCTGGGGGTTTTACTGGGATGATCAAAGTGGGGTCACCACAGATTGACCCCCAATAAGTGGGGTCAGGAGTCATATGCAGAGTGAGCACAAAGCAAGTGTTCTTTCGAAGAAAATAGCTTGCTGCTCTACTGCTAGGCCTCGCATCACCCAGCAGGACCCCCGATGGCTGAGTTCTGGGGTTCACTCTCAGCTTCACAGATGATATTCGCTTAGGCTTATGCTTAATTCTCCTCCACATCACACAGCTTTCAGCTCTCAACACTCGGGGCAAGGACACAGCTTTCCTAAGGCCCCCAAACAGGGGAGGAAGTCCCTTTCGACCGGGGAATCTCAGCTCAGGCCCGTTCTCAAACTATTTCCCTCTGCGAGCTTTTGCTCCCGGAAGAAACAAACAGCGTTGCTATTCCCAGGGCACTTTTCCATGTGGTCCTGCGGTGGCAGCAGCTGCCCCTCCCCGACTGTCACCTCCCGAATCCGCCTTTGTCTCCTCAGGGCCTAATCGGGTGCTAGGGAGATAAAGCAATGAGGAAGAAACTTAGACTTTGGAGGACCTGCCACCAACTTGACTCCAGCAAAGTCAACTCTCAGAGCCCGTTCCCCTCTGCGACATGAGAATACCACCGACCGCCCTTTGTGGAACTTTGCAAATATTTGATACTTTCTCCATCCAAAGCTTTCAGCACGAGTGTCTGGCATGTGGCAGAAGCTAAGAAAAGGCAGTTGGCCATAGGACTGAGAGCTGATTAAATGTTTGCTGGACCAGGCTGACGGACAAGTGCAGGTTCTGCGGGGCTGGACCCGACCCAGCGAGCCCACGAGGACCTTTCCTTGGAGGCCAGGAAGCTGCGAGAGCCTGGGCCAGACTGGACCAGAGCCCCCAGGATGAATCTACAGAGAGGCGGAGGATTCCAGCCACCGGCTCCCCCTCCCTGGGGAACTTCCTTCCTGCCCCCTCTAGACCAGCTACCCCGGAGAAGTCCGCCTGCAACGCACACTCGGGGTGCAAGTCCCACCGCACCGAGGCCCCGCCCGGCCCATGAGACTTCGGGGCCCCCTGCTGGTGCCAAACCCAGGTCTGCTCACACTCTGTGCCCCCGACGTTGGCCTGAGAACTCCTATTTCCTCTGCCCGATCTACTCCTCTGGTTCCGTCGCGTGAGACTTTCTGGGCGTCATCTCTCTGCCGTTTCATTTTCGGTGGCGTCACCTCTGCCACGCTCCCCTGGGCCCGCTCTCATCGCTGTGAGGGGGCATTTCTAGTCCCAGACCTCCCAGTCCCTCGGATCTGGTGTTCCCGCCCCGCAGAGGCCATCACGCGTGGGGGCTACGCGGGCCCTCCCTTCACGGCAGAATCATCCGTGTCACCACCCGCGGTCCCAGGCACACTTCCAGCTCCTTGCCGATGCCGAAGGACACGGCTCTCCCCCTTCCTGACCTCCAGGCTCACCTGCGTCCTCAGCAAATGGACAGAAACGGGGAGGAGAGGCTGGATCGGAAACAGGGGAGGTGACCTCCCGCGCGCCTCGCGCCCACACCGCGGGTGGGGCACGGCCTGCGATGCCCTGTGAGGTCTGCACGTGCTGTGTCCCTCTGTGAGTCTCTGGAAGTCCCTGTCGCCCCCTGAGCACCTTCCTTCTTGCTGGGAGCAAAAGCAGGCCACTCCGCCTTGCTGGGCAGGTGGCTCGCTCACACGTGAAGGACCACATACTGTCCCTTCAGTCCCAGGAAACGTGCAAGGAGAGCCTGAAATGGATCACTATGTTCTTAACAGATTCCGGCTGCAGGACTGGAAAACAGGAAGTGGCGCGCGGACCGCCACGTGTCCGGCGTGTGTTTGAAATTCCTGGACGCGAAGGGAACAGTGACGAAAGTATTTACGAGTTAAACCCCGCCGGCCTAGTAAAATAAAAAACAAAAAAACAAACAAAAAACAAAAACAAAAAAACAGATACCTAGTAAAAAAAAAAAAGACAAAAAAACAAAAAAACAGATTTTTTCGTTTGCCTTTCATCTGTCAGCTCCTCCTGCCTTCCCCGGCCAGGCCGCTGCCTTCGGAACATCTTTTAGAAAATGGGGCGTGACGAGCAACGGGTCTCCACAGCCCCGTGTGGGGCGCTGCTGCCCTTGGTCTTCCAGGGTGCCGGCTGACGCGCTCCCACATTAGGCGCAAGTGCTTAGACCCTGACAGTGGCTTCTCTCATCCAAGAACAATCTGAGCTGTCACCACAGAGGCCACCATTAGGTGACAGGGGCAGGAGAACCTTGATTCACACTCTCTTCCCTGCAGGTGGGGAACAAGGTGCGGCCCTGACGGGCCATCGGGGTTACGAGAGGGAGGTTACGTGGCTAGGAGGGAGGGCAGGCCACCCTTTGCACGGCACAGGTTTCTGGAAGGGGCGTCTGCAGGGGTGCCGCACTGGGCGTCCGTCGCCGCTGACACCAAGAATCAGTTCTCGGATTAGGACAACCAGCCCCACCATTGGACAGAGCGTCCTCCCTCGTGGACATGGGGCTTGTGGAACGTTGAACTTGGGAGAGGGGCGGCTGGGGTGGTGGCCTACGAGGCAGAGTGTAGTAGACTGGCCTTGGCAAACCTGCCCCAAACCCGCCCGCGGCTGCTGTCAGTGACCAGCCCTGGTCCTGACGCTGTCCAAGGCTTCAGGGAAGAGTGAAGACTCCTCCCATCGCCCTGGGTGGCCGCTCTGCAAGCTGGGACCCTGGTTCTCAGCACCCAGACCGTCTACCACACACCAGCGCAGAGGCCACACCAGTGCTCTGACAGACAAAATTGCCTTTGAATTCTTTCATGGCCCTGCCTGAGTCAGATAAAAATGTCTGCCTTTCAAAGGCAGCCCTGCAACCCCCCGGGCCAGGTGACGAGGCTTGGGGTCCTTGATGACACAGCCTCTGTGTTCCCCCTCAAACGCAAAGCTCCCACAGCCGGATGTGGCAAGCCGACCATCGCCCCGCCAGGTTCTCAGAAGCTGGAAGAACAATGCCCAAGATGATACGAACACGGGAAAGTAGAAATAAAGAGGAAAGTAAGTGGGTTTGGTGCTTTTCCCACAAAAGATAACAGGTAATTGCTTTTTTATCACTGGCACTAGAAATTTGAAAGTAAAGGAGCGAGGCTGGATGTCACTCCTCAACCTCGCAGCCCAGAGATCCTTAACTTCTGCTTCTGCTGCTGAGAACTGAGCCACCCCACGCTCTCACGATTCAGTGAGAAAAACAGCCAAGAAACAGCACAGGTAATGACACCCATGTCACCGCCAACGGGAGAATCATGTTTAGATTTGGTTAAATGATTATATATTTACATCTCTCTACCTGCCCCCACAACCCCCGCCTCCCCCAAAAAGAGTTCTAAATCATCATCGATTCTCTAAATGTAGATTTTACCCAAGAAGAGACATCGGATAAGGGGTATGAGATGGTTCATGGCTTTCCCAGGAAATAAGAAAGCTGTTGCCTAGCAACCCAGCCCCCCAAAACTCCTGCCCGCCACCTGGCTCCCGTGAAACTGAGCATTTATAATAGACGTAGTTACAGCCTGCAGCTGCCAAGGCAAAGTGTTTCCCAAGGAAGCGCCCTCTTTCTTCCCTGGGTGGGTCCCTAAATATATGGTGAGCACAAAAGCTCCCTGCCTGAGCTCCTGAAGTTGTTTTCCTCTCAGATGAAGACCCTTGGAGTCCTGGACACTTTTCAAGTTCCCCTGCAATGCTGCTCAACAGAAAAGTCCTCTTTTGTCTCTAAAGAGTTCTCTGGATGCTCAAGAAATTCCACAGTCCAGCAGAGAAATCGCTGTCTCTTTTATCTGGAGGCAGTCCTCCAGGTTTCACTCTAGTACTGAGCATTTTGAAACGGATCACATTTTATCGAATATTGTCATAGGTTGACCGGGGTGTCTCTACCCTTAAAAAAAACTCATATATTGAAGTCCTTACCCCGGGACCTTAAAATGCGACTTTATTTGGAGAGGGGACCTTGACAGAGGTGATCGAGTTAAAATGAGGTCACTGGGGCGGAATGTCCTTATAAAAAGGAAAATGTGGATAGACACCTACACAGGAAGAACGCCGTGTGGAGCGAAGGCAGAGGTGTGGTGATGCTTCTAGAAGCCAAGGGACGCCAGAGGTGGCCAGCACATCCCCAGAAGCCGGGGGGAGGTGTGGAAGATTCTCCATCACAGCCTCAGTGGGCACCAACCCTGCCGACACCTCAGCCCAGGGCTCCTGGCCAACAGAGCGAGAGAACGCATTTGTTGCTGACACCTCCCAGTTCGTGATGGGAGGCACAGCGCCAGCTGAGGCAAGCGGGGAACTGGTCTTTGGCTGATGGGCAAGAGGTGTCTGCTGCAGAAAGCTGAGCCTGGAGTGAAATTAGCTTTGAAGTGTAATAAAGCTCGGATGTCTAGGGCCCTGGGGAAAAGGAGCCCTGGAGCTCAGCAAGGCAGCAGGGAGGGGCCTTCCCACCAGGCGGGGGAGGGGGAGGCAAAGGTCAAGGGTCGTATGTAGGAAGGCACTGAGTTGCGGGAGTATTTTTCGCATCGGAATATTCCTCTGTTGTAAATTGCTGAGAGCTTTTAGCAGGCAAAGCAAAATAGCTGTGACTAGAGTCAAAAATGCACTCTGGGGTCTGTTCCACAGCAGACGCTCTGACTATCGTGGGCAGGCGGAGGGGAATTTATACCACGGACAAGCTCACCCTGGTTAGGGAATGAAATGCCCACAGGGGGGAGGATGGAGTGGCAGGCGCTTTTTATGACAGGTGAGGGCTTCACGTCAAGGAAGCTGCCTCTATGAACTATGTCAGTAAAAGGTGAGATCAAACAAATAAATGCGTTTCAGTGATTTTTCTAGTCACAGAGACCTTCGGCCAAACTGCTGCAGAAATAAATTCATTCCATAAATACACTGTGAATGAAATCATCAAATATTAAAATCCGATTAAAACTTTTTAATAAAGCAAAAGGAATAGAATGCTTATTTCGTGATTTTTATAAAATGGGCAAAACTTCTAAGAGATATATTTGGAAAAGCTTGTAAATTAAATTTTTTCAGTGTGTAGTTATTAAACGTGCGACATGACTTCTGGGTTTTTTGAAATTTCATGTAAATATGAGACTTTTGGTGACAAAACATGAAATGTCAAATAATGACACTTTCGAAGTTGGGAGCAAAGCGCGCATTCCCAAGATCACGGGGTCACTATTTCAGATGACACGGCTGTGTCCACTTGTAAACGCAAGGGCTTGAGCGGAGAACTTATCAGAACTCCTAGAAGAGCTGACTAATTTAACCGCGATCTAAAACCACCTCTAAGAATCAACAATCTTTCACAAAGAGCAGCAGGAAGAGCTTAGAAATAGCAAGAAAATTATAATACAACCAGGAACGCATCGAACATGAAATGTGCCAGCCTTGTGTCGAGAAAATCATAAAATTATACTGAAGTAAATAAAAGAACAACTAAGTGAATGGGAGGCACGGCGTGTTTCTGGATGAAAAGGTCGAAATTGTAAAGTCGATTCTGCCCAAATTGATTCATAAATTCCACATTTAATTTAAAACCAACAGTAAACAAATAAAATGAAAAATTGACAGTCATAAATATAGTGAAAGAATCTACCCGAGACAATTTTGATAATGAACAATAAGAGCGGGATGCTGCCACACCACTTAATTAAAACAGCGTAGTCTCGGCGAAGGAGAAGATGGAAAAAATCAATGAAATAAAACAGACAGTAAGATGCCCAGGCACATTTGAGATTATGAAAGGGACGTTTCGAACAAAAGGCAGCAGAAGAGTAGACAAAACTGGTGATCCATTTGCGAAAATAACGTTATGGTCCATATTTAAAGCAATACACATGACTAAACTGAATTAAAGGTATACACATAAAAATGTTATATTAAAAAATAATAGAAAACTACTGTTTATAATTTTGAAAGTCTTCTCAAAGAAAACAAAATATCCAGAGGCCATAAAAGATTAACAACTGAACTATAAAATAATGAGTAACTTTCATATGACAAATATTGTTACATATAAAATTAAAAGGGAAGCAACAGACTAAAAGGAAATATTAAAAGGATTAATACCCTGGCTATAAAAGAAACTCTTATGATTATATTAGAAGAAAAGACTTTAGAAAAGTGAGTAAATGATTCGAACATGGCTTTCACAGAAAATTAAATGCGATGAGATAAAATACATTTAAAAGATGCTAGAGCTCTTTAGCAATTGGGAAAATGTACATAAAAACAATGTTTAAATAAATTAAAACAATACCTTGTACACCAAAGGATATTATTAAGAAAGCGAAAGAGAATCTTTAGAATGGGAGAAAATATTTGCATATCATATATCCGATAAGGATCTAGAATCCAGAATATATAAAGAACTCTCACAACTCAACAACAAAAAGATAAGCAACACAATTTAAAATTGGGCAAAGGATTTGAATAGACATTTCTCCAAAAAGCTATACAAATAGCCAACAAACACATGAAAAGATGCTCAACACTATCGGTCATTAAAGAAATACAAATCAAAATCACAATGAGATAATACTCCAAATCTGCCAAAACGATAATTAAAAAACAAAACAAAAAAACCCCAAAAAAACAAAATAATAAGTGTTGGTGAGGATTTGGAGAAATGGCAGCTCTCACACATTGCTGGTGGGGATGTAAAATGATACATCTGCTGTGGAAAACAGTCTGGCTGTTCTTGAAAAGTTAAACATATAATTAACATATTACCATATTGTCATATCTACTTAAAAGAATTGAAAACAGTACTCAAATCTCGTATGCGAATCTTCACATCGGTACTATTCACAAAAACCAAAATGTGGAAACAACCCAAATGTCCATCGACGAATAAATGGATGAACAAATTATTGTACCTCTATATGATGGAGTAATATTTAGCCGATATTATTTGAACGGATATCTGCTACAGCAGCCTCCAAACCATCATGCTAAGTAAAAGAAGCCAGATGCAAGAGGTCATATATGATTCCCTTCCATGAAATATCCAGAAGAGGTAAATCTACAAAGATGAAAAGCAGATTAGTCGGGGAGGGGAGAATGAGAAGCCACTGCTCACTGGGTACAGGGTTTTATTTTGGGAGCAATGAAAATGTTTTAGAACCAAATTCAGGTGGTGGCTGTACAACAGCGCGATGTTCTAAGCGCCACTGAATTGTACACTTGGAAATGGTTAAATTTTTTTTTGTCATGTGAATTTCACCTCAATTTACATGTGAATTTCACCTCAATTTAAAATCAACAATTATCTTTCTCTTAGTCTGGCTTGCACGCACACACACACATTCTATAAAAAATTCAGAGTTAGAACTAGGGTAAGTGGGTTCTCTCCACACCATTGACTCAACTGCAAACTGATAGAGCTTTTTGGGGAGGGAAATTTGGCAATATCTATCAAAATTTCCAACGTGCATACCTTGTGACATATCAGTTTCACTGATCGGATTCAGTTCTACACGTGTTCCAAGACAGACATGTACGTTCGGTGGTACTTTGTTTTAAAAAATGAAACAGAATAAAAACTAACCATCTGCAAATGGGTGCTGCTGGTTTTGAGAGCCTCGAAGAAGAAACTGAAGGACCATTTGGTCCCTAATTGCCCTTGAACATCCTTTAAACCACCCATAAATTACATACATGTGAAGTGTGTAAACAGTGCCACAGAGCAATAAAAACAGAAAAATATATAATTCACACTATAATGTACCTTACGTAGTTTCATAAAGCGGTTGTAATAAAAATTCAATCATTCAAGTGCGACACCGTTAGACACACTCCAACGACTCTGTAAACATCCACCCTGGCCGGCTCTGCCCGGGGACGAACGCTCGAGTGTCTCCGCGCCTTGGTCCCTTCATCTGAGAAACGGGGATGCTGTACACATCCGGCTAAGAGTCACTGAGAAGACGTGATGAGTTCATTCCGAGAAAGTGCCTGCACCGCAGCGGGTACATCTTAAGCATGCAGCAAATGTGGGGTATTATCGGGCACTCGAGGGGTCAACATTCCGAAAGGGGATGCAGGGACCTCACAGACAACGCCGCGTAGGCCATCGGGATGAGGGCGCTGGTGTCAGGGCGCATGCGCAGTGAAGGAGAGAGATGCAGCGCAGCGGGCTGGCGGTGCAGGTGCAGAGGTCCCTTCTCAACACCTCTCAGTCCCCGTGGAAGCCGCTTAGCATCACCCAGTCCCCTGAGACTGGACACACATGCGCGCGCACACACACACACTCAGCTCATGGCTGATACCAGCGCTCATATGCTTTTCCCCGGTGGTGACAGATTGCATTTCTCCATGTCTGAGCTATCTACCATTAGCACATATGTTTAAGAGCTCCCTGTGCTTGTTCTCTGGAAAATAAACTGTTGGGAAGAAAAATCAATTTTCATTAGTAGTGCCTTTACTTTCGAGAAAATCCTGTTTCAAGTGAAAGTGTGGGGGACGCTCTGAAAGCTCACGCCAGTCTGACCTTCCCTGAAGGCCTGAGCATGCTCTGGGGCTGTC
>NW_011888892.1:2724829-2727103 GCF_000151845.1 Pteropus vampyrus
GAACATGAAATGTGCCAGCCTTGTGTCGAGAAAATCATAAAATTATACTGAAGTAAATAAAAGAACAACTAAGTGAATGGGAGGCACGGCGTGTTTCTGGATGAAAAGGTCGAAATTGTAAAGTCGATTCTGCCCAAATTGATTCATAAATTCCACATTTAATTTAAAACCGACAGTAAACAAATAAAATGAAAAATTGACAGTCATAAATATAGTGAAAGAATCTACCCGAGACAATTTTGATAATGAACAATAAGAGCGGGATGCTGCCACACCACTTAATTAAAACAGCGTAGTCTCGGCGAAGGAGAAGATGGAAAAAATCAATGAAATAAAACAGACAGTAAGACGCCCAGGCACATTTGAGATTATGAAAGGGACGTTTCGAACAAAAGGCAGCAGAAGAGTAGACAAAACTGGTGATCCATTTGCGAAAATAACGTTATGGTCCATATTTAAAGCAATACACATGACTAAACTGAATTAAAGGTATACACATAAAAATGTTATATTAAAAAATAACAGAAAACTACTGTTTATAATTTTGAAAGTCTTCTCAAAGAAAACAAAATATCCAGAGGCCATAAAAGATTAACAACTGAACTATAAAATAATGAGTAACTTTCATATGACAAATATTGTTACATATAAAATTAAAAGGGAAGCAACAGACTAAAAGGAAATATTAAAAGGATTAATACCCTGGCTATAAAAGAAACTCTTATGATTATATTAGAAGAAAAGACTTTAGAAAAGTGAGTAAATGATTCGAACATGGCTTTCACAGAAAATTAAATGCGATGAGATAAAATACATTTAAAAGATGCTAGAGCTCTTTAGCAATTGGGAAAATGTAAATAAAAACAATATTTAAATAAATTAAAGCAATACCTTGTACACCAAAGGATATTATTAAGAAAGCGAAAGAGAATCTTTAGAATGGGAGAAAATATTTGCATATCATATATCTGATAAGGATCTAGAATTCAGAATATATAAAGAGCTCTCGCAACTCAACAACAAAAAGATAAGCAACACAATTTAAAATTGGGCAAAGGATTTGAATAGACATTTCTCCAAAAAGCTATACAAATAGCCAACAAACACATGAAAAGATGCTCAACACTATCGGTCATTAAAGAAATACAAATCAAAATCACAATGAGATAATACTCCAAATCTGCCAAAACGATAATTAAAAAACAAAACAAAAAAACCCCAAAAAAACAAAATAATAAGTGTTGGTGAGGATTTGGAGAAATGGCAGCTCTCACACATTGCTGGTGGGGATGTAAAATGATACATCTGCTGTGGAAAACAGTCTGGCTGTTCTTGAAAAGTTAAACATATAATTAACATATTACCATATTGTCATATCTACTTAAAAGAATTGAAAACAGTACTCAAATCTCGTATGCGAATCTTCACATCGGTACTATTCACAAAAACCAAAATGTGGAAACAACCCAAATGTCCATCGACGAATAAATGGATGAACAAATTATTGTACCTCTATATGATGGAGTAATATTTAGCCGATATTATTTGAACGGATATCTGCTACAGCAGCCTCCAAACCATCATGCTAAGTAAAAGAAGCCAGATGCAAGAGGTCATATATGATTCCCTTCCATGAAATATCCAGAAGAGGTAAATCTACAAAGATGAAAAGCAGATTAGTCGGGGAGGGGAGAATGAGAAGCCACTGCTCACTGGGTACAGGGTTTTATTTTGGGAGCAATGAAAATGTTTTAGAACCAAATTCAGGTGGTGGCTGTACAACAGCGCGATGTTCTAAGCGCCACTGAATTGTACACTTGGAAATGGTTAAATTTTTTTTTGTCATGTGAATTTCACCTCAATTTACATGTGAATTTCACCTCAATTTAAAATCAACAATTATCTTTCTCTTAGTCTGGCTTGCACGCACACACACACATTCTATAAAAAATTCAGAGTTAGAACTAGGGTAAGTGGGTTCTCTCCACACCATTGACTCAACTGCAAACTGATAGAGCTTTTTGGGGAGGGAAATTTGGCAATATCTATCAAAATTTCCAACGTGCATACCTTGTGACACATCAGTTTCACTGATCGGATTCAGTTCTACACGTGTTCCAAGACAGACATGTACGTTCGGTGGTACTTTGTTTTAAAAAATGAAACAGAATAAAAACTAACCATCTGCAAATGGGTGCTGCTGGTTTTGAGAGCCTCGAAGAAGAAACTGAAGGACCATTTGGTCCCTAATTGCCCTTGAACATCCTTTAAACC
>NW_011888892.1:2730758-2735562 GCF_000151845.1 Pteropus vampyrus
TGGGCAAAATTATTTTTAACCACCACAGTCGTTTTTAGAAGAGCCCTATTATTTAACAGTTGTGGTACATGTTACCCTGGGCATGAAAGTGACTCATAGCCCAGCTAAAGTCAGGCATAAGGCATGTCCCCAGCACTACCTCCAGAAGAGTGTGACTGCACCGCTAACACCCTCCTTCATCTCTGTGGACCTACTCACACCCAGCCTTCCAATACCTTAACCCCTCTTGGTCAAGGTGTCGCTGTGACCTCAATTAATTTCCTCATCCCTCTCTTTTATCATGTTAAGGAAGCGGGCATGACCTGCAAACCTAGCCAAGTGAAGGACACAAATGCTTCACTTGCTCTGGTCACTAATAAAGAAACCTTTGAAATGATTCACTTATTCTTACCAATATGCTATGGCTGTTTCAGGCTTAGCTCGATCCGTTGCCTGTGGCCCCAAGACGGCTAAGGAATCAGCAGGCAGAAGTTTCTTACAATGTTTAAAAAGAGCTCTCTCCTTTTTTCTCTTTGGAAAATCTATTTACTGAAATTTCTTAAACTACAATATTTTTCAAGTGGTAACAGGAAAGGACTTTCAATGAAGAATCCTATGTCTAGTGAAAATATAATTCAGAAATGAAGGGGAAATCAAGACATTCTCAGATGAAAAACCAAAAACAAAAACACTAAGAAATCGTGGCCAGCAGTCTTATCCCAAGAGAATGGCTAAAGGTAGTTCTCTAAACTAAAAAGAAAGAAAAAACCTTGGAATGTCATGAAGAAAGAACACAGTGAGCAAAAGTATAGGCAAATATAAAAGGTTTTCTTCTCTTGAGTTTTTAAATTATGTTTGATTGTTGAAGCAAAAATGATAATACAGTCTAATGTGTTTCTAAATTATGTAAAGGAGGTGTTTAAAACAACTATATTATAAATGGGGGAGGGTAAAAGTACATAAAGGGAGGTAAAGTTTTTATACTTGAACTGTCAAAATCATGATATATGTGTGTCTTTCTCTCTCTCTCTCTCTCTCTGTCTCTCTCTCTCTATATATATATATACATATAACATATCTAGAATAACCACTAAAAAAGCTATCCTTTTTTAAAGGATAAGATATATGCAAAAGTCATAATGAAATTCCAAATATTCATATGACCCACGGGAAGACATGAAAACAGAAATAGAAAAACAGAGAACAAGCAGAAAATAATAAATAAAATGGTTGACTTAAGCACTAACATATCTATAATTACTTTAAATGCAAATGATCTAACTACACAAATTGAAAGAGAGAAGTTCATGGAGTAGATGAGAAAACATGGCCCAACCATTTGCTATCTACAAGAAGTTCACTTCAAATACAGCAACACAGGCAGGCTGAAAGTAAAAGGATGGAAGCAGATACATCATGCAAGCATTAACCAAAGTAAAGCAAGACTAAGCTATATAATATCAGATGAGGGAGACTTCAGAGCAAAGAAATTACCAGAGTAAGAGAGTGACATTATATAATGATAAAAGACTCAATCTACCAAGAAGACATAAACATCATAAACAAGTATGTTCCAAAAAAACAAGGCTGAAAAATGTGTGAAGCAAACGCTGATAGAACTGCAAGGATTAATAGACAAATCTGACATTATATCTGGAGATTTGAACATCCTTCTCTCAACTGTGGATAGAACAGCTGGGTAGAATATCTGCAAAGATACAGAAGAACCCAACACAAAAACCAACAAAATCTAATTGACACTTAGAGAACACTGTACTCAGCAACAGTAGAATACACATTATTTCCAAGTGCCCATGGAATATATACCAGAATACACCGCATCTTGAGCCGTAAAACAAACATTAACAAATTTAGAAGAACTGAAATCCTATTGAGTGTGTTTTCTGACTACAATGGAATCAAACTGGAAATTGATAACAGAAAAAATAACAGGAAAATCTCTAAACACTTGGAAACTAAGCAACACACTTCTAAATAATCAACAAGTCAAAGAGGAAGTCTCGAAGGGAATAAAAAAATAAAGTGAACTGAATGAAAATGAAACTATGACATATCGAAAATTAAGGGACATAGCTGCAACCGTGCTGAGAGGAAAATTTATAGCACTAAGTGCATACAATAGAAAAAAAGGAAAAGTTTTGAATCAATAGTCTAAGCTCCCTCCTCGGGAAACTAGAAAAAGAAGAATGAACTAATCCCAAAGCAGTAGAAAGAAGGGGATGACAAAGGTAAGGCAGAAATCGATGAAATCCAAAAGAGAAAAACGAGAGAAAAATCAGTGAAACAGAGAGCTGGTGTTTCGTAAAGACCAATAAAGCTGTCAAACTTCTAACAAGAAGAAAAGAGAAGAAATTAGATTATCGACATCAGGAATGAAATGGGACATCACTACAGATCTGGCAGACATCGAAAGAATTATACATTATGACCAAGTAGGGTTTATTCCAGAAATACAAGGCTAGTTCAATATTCAAAACTCAATGTAATCCACCATATTAACAGGCTAAAACTACATGATCATATCAATGGAGGAAAAGCATTTGACAAAATTTGGTACCGATTCATGATGAAACTCTCAGAAAAACCTACAAAATCTACAAAAAGGGTAACACTAGCATTATGCTTAATGGTGAAAGACTGAATGCTTTTCCCTAAGATCCGTTAACAAGGTAACGGATGCCTGCTTCACCATTCTTATAACTCTGCAATAAAGCAAGAAAAGGACATGAAAGCCATACAGACTGGAAGGAAAGAACTAAAACTGACTATTTGCAGATAACATGATTGCCCACATAGAATATCCCAAGAAATCTACAAAAAAGTTTGTAGAACTAAGGTTGCGTGATACAACATAAACATAAAAAAATCAATTGTATTTCTATATACTAACGATGAAAGCATAGATACCAAAAGCCCAATAACCGCATTTGAGTGTCAAAAGAAAAAAAGAAAAAAAATGAAATTCTTAGGTTTGAATCTGATAAAACACGCATAGGACTTTTGTGCTAAAAATGGCACAACAGTAATGAAGAAAAGTCCAAGAAAATGTAAATAAGTGGAGAGATATTCTGTGTTCACGGATTGAAAGATTCAACATAGTGAAGACACCAGTGCTTGACAGCCCGCTAACTAGTCACGTAACCCACACTGTGAGGTGCTGGCGGATAGAGACACAGACACCAATGGACCGAAATAAAGAGCCGAGAAATGGACCCACACAGGTACGTCCAACTGATCCTGACAAAAGTCCAGAAGCAATTCAGTGGGGAAAAGAGAACTTTTTCAACAAATGGTGCTGAAAAATAATTGGATATTCATAGGCTGAAAAGCTATCCTCGATCTAAATATCACCTCTGATACGAAAATTAACTCAGAAGGAGTTACGAACTTAAATGTGGAATGTAAAACTACAGATATTTTAGGGAAAAAAGAGGAGTAAATCTTTAGGTTGTAGGGCCAGGCAGAGTTCTGGATACCAAAATGATCCAGAAAAGGAAAAATCGATATACTATCACAATGAAATTATTTTGCCATCAATACCTTGTTCAGAGGATGAAAAGACAAGCTATGGAAAGTGAGAAAATATTTGTAAACCACATTTCCAACGAAGGACTCATAGTTAAAATATAAAAAATTCAAAACTCAATAGTAAGAAAAATAAACAATTCGATTAGAAAATAGACAAAAGACAAAGATATGCTTCACCAAAGAACGTAAATAGATGGCAAATAAGCACACGAAAAGGTATTTAAAATCGTTCTCCATAATGAAAACGCAAATCAAAACCACATGAGATATCACTACGTATCAGAATGGCTACAAACAAAACAAAACAAAACAAAACAAAACAGAACAAAACTAGTGTCAACGCCAAACGCTGGCAAGGAAAACTGGGTCGCTCAGACACTGCTGGTGAGAATAGGAAATGGCACAGCCGCTCTGCAGTTGCTTGAAAAGCTACGCACGCAGCTACCCTACGACCCGCCGACTGTGCTCCTACACGTTTCTCCCAGAGAAAAGAAGTCTTATGTTCACACAAAAACCCGCATGTGAATGTTTACAGCAGCTTTATTCGTAATCACCCCAAACTGGAAACAACCCAGATATCCTTCAATGGATCAACAGTTAAACGAAATGTGACAAACGTCCAGGTGTGTGACAGATGAGTCTGAGGGACGTAGTGTACGGCAGGATGACCAGTTGCCACCGCTGGGACACAGAAAAGTCGCTAAGAGCAAATCCTAGCCGATCCCACCACAAGGAGTGTTTTCTTCCTCTCGTTGTATCCATATGAGATGATGGATGTTAACCAAACCACTGTAGTAATCACGTCACGATAGATGTAGATCAAACCATCGCGCTTTATGCCTGAAACTTTTACAGTCGTATATGTCAATAATTTCTCAATAAAACTAGGGAAAAAAAACAAATTGTGGTACATCCATATCATACTATTCAGCGATAACAAGGAATGAACTGTTTGTACATGCAACAAACTGAATGACTCTAAAGAATTATGCTGAGAGCAAGGCCAAGCCCAAGGCTATATTCTGTGCATTCCATTTGTATAACATTCTCAACAGGATGATAGAAATGGAGAACAGATAAGGGTGGAGGAGGGGTGGGCGCGAGAGGGTATAAAAGGTCAACAGGGTGGTCCTTGTGGTGATGGAAAC
The DNA here is from genome assembly GCF_000151845.1 of Pteropus vampyrus. Lineage (NCBI taxonomy): Eukaryota > Metazoa > Chordata > Mammalia > Chiroptera > Pteropodidae > Pteropus > Pteropus vampyrus. The sequence continues at coordinate 2,735,435 of NW_011888892.1, forward strand.
GTTCTATGTCTTGACTGCATCAAAGTCAATATACTAGTTGTGACATTGTGGTTTTGTAAGATGTTACTATGAGGGGAACCTAAGGTAAAGGGTACATGGAATGTCTCTGCATTATTTCTTAAAGCTAC
>NW_011888892.1:2735882-2747843 GCF_000151845.1 Pteropus vampyrus
GGGTGCAGTGGGTGACGGCATGCGGGTTCCTCTCTCAGTAGATCAGAAACTTCTTGCACAAAGTGCTGGGTTCCGTTCATTCCTTTCTCCCCCAGTGTGACCTATAGTCTCTCACATGGCAAATATCTCGTAAATGCTGGAGTGAATTCCTAGAATAAAGTATCATATAGGGGGTACCTAGCCCCCCCGCCCCCACCCCCGCCAAAAAACAACCCTGAGGCAAAAAGAATTTGAAATCAGAAATTGAAGCCCCAAACTGAGAATGAAGACACCCGCGTTGAAGGCAGCCTGCTGTAGGCCAGCAGATCCAAGGACCACAAGATTCCTTCACCAGGCAGAGTTTCCTCAAATTCACGCCTTGGGCCATAGACGCCATTAGAGATTGTTTTACGTGTAGTGTCTCCAAGAAAAAGGCCCAGAGGAGAAGCCAGTGGTTAGCAGGATTTAGTTGAAAACTGGCTTCCTTGTTGATAAAGAGAACATTACGCTCTTGCTAAAGGCCATCTTAAAAATACTGCATATTTCTGAGTTCCTGCAGGGTAACGAGAGGACAGCTATGTGTCAGTCTGTTGGTGGTGTCACTGCAAACGGTCATGCCGACAATTGAATTCGCCCACTAGAACAAAATAGGACCTGCTTTTCCAAGGCATTTCGAGCCACTCCTTCCATTTTCCAGTCTTTGGAGACAAAGCAACTGGGCGACTGCCTGGGGTGACAACCTGGAAGATCGGGGTTGTCAAAATGCCAGAGAAAGTGGAGATGCTTGGGGGAGGCGGGAAGGAGTTCCTTGGAGTTCAGTTGATCTTTAAATAAAAAATTTTTAGGTTCTCCAGCCTGATAGTCATGTAGGGAGGAGGCAGGAGAATGAAAATGTTAATCGAGCTACATTCAGAGGCTGCAATCTGCTGATCGGCCCTGCAGCCAGGCCAGGAGGAGCCTTCAGAACAAAGGGAGATTTCTGCTGGGGTTGCTAACAGCCCATGCCCCACACCTGTGAAGGGGAAACAAGAACCAACAGTCACTCCCCATGGCTAAAACCATGGGGAACCTGAGGATTAAAGGCTGGGAACTGCCCGCAGGCCTTTCACGCTACACGTTCTTACCTTTTCACGTTAAATCCACCCCCCTTCCGCACCCCGTGTCCATATCAAGTAATTAGGAACTCAAGAATGACACGTACACTGAATTCCCGGAACACTCAGGGTCCCTCTCACTCTGCCTCCGAGAGGAGACCACGCTCTGTCTGTGGAGTGTCCCCCCTTTTCCAATAAATGTTCCTTTGATTCTAACGTTGGCGTGTGTTGAATTCTTTCGACCCTTCCCTCCATGCAGGACTTGGTGTCCGCGCGCCCCGCCCCCGCTCGGGGAAGTTTGCCCTGTCCTGCGTCATAGCACCTTCCTAAAAAGACTCTTCTCTGAATGTGAGCTCCTGGAGAACAGGGCTCCCCGGTCTGTTTTGTTTACTGCCATTTTTCCCATGCCTGAAACCACATAGCATATACTCAATAAATAAGTGCTGAACGAATGAAGGCTTTGCCTTTGTTATCACGTGTCTTGGGTTACTGATAGCAGCATGAAGTGTGATCTGCCTGTGTCCTTGTTACATCCAGTCCCAGGACAGAAGCCTCCACCCCGACACGTCCGTGCAGGTCCAAGACCTCCCTCCACGAAACCCGAGGAAACACAACAGCGCGGAAACTGGGCGTGCTCAGTCACAGAAGTCCTCCTGGCAAGCAGGAGAAGCTGGGCAGGTGCTCCCCCATCCAGGTGTTCTCTCTGCATGGGCGATGCCTCCAGCAGCTGCTGACCCCAAAGAAGGCTCTTCTCGTGAGTGTTCATTTCTCGGAAGTTGAGAAATCACCAATCAGGTCTGCTTGGACCCGAGGCTGGACAAGTCCTGCCAGGAGACACTGACCATGAAGGACATCCGGCTGGGACACAACGCGATGCCGGCCGACCTGCTATCTGATTGCGTGGCGTTTCCTTCCGACTAGGTCATACCATGTACCCAGGGTGAAAGGAAATGCAGAAGCATGCCTTCAAGAGGCAGAGGGCAAAGTCCTAAACACCGAGCTCTTGCTACACGGTGAGGATAAGCTATCTAGTCTCTCTGAGCCTCGCCTTCCTCGTGTGTGTGGTACGGATAGAACCAGTGTATGTAGTTTAGGGTTACTGTGAGAATTACAGACAGTGTGTAAAACCCCCAGCTCACCACTGCAATGCAGCAGGGAGCAGAACATATTTCCAGTAAATGGTTCTGGCCAAATGGGCATCGGTTTTGGGCGGAGGGGGACCACAAGTCCTGCCTCACACCATAAATCAATTCCAGATAAGTCAGAGCTAAATAAGAAAGGTCAAATGATAATGTTTCAACAAGAAAACATTGGAGAATATCTTCATGATTTGGGGACAGGCAAAATTTTCCTGAAAAAGGGTACCAAAAAGCTCTAATGATGAAAAAAATGATGGATCAATTGGACTTTAGGAAAATCAAAAACTTGCATTCATCAAAAGACACCATTAAGAGAATGAAATATCAAGCTACCGATGAAGAAAATACATCTACAGTACATATATCTTTGTCCTTGATATATAAAGAGCTCCTACAAATCAATAAGAAGGCACAAAACACAACTTTAAAAACTAAAGGCGAAAGACTTGAAAAGGATTTGATGAAAGAGGACATCCAGCGTCCAATAAGCATATGATAGGTGTTCAACGTCATTAATCATCAGAATAACTAAATTAAGAAAACACCTGTGAAAGGCTAAAATTAAAATTTTTGACCACACCAAGTTTCAGGGAGAATGCAGAGCCACCCCCATCCTCATACATTGCCAGCGTGGAATAAAGTGATGCAGCCGCTTTGGAAAATGGTTGGGCCTTACCCACAAAGCTAAAAAAGAGACACATGATACCCACGCTACGATGCAGCCTTTCCACTCCTAGGCGGTACGCTCGAGAGAAATGGACAAACGCGTCCACCAGACACACACGAGAACATCTGTGACAGATTTATTCCTAACAGCCAGACACTGGAAACAACCCAGAGGCCCACCGAGAGCGGAAGAGGCCAACGGTGGTATGGCCACACGACACTACGAAAAGGCAGGCTAGGACACTGAATCCACTCAGGCACAGGTGAATCTCAGACGTAATGTTGAGCCAAAGAAGCTGGATGCCAGAGCAAGGCTGTAGCGTCCCGTTTCCATCAAGTTCAACGGCAAAAACGGGCTATTGCCACAGGAGTCAGACGGCGGTTACCCTTGTGAGGTGGGTGGGGATCGTGCTTACGGAAGGGAGGGCGCGTGAAGGCACTTTCTGATTTACCCGCCACGCTCTGTCTTGACTTGGGTGGTGGTTGTGGACGTATATACACGTGCGAAAATACAGGTGTTAGGCTTCGCTCCTAACACCTGTGTGCTTTGCTGCGTATCCCATTAAACACAATAGAAACCCACTAAGCACAGTGTCAGATACACAGCAATCGCTCAGAAAAGTTAGTGACATATCATTAGAGTTAATTTTAGCATCACGATGATAGATTTCTTTCCTCCTAACCCCATCTGCCACTAGGTTTCTCTAAAATCACTGCAGAAACAATACAATACCTTTTAAGCTTCAACCTGGTCGCTTTTAAACGACTTCTGTTGGCCCTTTTGTCTCAGAAAAGGTATGAAAGTCAAAGACGCCTTTGTTTCAAATGAGTCCTCCTGCTGATTACACCGAGGCAAGATATTCAGCAAAACGTGGACACAATCAAGCCGGCATCAAGACAGGGGAGGAAACAAACGGAGAGGGCCGCCAATCATCAGATGCAGCAAGTAACCTGCAGACTAACTGCACCGGCCCCATACCGCTGGCTTTAATTCTCAACACTCGCCATCCTCGGGAGTCTTATAAAATACTGGAAAATCTCTGCTGAATATCCCCTTTATTTGGGGACAACAATCTGATTACTGTCCACACAAAAGAAGCAACTTCTCCCAAGGACGTGTATGTTATCAGTTGGACTCTCCCTTAAAAGCAGGAAATTAAATAAGGGAGGTGAGGCCATGATAGAGCTGGTCCCACCCGACTCATCGGCATTCCATTTCTTACTAATTTGCAACTTGCCTTTGGGTTAACCTTGAATGTTTACAGGATAAATGGATCGGGCTTTGGAGAGGAGGTGGGGGGACCGGTAAATAAAGTATAAAGTAAAGAATACTCCAAGCACCAGCTTCCGACTAGAACAGGAACTGGAAGAGGTGGGCACGGCTTATACCTCTCAGCACACTCTGCTTAAAAGAAACTAGTCAAACGCTTCAAGTTCACATGTGGGTGAATGTCAGTGAAATCGGCATCGCACAGAAATGCCCACGGAACCGGCGGGTAGGAGGCCCTCCACAAGAAGTTACCTCGCTTCAGAGGCTGCTCATTCTCAGAGAAATAACTGCGTTCCACAAAGATGTCGGTCTGTCTACATCTGAGACAACAGTACCTTTTAACTCGCCATAAAACTCTGTTAATGCCGGTGAATTTGTGAAGTGAGTTATCCTTACGTTAACCAAAATTTCTGAAAAATGTCTGGCTCGGCCTGTGTCAGGTCGTACATGAATCTTTACTTCCTGATATCAGAACTAGCTGGTGGCCTGGCACCTAGTTATGCCAACGCACGGGCCAAAATGACTGCTGCTCACACGCCATGTCCCATCGTAATAATGTCAGGTATCTGACTTGTGATATGGAAGATTGCAAAATGTCAACGGCAGGTACTAACGAGGTGCTAAAATGTGAGAAGCGGGGACAGGGAGGAGGGACATCGAGTGGCCTCAGCACAGGGAGCCAAAGTGACCCCAGCTTCTTCCTTCCTGATCAAAATAGAACACAGTTTCTCCCCGTGCTCATCAGACCTAGATGCTTTTCTAGCTACAGACTCATGAAATGATCCTTGAAATTATATTACCAAGAGAAAATTTCCTTCATTGCTTATTTTGATATAATTTCAATAAATGTACAGTATGTGAAATTATTTCATTTCATCCCGGTTCCGAAAATGAAATGGAATTCACGAGCCAGTCCGTGGAACACGCCAGCTGAGGACACACGAGCAGTGTACTGTTTGCTGTCGGACCGGGTTCCCAGGCAGGGGGTTCTCTCTTCCAGGGTGAAAACAGATAACCCTTTAGGACCAAGGTCATCGTCAAGTTCATTCCCAGTGGGGTGAACCCTCGGTTTTAGATTCTTAAGTGGCAACCCAGACACCCTATTTCTTCAATCTATTGTGTGATCTTGAAAAGAAACGCATGGAGAGATCTCACAGAGCCAACGGGGGTCAGACGCCATGGAACAGCCTTGCGCCCCCAACGGTGACCCCAGATAAGGGGCCCACGTGCAGGCCCAAAGGCCGACCCAGAGCGGCCCAGGGCATCTCTGTGGATTCTCTGTAAAGGCTGGAGAGTAAGGTTTTTTCCTGGGAAACATGTTAAAATGATGTCAGGTTTTTCGTGACTTTATAAAACCATGACATATTTAAGACATGTAGAGTTATAAGGAATAACGAACTTCACGATGGCACACTCACCACTCAGTTCAAGAAATAAATGTCATCAAAGTTGGTGTATTTTCCCCAGTAACACCTTTCACCAATATACATACCCCATTGTACCTTTCCCCGATGACACCCTTGCCCTGAATTTGGTGCGTATCCCTCCTTCAGCCATACGTGGTACTGTTTCGCACGCTGTCAAATATTTATAAATAGCATCGCACTGTCTATACTCTGCTAGAAATGACTTTTTCTGCTCAGAGGAGTTCCAACTGGTTCCTTTTCACTACTGTATAATATACGTGGGCACCCCTTCCTCCCTCCGTCCCCACCTTTTGAATTCTCAAATGTCCTACATCAGACAGGTTATTTACCACCAGAAGAGAATAAAGTTTGATAAGCGAAGCGTCCAGCACTCGACTATGCCCCACTCCTTCCATGTTCTCTCTCTCGGGGGATGACGGATGGTGAGAGTCAGAAACCTGGACTCCCCGCGACACACACCCCCCGCCCCCCGCCCAGGACCACGCGTTGCTGCTGTCCCCCGTTATATCTCAAACCTCTCTCGTCTCCCCCTTGGCTCTCATGACCTCACATCGGGAGCCCCCCGCCCCCGACCGCGTCCCGTGTTACTTTACGAGCTTCATTACTGGTCTCCTGCCTCCAGTCTCGCTGCCAGAAGTGCCACTCGAAAACAGAAACTTGAACCTCATCGAACCCTCCCCTCCGCGTTAAAAATCCTTCAGCGGCTTCTCATTGTTTTCAGGGTGAAATGCAAACTCCCAAGCCTGATGTATAAGACTCCTCGTCATCTGATCCTCGCCCATCTGGCGAGCCGGCTTCATCCAGCACCAAAGAGCTGCTGACTTCCTCCAGACCGGCTGCCTGACCTCTCACCTCGCCCGTGGTTTCTTCTGTCTGTGCACGTTCACCTCCTTTCCCTGCCTGGCCGTGCTGGCTACTGGTCTTTCAAGACTCCTCCCAGCATCCTCGGGTCTTTTCTGGGCCCCCACCCCATTTCCAGCTGGGCCTCAACTCCATGATTCTCAGCATCCCCATGCTGCCTCTCCCGTGGCGTGTCACATTGACTGGTACCCACCTGTTCACCTTCCCCCTTCCCCACACGGAGCTGGGCTCCCGGCTTATATTCCCACGACCTAGCTCAGTGCCCACTCCTGGCAGGTGCTGAGTGAATGCTAAGTGACCTGTATCAGGCTACCTGGGGAAAGGGATGGCCACGTGCACTTAGAGACCCTGAAGTACAATCATCCCATTACCGGACGTATAGAGAAACGTGGCACTCTACAAACGTGGATTTTCTACATAACTGAAATGTATCTCTTCAAACCAGAAATACTTTTATTTAGTAATTTACTCAGAAGTTGTTCTAAAAATAGTATATGCTGCTGAAACCTGGATCAGTTATCTCTAGCCTCATTTATTCTCATAGGTCAGTGTCTGTGCCCTACAGTTGTTAAATATTTTGAAGATCACTTTTTTTTTTTTTGCTTTCTTGAATTTTTAAAGTAAGCAATAAAGACATTTCCAATATTTCCTGACGCTCCATTTAATGAGCATCCATCTTTACGTGGTGGAATCTGCACGCAGGCTTTAGCCCCACATCAACAGACCCCATCGACAAGGGCTGAGCTCTTACGTGGACAGGTGATATCCCCTCTGTCAATGACCTTCACTGTCACCGACCCCTTCTCGGTCGCCAGGGAAAGTCCTGTGTTTCTGTCAGGCCTCTTACAGCGCCGTTTAGAACGGCCACTGGGAGCAGAAACAAAGGCAGCAAGAAAAAGACCCACGGCTCGGCGTGGCGGCCCCATCGCGCTGTGTCCTGGCCCTCGCCTCTCCTTCCAGCTTCTGCTCCGGAGCCTGGCCGACGTCATGCCACCGTTCCCTCATCTCAGTGCTCATGGAAGTTACCAGAAGATGGGTATCAGAGAAGGAAGATCATTCTGCCGTATCTAGGCTTAAAAACACCAGCCAACCAGCCAGCTTCATCTTGTTCTTACATGATGCCAACTGGCAAAGTCAGGATATTTTATATAACGGCTTCGTCCAGAGTCGGTTTTCTTGAGTAAGCTAGCCAGAAGTATTTTCCTGCAGTTTAGTAACAGCTCTTGGTTATGACTAAAATACTCGACGGGAATTCTACTGAAATTAGACCCTGGACAGTGTCAGGGAGAACGCAGCATCCCGTTATCTCTGATAAACTACGCACCATGAGACACCTTGGCACACGGCGCGGTACCTGGATTTTTTAAGCTCTGGGCCTTTTCACTTCCCATGACATCGGCTTCTGTGAAGTAAGCTGTCTGAAGGTTACACACTTTCCGTTCACAGTGTTTGCTCTCGGCGATAAATGTCGTATTTCTACTCGACCCCTCCATTTGCTCCCCGATAATCTTAAGTTTGTTCCCTGAGCGAAGCCACCCATAAAAGAGAGTCTTCCCCTTCCCGGTAGACGTTTCTCATTGGGCAGCACGAATGACCTTCAGAATGAAATGAGCAAGGGCCCCTCCGTTTTTAAGTTGGTGAGACTCAGGCCAAGATGAAAACACGCCAGTGATTACAGCCTTCGTTTTTAGTTTCTGCATCTGCTTGCAACGGGCAGAAAACTGAAATTAATTTTCCACTTTACTTCATTGGCAAACTATTTTTCACTTTGCTGAACGTTCAAGGCATAGTGATAAATGGTAAGTAAGTAAGAAGCCACCGGCGTTCTCAGTGCACGGTCGGCGGCCCCTCCACGACTTCTCAACGGACAGTGTTGCCTGGCCCTCCCTGGGGTGGAGGCCTTGTTATTCTGTAGGGCCCTGACTCACTGCCACTGGAGGACACAGGTCTCCAACCAGAGAGACCTCGTGGACATTAGCAGAGACACAGCTCGTTACTAAGAGATGTCGGCATAGGGGTCCTTCGGTGACGGCCAAGGGACCCGAGCGGGTACACCTGCTCTTGTGTACCCCGGGTCAGGAGGTGTCTTCAGCAAAGGGCCAGACAGCCAGGCTCGGAGGCCACGCGGTCTCTCGCTCTTCAGCTCTGCCACCGCGGGGTGGAGGCCGCTGTGGGCGACGCCAGGGTGCACGTGCCCGGCTGTGTTCCGCGCATCTTCACGGACAATGAAACGTAAAGTTCGTATAACTTTCACGTGTCACAAAATATTCTTTTTCCCAAACTGTTAACAACATGGAAACAATTCTTAGCGCAGAGATCTTATGAAGACGGGCAACGTGGTTTCTAGGACAGGGTCTCCTGGCCTCCCAAAGCCCGGGCAGAGAGCGCAACGCCGTGGCCCTCAGCAGTCAACTAAAGGCCCGATGTGTGGGTTCGAACCTCTCAGAGACGTGCTCAGAGCGGACCCCAAACTGAGTCAACATGTACCGTCAAGGGTATCGGGATGGTCGGAAGGAAACCTGGAAATGTTCTGGAAACAAAGAATCTTTGAGAAGCGCGCCAAGAATGGAATGCACTGCCTGCCGCAGGCCGATTCCTAATTCCGGCCCTCACCCTCTAATTAATCTTAATGGCAGCGCGGCCTGCTTCTGCTCCTGGCGTAGGGATGGAAATTCGGCGTGCATTTTATTCCAGCATCTGTGAGGCTTCAGTACCTCGGGAGTGGGTGATTCCATGGCAATGAAATTGGAAACCAGCGAGCGGCAAGCTCTCTGGGATTCTGTAGCTCACACAGGCGAGTGTGGGTGTGAAATTGTGGGCAATTACATTTTACCACAGCGAGGCAAGTTGCTGCTGAATTCATTAAAAATTCGCTCTCAGGACCGGGTTGTGGAACTGTGAAATTTCGGTGCTTCTGATGGAAAAAATAAATAAATAAAAGCAAACGTTCGCTGTCTGTGCTGCAGGGGACTGCAGAATAGCCGCACGCAACGAGGCCTGGAGGTGACTGGCGAACGTCACCTCCTGGAACTGCAGCTGCAAATTAAACGAGGCGACTCTCAGGGAGACGGTGGTGCCTGCGTTCCAAGCTGGGCGGAGGACGGAGACAGAGGCCAGGCATCAGCGGGCAGAGAGGCTGCGTGAGCCAGCGGGGAGCCAGCCCCCTCCTCCCGCCCTGCTAAGCACCCATCAACACCTCCGGATAGGAGGGCAAAGACCGACAGGGGTGTAAATTTGGAAGTTAAGTGAGGAAAAAAAACCCCACTGAGAGCTGAAATAGGAGGGTGAAAGCTGTGACTAGGAAGGTCTCCATGATTAAAAGGCAGCCAGGAAGAAGCTGGGCCTGGGCGGAAGCATTAATTCCTGGCAGCTAAAGCTCCAGAGGGGTGGCCCCCAGGGGAGGTGCTGGCTGGCTTCTGTCTCCTCCATGGAGAGCAGGCTGCACACTCAGCTGCCTCTTGCCAGTGTGTTGGAGCCTTTGTTAGCATAGCCCAGCGGGGGGCCTAAGGGAGGGAGGAAAGGAGGCCCTTCCCCTCTCCCAGGCAAGGTGAAAGCGAAGCCGGAAGGCCTATGGCTGCCGGGACAAGCATCTTGAACTGAAGCTCTCTGTATTCTTCTGAGCAGGACTAAAGGGAGGGTCCAGGTCGGAGGCAGTGGGAGACAGTCTCGTAAACAGAATTCCTCCCCTCTCTGCATACTGCGTGAGACGGAGCAGGTGCGCACACACCAGACAGCAGTTTCAGCTTTGTTAACTGCCTCCTGGGCCACCTGGGCAGCCCGCACAACCCTGCCGACATGCAGCTTGCCCCGCCTGTCAAATGGGCACAAAGCAATCTGCAGAAGTTCAATTAGCGGTCCCCAATCCCATCCCTCGGGCCAGGAACAGTTATGGATTCAGAAGTCACCATCGGTTTTGAGGGGCATCGACTGCATGGTTACAGCTGTGCTCCCACGGCTGCTGGTAAGCGCCTGGTAACCGTCGGTCAGTGACATCGAGGGGCAGGGCCTGCCATGCGCCCCAACGGGGCGGTAAAACCACAGGGAGCCCCTCCTTTCAGAATTCACCAAATGCACACGTTCCCGACCCCCAGCGTGAGGCTGCAGATTCACACTGCAGAAACTGAGTCTCCGAGGAGTTGGGGGTCTGATTCATCTCAGACCTCAAGGCCACATGCAAGGGTGGACTGGAGCCAGCCTCGTGGGCTTGTGAGAGACACGTGTGTGCATCTCTTCCCAACTCTGCTCAGTGTCACCTCGCTGATCGCCTGAAACCGGCCTTCGTGGGCGTTTACACTACAGAAAACATCAAATACTGCAACTCAGAGAAACCCCCTTCCCCACAGACTCCTCTACTGCGCTGGTTATTTCAAGACTGACCAGCACACTGTCCAGGCGCTGCCGTGCGCTCAGTGACAAGTCATCCAGCAACGCGGCTGGCCGTGTGTGGCCAAACGCGGGGGACCCTGGTCCACAGCACAGCTGCCACGTGCCTCCCACTGTGCCCACCCTGTGACAGAGTGCGTTCTGAGGCCCCAGCTTTGGCCCCAAACACACAGCGAAGTGGATCTGGGGCAGCGTAAGTGGAGTCCTGCCGTGGCCGTACCAGGGTTTAACCAGGAGCCATAAGTAGCCAAACGCCAGGCTCCTGCCCTCACTAGCTCTGAGCTCCCGAGCCCACTTCTCCATCTGTAAGGGGGGACAATTATCGTCGCTTCCTTGTAGGATTAAATGAGGTCATGTGGGACAATGTGCAGGCCAGCCCTCGGCCCTGTGCCCACCCCACACTGATGGTGGTGGTACAGGTGGCCGCTCTGCCAGCCTGCACCACGGCGGACTCTGTGAGCGAGCCCTGGCCAGCAGGAGCACAGCTCAGGGAGCCCGCACCCAGTCTGCTCACCCGTCTCCACTGAGATGGCCTGGTCCTTAGACCAGAGAGGCGAGCTGCGGCAGCTCGCGCGCTAAGATGCACACTCATCGTGCGTTTGCTCAGCCAGGTGCAGTTTCAAGTGACAACCCAGTGCAGGGGCCAGATGAGGGGCGGGGTTTAGAACAGGCTCCTCCGCCTCGGGGGGGCTGCGGACCTGTGGGCTGAGCATTCTCTGCGGTGGGGCGTCCTGTGCACGGCGCAAGGTTGCAGCATCCCGGGCCTCTACCCGCTGTGTGCCAGGAGCTGTGCCCTCCATCCCCGCCGTGACATGAATGATGTCTCCTAGGGGGACAAACTCGATCTGGTTGAGAACTGTGGCCTGGATAGAAATCCACGTGTTTGACGGGTTGTGGGCCAGGGCGCGGGGTCTACGCGCCCGGCTCAGCCAGTCGGCCGGCTGAGGAAACCGGAAGTGCATCGGCACGGGGTGGCCGTGACCTTCCCCTCCGAACTGAGCGTTTGGTATCATTGTTTGGCCTTTGCAAACGCCCTTGTGAGTAACAGGGATGAAAGCCCCACCGGATTTCAGCGAGCACCAGAGCAGGGTCCCGAGGCCGTGACCACAACCTAATCCTGCAGGAAGAGCCTGAGCAGCAGC
>NW_011888892.1:2748134-2749494 GCF_000151845.1 Pteropus vampyrus
GATGTCTCCTAGGGGGACAAACTCGATCTGGTTGAGAACTGTGGCCTGGATAGAAATCCACGTGTTTGACGGGTTGTGGGCCAGGGCGCGGGGTCTACGCGCCCGGCTCAGCCAGTCGGCCGGCTGAGGAAACCGGAAGTGCATCGGCACGGGGTGGCCGTGACCTTCCCCTCCGAACTGAGCGTTTGGTATCATTGTTTGGCCTTTGCAAACGCCCTTGTGAGTAACAGGGATGAAAGCCCCACCGGATTTCAGCGAGCACCAGAGCAGGGTCCCGAGGCCGTGACCACAACCTAATCCTGCAGGAAGAGCCTGAGCAGCAGCCACGGCAGCAAATCCCGCCACCCGCGGGGTCCCCTCCCGCCTCCATGCCGACCGGCCACACCAACCAAAAGGAAACAGCGTCAATGAGCAGAGCGCCCGGATCCCGGAGGGGTCAGGCGCGTGCCAGCAGCGGGGACACTGTGTCCAGTGGGGTTTGTGTCCCAGGCGCCCACAATGCTTGGCTCCGTGCTGGCGCAGTGTTTACTGCACGAAACCCTGCCCCTCGCTTAGCTGACGAAGACACTGTGGTCCCCAAAGTGACTTTCCCAACGTCTCAGGACATGTAGTAGCAAAGTAGGGTAAGAAGTGAGAAAAATAATAATGACGCCCGAGGGCCACCACCACGACCAAGCACTCACCAGGAGCTGGGAACAGGCTAAGGGCTTGAAAGTGTCATTGTGTCTAGCCTGCAGGCCCCCTCTGACCGGACGTGGGGTTACTCCTGCCGTTCTACAGGGGGTAACTGACTGTCAGTGTCCCACAGCCAGAAAGTGACAGAGCTGGAAACGAGACGTAAACAGAGGCCCACACTCCTGACCCCAAGTCCCACGACTTCCCACTAGGGAAAGAGGTAACAGGCACGTGGGGCCCTACGGCAGGAAGGTCACTTACACAGAAAGCCTCAGATTTGGGTGTATAACAGTAACCACCCATCCCTGTCAACTTTGCCTGGAAGGGCTTCTGCATACACCTGTCTTCAGCAGGAGAGAAAGGCCAGCCTCCCGGGCCTGGAGAAGTTCACTGGTGGAAACCATGGCAACATCCTCCATCTCACCCAGGAGGGGCCAGCCTGGCCCACGTCCACTCGGGCACGTGGACTGGCTTTGTTCTTCTTTGCCATCTCCCAGTTGTGTGCCCCGTGACTGCTAAGCACCCTTCACCCCCGCCCCCCACCCTCCCTAGTTCACCTGATTGTGTTAAAATACAGACCTCTATGTTGACTCCATTATAAGTTTAGGAATAAGACTCTAGACCCAAGGTCCATATACATATATTTGTGTAGATATATAAAACTTTCAAACTCGTACAACAATCA
>NW_011888892.1:2750754-2753176 GCF_000151845.1 Pteropus vampyrus
GTGCGGGCAGGACGGCAAGGGGGGCGGTAAAAAACGACCCTTAGATTCTCTACTGGGGCAGGAGGACTGGAGAGGTGGGGGGGCAGGATGGAGGCAGGACGGTCCGTTTAGACGTGACCACACTGAGATGCCCATCGCCCGTCCTAAGGTAGCACTGGGTGGCAACTGGCTGAACGGCAGTGGGACTCTCAGCGTAAAGGGGAGAGTCACATCCGTGGGAATGCGGGGGACCCCCACCCACCCCGGAGAGAGGCTGCATTTGATTCAAAAAAAGCAGCTTTCCCTGGGGGCCCCGAGAGTCTCGCCTCGTCCTCTGCACCGTGAATCCTTACGACGAGCCGTCGGGACACGAAGGAACCTGAGCGGGTCTGCTTCTTCTAACCCCCGAAAGTCCACTCACCCCAACCCGTGCCAGGCTCTGTGTCAAGTACGCAGGGGACCGGCCCTGGCCCTTCCTCTCAGCCTGGTGCAAACCACCCACCGAGAACCATCACCCAGGCCAGACCCAGACAGACCCCAGCGGGGCCATGAGCCGAGTGTGTGCCTGGGCACAGTTTTGAAAACAGGTGTGGAAAAAAATTAGACGCAGAGGGCAGGGTGAGCGGAGAGAAGGGTGTGTCTTGAGAAAGTGACCAAAGGGAGGAGTTCATCGGAGGCGGGAGCCTCATCTCTGAACGCGACCTGTTGGATGCCCATGGCCGACCTGTGCTAATGGCGCTGGGTGTTACACACGCTTTGCCAACCAAAACCACCTCACAATGACAGACACCCCTGTGACTGTTCCCACTAAAAGCAACCCTTGGCATGAGACAGCCAAGTTTACAAGGGGCCCCCCAACTCCCAAAGCATTTCCGAACTGTGCAGAAAGCAGACAGCTCACCTTCAAGCTTTAAAAAAAGAAAAAATGATGCTTCTTTTTAGCAGGCAACCCAGCACACCGCGTGGTGGCTGTGTCCACGATGCCCTGGAGTCCCTCTGACGCAGAGAAAACAGCATGCATCTCAGAGGAATATCTCTTTAAAACTAAATAGAGCAGGCGCCCTTCGTGAGCATGGGTGCTACACTCCATGCCAGCTGGGCGCTGACCACACGCTCCTGCTGCATTGCAGCTCTGGTTTGTGCTGCTTCATCTCGAGCCTGTTCGTTCCCGTGCTCGGCACACTTTCTGTCTGCAGACTCCAACTCCTCAGGGCAGAGACTTCATTAAGGTTGTGTCAATCAGCAGAGTTGTGCGCGTTTCTAAGAGCACGGGGCACGGTGAACCTCGTACCCTGCCTTCCTCTGCTCCGCCTCTCCCCACCAAGCCGGCTAGCTCCTAAATGTGCAGGAATTGGGCACATTTAAATAGGTCCCTAGGATATATTTTTACCCAGTCAGCATGGTTTTACTTCATGGTACTATAATGTGATGCTCAATGGTTTTTAAGCAATAAAAGGAGTTACTTGAAAACTTAATCGGGAAAATTTAGAGACTCCATAGGATTCTTACTGAATTTCTGAAAACTTTGCAATAACGCGCTGATGTTCTCGAGATTTATCTAAAAGAAATCCGGGAAAGGGTTTCCGAAGTTGTCGTAAAATCCTTCTCAAGAGTACTATTTCTTATGTTTCACAGAAGGTGATTTACTAAAAAGAAGTGAGACACCAAACGAGAAAGCCAAGGTTCCCACCAGAAGCGGATCCATGTGACGGTGTCGCTTCCGAACGCCTTGGGGAGGTCCCTACGGAGCCCGCCCGTGTCACGACACTGGGCACAGCTCTGGTCTCACACTTCCCGCTTCTCCCAGACTTTCAAACTAAAGTGAGCTCATTTCAAAGAAAAGCTAAAAGTATTTGAGTCACAACAGGATCTGTATCAAGGTCCCGGAACGGATTTTCCTGGTGTCGTCCGTGCAGTGTCTCCAAGGCCACTGCCACCCCCCGCTCCCTGTGCCCAAACCCATCCTCGGCCGGCGGCTTTGCCGCCTCCTGTTAGAACAGGAGAGGGTCACTTGCCAGAGAAAGAAGTGTCGCCGGTCCCTTTTAAACAGGCCGGGTCAGAAACGGAAATGCAACTAGAACACGCGGGGGCGGGAGTGGCGAGCCCCGCCTCGGACCCACGGTATCCCGCTGAGGACACGGGGACTTCTTACTGAAACGGGGGTGAACGACTTTTCAGACAGGAGCCCTCCATTTTCACCCCGCAGGGGGCTCCCACAACCTCATGCAAGCCAAGCCAAGGGGTGGGTGACATTCACCGAGTGGCACGCTCTCTGGAAGGCTGGCCCGGAGCCCTGTGTCACCCGGGACCCACAGGGTCTGGAACCCCGTAGGCCAGGCTGGCTGGCTGGGCTGCTCGCGGCAGAGACTTTGTCACCAGATGCTGGGCCACAGGGAAGCCTCAGGGTGTCCCCGCGCCCAGGCAGGGCCAGGCACATGAATAA
>NW_011888892.1:2753226-2754029 GCF_000151845.1 Pteropus vampyrus
TTTGCTGCCATTCTGTCTAAAAACAAGGCACTTGTAGGAACCCCAAACTCCCATTTAAGAAATGTTCGTCTTGATCACCATCTGGAAAATCAGCCTTCGGCTTCCAGAGAAACGGGAAACTGCTCACAGCTCAGCCTCCCGGGCCCTGGGCTGAGCAGGTCTAAGGAGCCGCCAAGCTCCCTGCTGTCTGCACAAACTGGACACAGAACGAAGGGACGCGATGAAGCCAGCCCTGTGCGGGCACCGTCTGTGCAGAAGCTCGTCGGCCTCCGACGTGGCCCTGCGGCCGCGTCCCTCTCTAGAAGACCCGGGGGTGGGCCCGCGAGCCTCGTCCTGCCCTTTTCAGCCTGATCCTACACGGAGTCCGACCCTGTGCTGCACCGTGCAAGCGAATGCGCCTAATGCGAGACGGCCAGCCACCGAGGAGATGCTGGTCAAGACAAAGACTGTGCCTCCACGTTGGCCGCCGCCGCGCTTTGGGCAGCTCTGTGTATGTTCAGACCGCTCCAGTCACGAGTTACCATTTTCCGTCGATGGGCCTGCGAGTGGACAGCCAGCCCGCCGGGCGGAGGACCGACCGAGAGACGGGTCGCAGAGCCAGGACGCCCACCTCCCCGTCCCTTCCCTGGCATTTGCAAAAAGATAACCTCGGGCAGATTATTTCACTTCATTCGGATTTGGTTTCTTTACCCTTTAAATATTCATGACCGGACTACCTACGTGACGGGGTTATTGAGCGGATCAAATGGAATATCTGAGCTTGAAAGATAGCGAGCCGACAATTGATGTTGTTCATTATTTTT
>NW_011888892.1:2756224-2756554 GCF_000151845.1 Pteropus vampyrus
AATTGGGCACATTTAAATAGGTCCCTAGGATATATTTTTACCCAGTCAGCATGGTTTTACTTCATGGTACTATAATGTGATGCTCAATGGTTTTTCAGCAATAAAAGGAGTTACTTGAAAACTTAATCGGGAAAATTTAGAGACTCCATAGGATTCTTACTGAATTTCTGAAAACTTTGCAATAACGCACTGATGTTCTCGAGATTTATCTAAAGGAAATCCAGGAAAGGGTTTCCGAAGTTGTCGTAAAATCCTTCTCAAGAGTACTATTTCTTATGTTTCACAGAAGGTGATTTACTAAAAAGAAGTGAGACACCAAACGAGAAAGCC
>NW_011888892.1:2757045-2760521 GCF_000151845.1 Pteropus vampyrus
AGGGTCCCACGTGCACCTGCCCCAGACGCATCCCTGAGCCCCTCCCCGCTCTCTGAGGGCTCCCAGGGAGAGCACCCTCACTCACCCACGGTTCCCAGAGAACGCTCCGCCCAGTAAGCTTCGCTGATTCTCAGCCTGCACCCCAGCACCCAGCGCACGCCTGCACAAGGAGATGCGTATTTTTGTATGTAGCTCGTTAAAAGTCTTTTTTAAAAAAGTCAGTTCTGCTCTTACACGCAGGTGTTTAGTGGCAGCTGCCCAGTAGCCACAAATAGCCAGTGTCCCTTCCCCTAAGGAGGCAGGGCCTCCAGGTCAGACTTATCAACCACTTGCACACAGGTGTTTCGACGAGATTTCATTCCGAAAGCGTTTCGCAAGTCTGTATTTCTTGATGCAATTTTACATTAGGCAAATTTCACTGAACTCTGTTCAAGTCAAAGACTGTTTGAAATGTGTAAAATGTTTAGCACGTCTATTATTCATAGCTAGAGAAAAGACAAGATGGACGAGTTTTTTCAGGAGCAATCTCTTACCAAAATCGACCATCGTTTCGTTGCGAAATACTTCACATATAAACATGTTGGTGAAGTAATGGAAAGAAAAAAAGTTGGTTCTTACCTAGAACGCCCACAGCGGCTTGTCACAGACGCCCCGCGGGCACAGGCCACAGTCGTCCTGGGGAGCACCTCCTGGTGCAGGGTGCTCGTTAGCTCCGTTTTCACAGCCGGGGAAGCTGCGTGGCTGAGCACAGGTGTCCTACACGAACCCGATGAGATGCAAACCCCGGCGCAGGTGCCTGTGCTCGTGATGCCACCTGAGAGCAACCTGCAGCACAGCGTCACAAGCCGCTCCCAGGCCATGGGGGTAGGCACCTGACCGGCGGGAATCACCTGTGTGCTGATCAGAATCTCCTCTAAAAGCCACGTGGCACAGGGGCGGGGTGCAGCTGTGCCAAAAGCCAACGGCAGAGAGAAAGCTGGGGCCACCTGAATCCTTACGGGGCGCCCCGGGGTCCCCGACACGCTCTTCCTGAGGCCTGGATCTTCAACTCCTCTCTGGATCCTACGAGGTCTGTCTCTTTTGTAATAAATCTACTTTTCCAACAGCTGGTTTGAGTTGCTTTCTCTCACCACAATGAAAAAAAAAAAGAGAGAAAGACCACTAAGACGAGGTGTGAGGAGGTGTGAGGAGGTGTGAGGAGGTGTGAGGAGGTGTGAGGAGGTGTGAGGTGTGAGGAGGTGTGAGGTGTGAGGAGGTGTGCACGCGCGTGCGCTCAGCGAGCCCCCGCCCTCCTTCCCGGCCCGGCCACGCCCGGCTGGCTCCCTCTGCCCTCCCACAAGTGGCCAGTGGCATCTGCTCCCACGTTCTTGTTCTTTTGTCCCAGCAGGTGTGACTGACACGTCCAGCTGTCAGCGAAGGCGTTAACTTACTCTAACGGGGAAAAACTACGGGGTCGAGCCGGGGAACCCACTCGCGGCGTGGGGAGCCCCGAGGACGCGGCCGCACCTGCTGCCACCGTCCAGCTAGGACTGCGCCGGACCCGCCTTCTCACGCCTCTGCCTCACTTGGCCGCTTTGGCAGGACAGGACTAAGAGGGACATTCGTGCTGGGCCTTTCGTTCTGAAGAATGGAAAGGAACAAGCCATATTGTGGTGAGAATTTCAGGCCCAGAGTTTATGTGAGCAGCAGGTGGGCCCGGGGCAGAGCAGTCAGACCCCCCGGCCCTTTGCCCAGGGCCTCGGCCTTGGACAGGGAGAGCCGGGGCGAGCTGATAGCGATCTGACCGGGGTATGACTCAGGGCGGCCCCTGCCACAGCCCCTCCGCTGGCAGCCCACGGGCCGTCCTGGGGCGCTCTGCTCCTCCTCCTCGCTGGTCCTGCTGCCTCTCTTGTCCCTTCTTAGGGGGCAGAGCCCTGCCTTCGGCCTTTTTGCAGGCTGTCCCCCTCTTCGCCGGCCCGAAGCCGCTGGCCGGGGTCTACAATGAGCAGCAGCTCACGTCTGCCGGGTTGAACGTGGCTGCGTAAACGTGATGAACACCTCCCCCAGGTTTTGGAAATTCCTCACACTGTGACTTCTACAAAGGGAGCAGAGACTCTTACAGCAAAAATGAAACTACATTTCCCAGCATACTTTGCTGCTAGGGTGTCGACACGTGACTCAGAGGCCACCAATCAGACACGCTGCTGCCATTACAGAAGGAGTCTCTCCTTGCCGGGTGGGGCACTGCGGTCCCATTCCAGTCACAGCGTGATCCTGAGGTTGGCCGCTGTGGTGACAACTTCTGGTTGCAGCAGGGACAGTGGGTTCCAGGAAAGGGGCGTGGGGACACGGCGGCTTCTTGGCTGTGGCCAAGCCACAGCATATTCTTGACATCAGCTGCAGCTCCTCTACCGGGTCATCCTGCGGCCGCTGGGGGACCTGCAGGGTAGCCTGCTCCCAGGGCCACTCCAGGATGTCCCCCAGTAAGTCCCCAGGGGACTTTGTGGTCTATAACTGAGAACCCTGGGCGGGTCTAAGACGGGGACTGCTTCTTCTCCGCTCCCACCCCCTCGGCGGCTTCCACTCTTGGCCCGACGCACGCAGTTGCGACTCGACTCTGCTTCCCTGAGCGATCTCTTTTGCTGTCCTTCTCCACAGTTCAGATGACACCTGAGGTCACGTACTGAGGCTGCACAGGCGTGCTAGATGCAGGCCTGTGGCTGTGCACATCTGCCACCTGCTCAGAGCACCGGCACCTCCTGTGAAAGTCCCTGCTGGAATCTTGTGGAACGGCGGGAGGGGCTGGTATCTCCCGACCCCGTAGAAATATCCACAGCTAAATGTGAGACAAAGCCCTTGAATTGGTCGGAGAGAGGTGGGGGTACACACGTGACGGCATAACTGGAAATGGATGAGGGGATGTGCGTCGTTCAATTCGGTTTTTATTTTCTTCTCATGATTACATTTCTTTCCTGTTTTTCTAAACACCATTAAAAACAACGTAGTCCAGAGATGCAAGCAGTGCCCCACATTGTCGCCGATGATCCCAAGGAGTGAGCCGGAAGTCTTACATGAAGGGCAACTCAGACTACTTAAAACTTGTAAATACGTACCACGCACCGCTTTGAGAAAGAGGAGGTGGTGCCACAAAGTAGCGGATCAGGAGACTGTCCCCTCAATGGCTCAAAGTCCTTCTACAGGAGGGTTTCTAGACCAAGGTCGACACTTTTGACGTTTGGGGCTGGATCTGTCCTGGACACCATAGGATATCTACCAGCATCTCTGCCTCTACCCATGAGATGCCAGGAGGACCCCTTCCCCAGGTGTGAAAACCAAAGATGTCACTGGACGTCATTGCAACAGGACCCCTGATGGGGGAGGGGGGGGTAGGGGCAAAATCATCCCTAATTGAGAACTTCTCAAAATCTGTGGTTTTTGTGAAAAGGGGCACAATAGACCACTTTGCCAAACTGAAGTGCAAGAAACACTTGCATGTG
>NW_011888892.1:2760571-2762624 GCF_000151845.1 Pteropus vampyrus
TGATTACATTTCTTTCCTGTTTTTCTAAACACCATTAAAAACAACGTAGTCCAGAGATGCAAGCAGTGCCCCACATTGTCGCCGATGATCCCAAGGAGTGAGCCGGAAGTCTTACATGAAGGGCAACTCAGACTACTTAAAACTTGTAAATACGTACCACGCACCGCTTTGAGAAAGAGGAGGTGGTGCCACAAAGTAGCGGATCAGGAGACTGTCCCCTCAATGGCTCAAAGTCCTTCTACAGGAGGGTTTCTAGACCAAGGTCGACACTTTTGACGTTTGGGGCTGGATCTGTCCTGGACACCATAGGATATCTACCAGCATCTCTGCCTCTACCCATGAGATGCCAGGAGGACCCCTTCCCCAGGTGTGAAAACCAAAGATGTCACTGGACGTCATTGCAACAGGACCCCTGATGGGGGGGCGGGGGCAAAATCATCCCTAATTGAGAACTTCTCAAAATCTGTGGTTTTTGTGAAAAGGGGCACAATAGACCACTTTGCCAAACTGAAGTGCAAGAAACACTTGCATGTGCACGTGTGTGTGTGTGTGTGTGTGTGTGTGTGTGCGCGCGCGCAAGTGTTTTTACCTTAAGGAATGATGTTTTTCTGTCAAAAACTCAAGAGTTGTACATTAAATCTCAAGGTAATTTTCTTTTATCTCTGAAGCATTTAGAGAGAAAAGATCATTATGAATTCCAATACAAAGAGCTCAAGTCTCTCATCCTCGAAAGTCGTCTCCTTCTATTTGAGATATTATATTGAAAACAGATCCTAGATTGTCTTAAAAAAATTCTTTAACTTTATATTTCAGGCTTAAATGTGCTGCATTTATATTCTTAAGTTCATTCTGTTTCATATTTATGAGGGCGAGCATGATCGGTTCTGTTCTTTTTCGTCATCGTTTCTTGGCATTGTTCTGCTCAGACGTCAGCAGGCCTGGTGGGCAGTTTCTCGCAGCGTTTGGAAGGAGCTGCGCCCTGTCAAAGCTTTAGCACTGGGAGGACAGACGACTAGAGCTGGCTCCGCATGCAGACTTGCCACAGCTGGCCAGCGTTCCCGCATCTAGCTCTCTGAGATCTTCTTGCGTTCAGGGGCCACCAAGGATGCTTTCTCAGGAAAGACAGTCCAGCTACCCACCTCCCCAGAGCCCAACGCGTTAGTGGAAATGATAAGCAAAACTGGATAAGAAAAAATCAGCCCTCTAACCTTGAAGGGACCCCACTGCCAACAACACAGCCAGGCTGTGGATTTGCCCAGCACACACGTGAACGTCTCCAGCTGGCATGTGGGTGGTGTGAGAAATATCAGCAAAGCCAGCCTGGACCTTCCCACCTAGAAGAGAGAGCCATCACTTTTGTTTGCCTGTGTTTTGTCCCTTTCCTGGTGGTGACAGCACAAGGGACAGCACAAGGGACCCCTGCTGTACCCTCTCAGAGTCCACCTAATCCGAGAATGGCTGACATCCCTGGATCCTAGAGGTGGGGTTAAAAAATGTTATTGCTTTTTGGGATTTTAGAATTTTGTTTTATTTTGGAATTTTATGTTATTACTTTTTAAAGAATTTTTCACAGTTCTCATGCCCATTTGCCTCTATTCATGTGAGACATGGTATGATGTCTGTGTGTGTTTTGGAAGTACTCTGGGTGGGTCTAACAAGCCCTCCCTTCCCCTACAAGTACATGAGTGTGCACATGCACACGCACGCGCGCGCACACACACACACACACACACACAAATACACCACCCCCCAGGTTGGCAAACACTGGCTATGGCCAACGTAACAATCCTGGAGGAGTCTAAGCAGAAGAACAGACATCAGATTCCATCTGGAAGTGCCTCCCCAGCTGCATGAATGGTGGATGGAGGGGACCAGGCTGGAGGCAGCATCTCTGCTGGGATCAGAGATCAGGGCAGAGTTAAGGAAGGCAGGAATCGGAGTGCTGGTTGGATCCTTAAAGACGAGATGTGGACAGGGAGGGAGGGAGGAAGGAGAGAAGGAAGGAGAGAGGAGCAGCCAGATTCAGCATGCATGGGGCAAGTACAAAACCAGA
>NW_011888892.1:2763434-2767118 GCF_000151845.1 Pteropus vampyrus
GCACCTTCGAAACGGCCTCGCGTTGCTGTCTCTTTCGTGAAGGTCTCAAATCGCGTGCAGCTGCCTTCGGATCATGCCTCTAGGACGGTTCTTTAAACTGGGTTCCCTAGCCCCCAAAACTTAAGAGGAGGAAGTGTCCCATGGGGAGGAGGAGAGACCCGGGGGACGTTCCAAGGTCCGGGGTAAGGGTGGGGCTCGCGTCCAGAGGGGAGCTAGACGGCGGTCTGACAGCAAGGAGCCTGTTCAGCTGTGAACCACGTGCTCTGTGCGGACATCAGGGATTCTGCGCCTCGGCGGCCACCCACGCGTCACGACCCGCACCCCAAACCCCGGGAATCCAACTCTGGAAGTTCAAGATAGAGGGGTCCCCAGGCCAGCGCAGGAGAGTCCCCTACATGGCCTCTTCTCTGTCAACAAAGGAGCCAACAGGACGCAGGAGCCTGGAACGGCGCGGCCGGTCGAAGGCGGCTACGGGGGTGACTCCGTTCTTGTCCCTTTACAGTCACCCCACTGTCATCGCCGAAGAAAGATTAGCTACGAGGTTTCACGCCTGGGGATGACGGCCTCCTCCAACCTGTGACCCTGGTGATGTCGCAGCCCAATGGCATCACAGCAGTGACCTCGGGGAGGGGGGCCTCCCTGTTCCTGGCCACTTTTACATTTAATTGGACAACAAGTACCTCAAACCATGGATGAGCTCCAGGGCGTCTGACGGCCTTTGTGAGTCACTGCCTATGAAACATTAAAACCCCCCACAGAACTTCAGGGGCACAGCGGAGAAGTGGTTAACTCATTGACATAATGCAATATTTTGAAGATACTTAATTAAGCATTTACTAATTTGATACTTTTTGCGTTTTGACGCCAGTGAAGTGATTTTTTCGGCCCCATCCATGTCACATCTTTGAAAAGCAGGCAGGTGAACCTAAAGTAAAAAGACCCTCGCCCAACGGCGACTGCGAGGCGTGTATTATACACCCCACTCCTAAGCTGTGTGACGAAACGGGGTCACTGCACGGGATTTCTGGGAGGAGAGGACGCCTCGAGCTGCACCCTGCCCCTCCCCGGCGGCCACGAGAAAGGGCCATGTGTGTGTCTGGGGCCATCACACACGCTGGGAGATGGCCGAGAAATCGGGGTCAGCATAGCTCAAAATTACCAAGAATACGGTGTTTTCTGAGACGGAGGTTATTTTAAAATTATTTATTTCCTACCATATGTTGTGTCTTCTGTACCCTGTAGTCTTGACATGGTGAGCGGAGCTGGGTGCTGTTATCACACTCATGCTCCAGGGGCGGCATCCTAGGCGTTCCGGGTACCATGTCGATACCCGAGTCGGCACAGGGAGCGTGGGGAAGGTGGCGGGGAGGCCCACATCGGGAAAGGGCTCCCACAGGCAAAGAAAACACGAGCGCCCCAGAGCAGGGTCAACCGTGGGTGGGTGCGATTGGGCGGGACGGCTAGTGAGGTTCTGGGGTCACCGCAGTGGACACGACTCGTGCGTGCATCATGGTCGGACAGTTACGGAATGCAGCAGCCGGCCGGCGGCCCCCGTGAGGCAGACCGCTGTGTGCGAGGTGGACGGGTCCCCCCTGGGCGACCCTAAGAGCGAGCTGTGGCACGAAAAGTAGCCAGAGACAGATAAGTCACGCGCGTGGCCTCTGTAGGGACAGGTGTGGATGTGTGAATGCCCAGGAGAAGGATGGGAAGGGTAGACATGAGCAGGTGAGGAACGGCCGCCTCCGGCGAGGGAGCTGGCCCTGGACGGGGAGGGCTGTGACGGGACGCGCCCACGCGCTGGCTGCACCCCGATCTGGACACCGCCCTCGACGCTGCGTCCGTGGGGTGAGCCAGATGCAGAGGCCGCACCTGCCAGGTGACGACAACCCAGCGTGAGCAGAGAGGCAAGGAACATGTAAGTAAGTGACATCAGGTGCCGCGCGGCCCTCTGGAGAGGTCCAGTCAGGAGACGTGCTGGGGAGCGGCGGGGGCAGCTCGAGGCGTCCTTGCTGAGCAGCCAGACACAGCAACGGTGAAGCCACAGCAGGAGTTTGCTGTGTCCAAGAGGAGGAAGGAGATGGAAGGGCCAGCGGCTGGTGCGCAGAGGAGGTGGGGGCCCCCGAGGGCTGGGCAGGAGCCCCGCGGCCGGCCGGAAGGGGGGTGGTCTTCGCAGTGGAGTGCGGAGGCTCTGGGGAGCTCTGCAGTGGGCGTGGAGGGATACGTCACTGCTGCCATGGGCAGGGAGGGGGACCTGCCAGGAAAATAGTCTCAGGGCCCAGAGAGGGGACGACGTGGCCGGCAAGAGGGGTGGCAGCGGATATGGTGGAAGTGGCAGGACTCAGGCGCGTCCACTGTGAGATGTGGCGGAACAGGACCAGCTGCGAGCCTTGCCCGGAGGCCTGGCCAGCGTGGGGGAGACGCTTCCCGGCCGAAGCTGGTCAGGCTGGGGGCGGGCAGCACGGGGAAGATGTGGAGGGAGAATCGTCGGAGGTGCCGGTCCGAGGTGCCATTGAGACGAGACACGGGTAGGCGTCCCGCAGACAGGCCAGGGACACAGGACGAGGTCCCGACCAGATCCATGGGCGGAGGCCACCAGCAGCCCCCGGATGACGCCGAACTCTACGGCAAGATGCTATCGCCCGGGGAGACGGAGCAGGGAGACAAGAGGGCGGCGCTCGCTGCACGCGGAGATGCAGGGTCTGGGGAGGGCGGGCGGCCTCGGGGAAGTCAGAGGGGGAAAAGGAGCAGCCGGCGTCGAAGTGGCCCTGGAGGTCAGAGCATGAGTGACCCGCCGTCTCGGACGCCCGAGAGGGGAGTGTGAGGGGGGCACCGTGGCCGGGGGCCGGCGTCAGTGGTCTCGGCAGGGGGAGGCGGGCGCCCTGGGTCGGAGCGGGATGCGCAGAGACTCTGCTCGTGCTTTCCTCTCGGGGCCTGACGCCCTGGCGAAGGAAGGCCCCGGGCCCTGTTCTCGGACGAGGAACTCAGCCCTGGCTGGGTTTTCACCTGTGCTGCGGTCATTAGTGAGGTTACAGGCTCCGGAAACCCAAGCGGATCATTAGATCGTCAGCCTGCATTTCAGAAAGTGGGGGAAAAGAGTCCTAATGGATACCCACGAAGCCAACCTCTGCTCCCCAGTGACTGATAGATTGGGCTCTTCCACCGAGGTTCAGAATGTGCTTACACAGCCTCTGGACGACTGCCACCCCTCTTGGCAAACCCGTATCCCCCACAAGTCACAGCATCAGAAAAAAAGATCTAAATTATTTAGCTTTACGGGTTGCCCATGTGCAATGTTTAAAATGCTGAACAGGCAAACTGCAAATAAGGGATGTTGTAGAAGCTCCAGCGGCCCTGAGCCGAGGCAGCGAGGAGGTGGGGCAGTGAAGGAACAGTGTGGGTGGCAGAAGGCCTGGCCTCCGCTTCCGGCACGGACTCCCCTGGGCCAGCCACAACCTTCCCCGGGCCCAGCATCTCCATCCCGTAACTTAGGGATCAGACAGAATCCTCGTGGAATCCTTTATGCAAATGAAACCCTACGAAAAGACCAGTGAGAGCAGAGGCCAAAGTGTTTGAGGGGTGTGTTTGAGTCGGGTCACCGTCCAGGGTCCCCTAGCCCCAGCTAACATGCCGTTTCTACGACACACATCCAAGCATGGCTCATAGTCTTGGGTGCTGGACACTCTC
>NW_011888892.1:2769259-2771510 GCF_000151845.1 Pteropus vampyrus
ATGGCTTCACGCCCCTTGCCAGCAGCCTCCTCAGCTCTTACACAGTTTCTGCGTCTTCCTCGACCAGACCTGTAATTAAACCACTCTTTCGGCAAACCTTTGCATTTGCAGTTGGCATGTGAGCTAGCGGTTAGGAGGGAAGCAGTCGTCAACTCATGGATGGGCATACCCAGCAGCGGCATTTCTGAGCTGACTTAAGCAGGCCGTCAAAACTGAGCGAAATTAATGAGTTTACAGGGAGCGTTCCCAGCTCTGGCATTGGGGTGGGGTGTGGAAAGATAAAAACAGACCTACAGTTTTTCCTCCCACCCTCCCTTCCTTTTCTCCTTCCTTCCTTCCTCTTTCTCTCTCTCTTTTAATTAAGTGATGAAGAATGAATGGGCTGGCTGTGATCATTTATAATTAATCATTGCTCTGTCTTCTAAATGAACCTCACATGGACGTGCTGGCAAACTTATAGTCGCTATGCTGTTGACGAGAACTTAGAAACTTGGAGACAGTTTCGGGTGGGCTCAGTGAGCCTCGGTTGAAGCCTGTTTCACATTCCCTAACCTCGGCCCTTTCTGGTGCAGTCTCCCCTGCAGAGGAAGCAGGACTCTGTCAACCGCAGAGCTTAGGATGCTGGCCCTGGCCGGAGGGCCACCCTCGGAAAGGCAAGGCTGGAAGCAACTCGTGGAGCCTGTCAGCGGATGGATGGGCAGCCCGTCGGGAGAGATCAGGAGTCGGAGGCTGAACGGGGCCTGTGTGCACCCCTCCAAGACCCCGGGGTGACCCGCCCCCCTCTGGTCACCCTGTTTGTCTGCGTTGTAGGGTTTTAAGTGCTTCACTGATAGCTGTGTGCGCAATCAGAGGTGGATTAGAAAAACCGGTCATAGAGAACTGGGTACTGATCCCTTCAAATTGGTAACATTCATGAAAGCGCTTTTCCCTTTCATTCTGCAGCAATCACTAACTACCTCTTTTAAAGGAGGAAACAGAACACGGTTGGACGGGTGGTATCTGGCTGGGTTTTTCCACTGAGGAAAGCGTTCTGTGTTTACTTCGTTCTCAGAACAAAGCTCTGCGGTAGCCACAAAACGCGGGAGGAGAGAATCCCGTTCGCTTTCCCGTTCGATCAGCGGGAACATTTTTAGGTTCTAAGACGTGAGTGTCATTTCCCCCAAGAATTTTCTTATTGGCCACCAATTTTCTTATTGGTGTGTGTGTGGTGGGAGCCTTAGGGCCTGGAACTTATCCGTCTTCTGAATTCTAGGTTATAACTAGAAAAGCATCTTATTCTACTAAATTTTAAAAAGTAGTCATTTAAATCAGGAGATCCTTGGCACATAAAAACACAAAAATGGTAAGAAGCTGGAAAGACAGTTGAGGTCAGGCATCATATCTGATGCTTTGAGGAGAAAAATGAGGATAAAGAAAACACGGCCTGGTGTTCAGTGTCCCTTCATTAAGATATTGCGTTTAAACCCAGACATGCAGGAGCACAAGACATTCAGTGGTCAAATTATTTACATCAAAGCACAGAGAGGGTTCAGTGCATGGGAGCTGGGCTTGTAAGGCGGGGCTGAGCGGGGTGCAGATGGGTGACTTTCCTAGGGTCAACCAGCACAGCAGGTGACCAGCTCACCACAGCGGGCATGCTGAGGGCGGGGCTCTGAGCCGTGCGGGTCTTGGCTTCCCCTGGAAAACGCCATGGACAATCCGGAGGGCGATATTGTTATCTCGGAGGCCCCGCGGAGCCTCGGTGCTGAGAGCAGGGAGCGGACGCTCAGGCTCGGGAACGAGGCAGATGCAGAGAGAGGCTCATGGCAGCCAAAGTGACGCCGATGCGAGCGGGTATGAGCCTGCGCAGGCCCCGACTCGATGAGGAATGCCCTTGCCCCGGCTAGCGAAACCCCGTCTCCGGAACGTTCTGAACTTCACGCCCACAAAAAGACACCTAGATCTTCCTTTCTGCTCAACCAGAACATTTACCAGATGTGCCTCAGGCCCAGCTACGTGCTAAAAGATGCACACGTATGTGTGTGCGCGCACACGCTCCTGCATGTCTGGGTTTAAACGCAATATCTTAATGAAGGGACACTGAACACCGGGCCGTGTTTTCTTTATCCTCATTTTTCTCCTCAAAGCATCAGATATGATGCCTGACCTCAACTGTCTTTCCAGCTTCTTACCATTTTTGTGTTTTTATGCACCAAGGATCTCCTGATTTAAATGACTACTTTTTAAAATTTAGTAGAATAAGATGCTTTTC
>NW_011888892.1:2771560-2772673 GCF_000151845.1 Pteropus vampyrus
GATCACTGTCTGTCTGTGTCGTCCGAGTCACTGCTGCCCACGTGGAAACAGGACGAGGTGTCACACAGCACGAGGGACGCCCTCCTCCACGCTGACCAGCTACGTACCCGTCCGGCCCACATTTCTCCACCCGTTCTCCACAGGTGTCACGAGAGAGATCTGGTCCCTTGCCTCGCGGGCATCCAATCTAGATATTCTGTTTCCATGGCGTTACTGAACGCATATCAGAGAAAGAAGGACGGTAGACCGCGACCTGCTCGTCTGTAAACTCTCCTGGCTCCTCGAGATCCCCAAGGACTTGCTCACGGTCCTTGTGTGTCATCGCTGATCACACACAGGGCACTGAGCGCTGTTTGCTCCTGCCCTTCCTCCACTGAGGTGACATCTACCAGAAGCAGACTTTGACCCTCCCGTGCAGTGCACTATAAGCTCAGAATGACATCCGATGTGCTTTTCTTGGAAGAGGAAAAAAAAAAAAAACAGGAAATATCTTCTTGACATCTTTCTTTTTTGAACATCCTATAATCTGACCATGTGGGAATTAATATCTTTGAATACCAAATCCAGTGGAAGCAGATATTTAGAACAAAGCCCACCCCGTCCTCCAGCTATGCCATCCAGCAGGGTGTGATTTACACATCCATCACACCTGCATGGCTTCACGCCCCTTGCCAGCAGCCTCCTCAGCTCTTACACA
This sequence comes from Pteropus vampyrus, assembly GCF_000151845.1. NCBI lineage: Eukaryota > Metazoa > Chordata > Mammalia > Chiroptera > Pteropodidae > Pteropus > Pteropus vampyrus. The sequence goes on from NW_011888892.1 coordinate 2,772,258, forward strand.
GTTTCTGCGTCTTCCTCGACCAGACCTGTAATTAAACCACTCTTTCGGCAAACCTTTGCATTTGCAGTTGGCATGTGAGCTAGCGGTTAGGAGGGAAGCAGTCGTCAACTCATGGATGGGCATACCCAGCAGCGGCATTTCTGAGCTGACTTAAGCAGGCCGTCAAAACTGAGCGAAATTAATGAGTTTACAGGGAGCGTTCCCAGCTCTGGCATTGGGGTGGGGTGTGGAAAGATAAAAACAGACCTACAGTTTTTCCTCCCACCCTCCCTTCCTTTTCTCCTTCCTTCCTTCCTCTTTCTCGCTCTCTTTTAATTAAGTGATGAAGAATGAATGGGCTGGCTGTGATCATTTATAATTAATCATTGCTCTGTCTTCTAAATGAACCTCACATGGACGTGCTGGCAAACTTATAG
>NW_011888892.1:2776408-2784127 GCF_000151845.1 Pteropus vampyrus
TGGGGCCCAGAATAAGCGGCAAGCCAGTCTCCCAGGGAACCACAAGACATTCGATGGTGCCAAGGCTTGGGGACGAGGACGGACGGGTGTGGGTGGAAGGCCACGGGGGAGGGGGGAGTTCACACGTCTGGCCACCCAGGGAGCGTGGCCCGCCCTGTGCTCACCCTTGTGCCCTCAGGAAGCAGGAAACCACCGAAGGACGTCCTCACACCCCACTCCCTCTCGTGTGTGACACTCTCGACTCTACCCTGTCAGAGGAATCGACACGGAGCAAGGGCCTCGCTTCAGGAAAGAGCACGGCTAGTCACACAGCCATTTCCGCGTCACGGTGCCAACGGCCTGGCCTGTTCACAGCCAGCCGCCCCCGACCTCAGAGCAGCTGTGTCCCTGTGTGCAAGGCCCACCCACCGAGCTCCAGGAAAAACGCCCCCCCACCGCCCCCCGTGGCCTGCTCACACCGCAGGAGGAGCATTTTGGATGAGTCACTTCTCCGAGCAGCGTATGCGCTGTGTGGCATGAGTCACCATCTGCTAGGCGCTGAGCTGCGTGAGGGTGCCGGATGCGCTGCTCGTCAATTCCTCCCCGAAGCCCTCAGCGTCCTGGGTGGACACACAGCTGGGAGCAGGGCAATAATGACAGCGGTAACGAAAGCTCCTATTCAGTGAGCAGCTGCTGTGCTCTCCCGTGCTTTCCCCGGAATATCTCGTCTCAGGCCACGTGGGAAAGCAAAGCGCGGACGAGAGGGCCTCAGCCGGTGACCCCGCTGGGCAGGGGCTTGACAGGATCTCGCCTAGGGTGGTCCGGCTGTGGCCCCGCTGCTCCTGCACGGCCCCTCGGGGTCACGGCTGGGCCCAGGAGCACACAACCACACAACCCCGTGTGGGTGGGAGCCACGCCAGTCACTGCTTTCAAGCTGGTTCCCAGGCCACGTCGATCCCTGTGCTTGGCGTTTGCTTTGCCGGCCAGTTTGCCCTGCTGCTGGGAGCCATTCGACCTCGCTGAAGTCAGGATGTATCTTGCAAGGGACGGTGTGTCGTAGCTTAATCAGGAGGTGTGGGGGTTTCTCTCTTAGTTTTTCTTAGCAGCACCTAAAATCATGGTGACTTATAATCGACGGATCTTGGATTTGGTGAACTATGGCAATGTCTATTTGCCCCCTTGTTGAAATGCATTCCAAACAGGCAGTTTCCAAAATCCAGAATAACAAACAATTCGTACGTGGATGACGCAGCACCCACGGAGGCACAAAGTGGTGGGCGGGGGAGAGGCTGGAAGAGGCGGGTTGCCAGGCAGGGGGCGGTGCTTTGCATGAGTCACTTGGAGAAACCAGAGGGGCGTTCCGGCCTGCACAGACAGAAGGGGCGAATCCTCGTGCCCCCCTTTCCTCATCTGTAAAAGGGGGTGAATAGCTGCACCTGCCTCCCAGGTGAGTGAGAAGGTCAGGTGCGTTAACACACGTAGAGGCCGTTACTCCCAGATGACCTCGATCTGCCTTTTATCTAGGAAAGGGTTGTCATGCTGCTTCCCGGGGGACGACGGGTCACAGGAGCGGGGTTGAGTCCACACAAATGTTTGCCTTTGCGGGAGGAAGCTCCTGCTGGGTGACTCGAAGCAGAGGAAGGCAAGGGAAGGGTGAGGGGGCCTGACGCCGAGACCGCCTCACAGCTGCCCACCCCTCTGCATGCAGAGTCCTCGGGGAGGACACACGTCCAACGAAGGCGGCTGAGGACAAGGCTGGGGGGAAATGCGGTTGGAAAAGCTCCAGAAGAAGGGGTGCTCGTGTCCGCTTTCCCTGAACGTGCCCCCGCGTGCTGTCACTGGCACCCACCTGACAGGACACCTCCCAGGGCCAGCTGGAAGCCATCTGGCCTCTCGGTGTCCCCGGTGGCAGCCTGGCCCTGACCTTCCGCCTGACTGTTCCTCGATACCTAAATATCACCAAGCCACAGGGGAGACACACGGACCTGTCGTCACCAGAGCAGCCTCTCCCCTGCCACATCTTCACAAACTCAAAAAATAAATAAATAAAAGTCTCAGGTAATTTATCCACTTTTGTCCCAATTGTTTGGCTGTCTTCACCCTTCATTTCCCTTCTCAGACTTAATCTTTAGTTGAAGGGGGGAGAAAGAGAAACCCACATGTATGCACTTTTTAAACAGATAAAATATCGCTTGAGCGAAAAGTCTTCAGTCTTCAGGGAGAAAGAACCTCATCTCTACTATTCGAGACGGGGAAGATAATAGACAAAACGCAGAAACGCAAACACGGATGTGTCATCACCCTCGTCCCCCAGACTACTGGCAAAGTTCTTTTTTGCCACAGAGTGAGACAATCGGTTTTTTACTGCATCACTCAGTATCCTAAGGGTCGGGAAGGCTGAAGTCCTGATAAGACACAGATTTTACTGAGGTAACAATTTATCTACATTTCTCTGCACATTCCACCCAGCTTGAGTTTCTTTGGCTACACGGATCCATTTTAATAAGAGCTGACAGTTTAATCAGGTAAGATAAGGTGCATTTTCATAATAGGGCGCAAGAGGTATGCATATTTTTCCATTAATGGATCTCGGGATTCGGTCACATAGCCTCTGCATAAAATGTAGACATTTTGCTCCAGTGTACACTTTTGATCTGGTATACCGCACCAGGAAAATTCAGAGAAAAGGCAAAACTAGCTGTAAAAGATTTTATAATAAAATGGATTGCACGTATTAAAAAGAACTTGACTTTCAAATGAATGTTGCTCCGTGTCTTCAGTCACACTAATCACTTAATGGCCATTTTTAACCTTATAACTAAGACAGGAAAAAAAAATGCATTCTGAAAAATGGCTTCATATTTATTCTTGTAGAGACAGAATTTGGGCCGACAGCTCATGAATATGGATGGCTGTGCACGCCCTCGAAGGAGGTGCGTGTCCTTTCGGTGTGCCAAGCCAGAAGCGAGAGGGAGGCGGGGGTGGATTTTGCTGCCTCTCACACTCTCCCCCACCCCTACTCCAGTGCAAGCCCGGGCTGCTTCTGAGAGCGACAGCCACTGGGCCTGTGGGCGTGGCCAGGGCCAGCCCTGCAGGTCACAAAATAAGACTTTGTTCCCTCGGAGGGCGGGTCGGGGAGGACCCTGGTGAGGTCTCACTGTTCCTGCAGCATAGCTGCTCCTTGGCGACTCATGGGCTCGGTGGGTTCAGCCTGCGTGAGTGAGCCATCCTGGGAACACATACAGGGCCCGCAGCCCCATGGAGCAGTCTACACCAGCCCTGGCGGCCACGGAGAAGGATGGGCTCTGAGGTCTCCCGGCTTCCCTCGGGTGACTGGACCACACCTGCTCTGAGAGACGGAACCTGCCAAGCATCCCGCCAGGCGGGGCGGTGCCGCCTTTTGGAACTGGTCCCAGAGCTGAAGAATGACTATAGCCTGCAAATTGGGGGCACAACAGCCCAAGAGTGAAGGAAGAACCAGAAACCCAGAAAAAGTGGCTCCTCGTGAGATGGGACTAGAAGACACAAAGGAAAACTTAAAACGACGACGACAATAATCGAATTCAATTGCAGAATTAAAAAAAATAACTTTCACAAAATGCGATCTTTAAGTTTAAAAATTCCATCTATGATTTGGAGGATGGTAACTATAGAGACCCAAATTAGCAGCCTTGAAATGAAGCAGAATAGCTCAAACTACAGAATAGCAATTTAGAGGCAACGCCGTTTAGGGTCAGAGTCTGTGAATACTGTCTCACTGTCCTGGGGGTCCAGGGTTTCTCAAGGGTTCTGTCTGCAGCGCATAGCAACTTATCAGAGATTATACTGATGTTATAATTAAAAGAATGTCTTTTGAGATGTGAAATGATATTAGAAAGATAATGACACTCTTGCAGGTTATAATCAGCATAAAAATGGTTTTGGTTTTAAGAGGCTTGGGGGGACACGTAAGGCCCACCTCCATGACACCAGTTGTCAGTCTGGTTCTTACTGATGGCTGTAGGCTGCCTCATGCTGTTTGTGACCTGTGAATGTCTCTTCTCATTCATTGTTCTTTCTCTTTGAATAACACGAGGGTGTCTGTGAAGGTTATTCAGGAGTGGGCTGCCCAATAGTGACTTTCTTGGCAAGTAAAATTAGGTAACTTACTGTCAGAAAAAAAGTTCTAGGCATTCCACCTGCTACTGTTTACTTCCAAGAGAACGATTTGCTGTTAGGATACAGATCAGCAGCATAATATCTTTTTAGAGTCAGGAATGAGATGTGGGTGGCAGAAGAACTAAGAATAGCTCAGCTCTTAACTGAATCAGGTTCAATAATTTCAGTGGTGTAGGTGCTTGGGCTGGGGCATTTATTTTTACAATTTGCACAAATACTGGGGACTATCCCCGCCTTTCATGATAAATCTGCTGGACCTGGAGGAAGAAATGTAGCTCCTGGCTTTCAACTTCCAAGCTCCGTATTCAATCGTATGATGGAGAACATCGTCGGGCACAATGGCCATCAGAGTGGTCAAGACGATGACCTCTGGGGCTTAACGAGAAACCTTTAACATGGGCCTCTCTTCAAATCGAGGTACTGAAAGTACGGGGACCCCCAAGGCCCTTTCGGGGTTCTACTGGGTCAAAATTATTTCTATAACATGACCCACATGTCATTTGCCTCCCGCACGAGTCGGCATTGGCACCGATGGCAAGTAACACAGGTGGCAACTTAGCGTGACTCAAGGCGGTGACACCAAACTCCACTAGCAGCCACCGAACTCTCCTTCACTGGCAGACTCGTAGTGCACAGCAAAACAAAACACGCCGGTTTCCCTTAACACTGTTTTCGAAGAAAACAGAAAAATTGTTAACTTTATTATACAGCTGCCCTTGAAAACTCACTTTTGCAGGATTGTGTGTGACAAAATGAGACGCTCCTATTAGCTGTGGTGCCTTGGGTGTCTCGAGGAGAAGCACTTGTGTGATTGTTAGTTGTTGCAGTTGCTAGTAGAATTAGCCCTTGTATTCGGGAAACACCATGTGAACTTGACGGAATGACTGACAGACAAACTGTGGTTTCTCAGACATGTATGTTTGGCAGATATTTTTCCAAGACGAACAAAATGGAACCTGTCCCTTTAAGGAAAACACCTGATAGTCGCCAATGATAAAATTTGAAACGTCAAGTGAAATGAGAATTTTAAAAACTTGTAAAATGCCTCCTCGAGCTTGACAGCTTCTCAATAATTAAAGACTTTGATGAGATCGGTGGCGACGCTAGTGAATTCCATTTTTCTTACTGTGAAACAAAACGTGTCAACACCTGGGAGATCTACATAACTCGAGGAATTGATATTTTCCAAGTCGACAATGCTCAGCGTTACACGGTGCTGCATGGATAAAAGATCCGTTCGAGTCCAAGACCAACCAATGGGTTTGAAAGTAACAAAATAAGAAAAGTTCACTGATAGCGGTTCCATATGGTACACACAACTAACCTTTTGGAAAATATCACTTGACGAGTTTTAGCATAGTATCAAAGAAGAATATCCCCAATTACATAAAAAGGCTATTAAAATATTCTTTCTTTCCCAGCTACATACCCATGTTACCTCTGATTTTTTCCCTCATATACCAACCCAATAACACAGAGCACGCAGAAGCGGGCCTGAGGGTCAGACATGAGAGAGAGACGCAGAAATGGAAAGCAATTTCAGCTTTCTTGTAATTTTAGTTTTCAAAAGTCATTTTTGGTAAAAATGTGTTATGCCAACAGGTAACAGATTTATTATTGTTCTTTTAAATGAGTCGGCGAATTAATATTTTTAAATTGTCTTAGTTTTCATTTCTGATACAGTAAATTAGACATTGACATAGCCTATGTAAACGAAAGCTTTTTTGGATCCCCCGTAATTTAGAAGAGGATGGAGAAACGTAGAGAACTCTTGGCCTCAAAGATTCTGGGTCTGCCACTTACAGGCTGTGTGGCTCTGGGCAAGATATTTGATCCTTTCTGCCTCGATGTCCTTGGCACCGATGCCGGCACTGTTCTAGGTATTAAAGTGACAAAAACCCCTGGCCTCGGGGGGCTAACATTCTGCCAAGAGAAGCAGAATGAACCAAATAAACACGTCCAATGTCCAGTATGTGTGACAGGCGTTCCTGCCAGGTGGGAGGAGGGGCGGGGAGTGTCCTGAGCAGGGGGTCGGGGAGGGCTCTGCTGAGAAGGCAGCCTGTGGGTGAAGACCGGAGGAGGAGAGGGATCGAGCCATGTGGCCGCCGATGGCCCCGTGTGGCTGGAGCATGGACGAGGGGCCTGGAGCGGGAGACCAGCTTCGGTGGGGGTGGGAGAGGGCGACACCACATGGGGCTCCGTGGGCACTGGCAAGACCTTGGGTGCGTTCTGAGCGTGAGGCTTGAGAGACGCTGAGCAGAGCTGGGACGGGACCTGGTTCCTAGTTTACTGAGATCGCAGGGTGACGTGCGCCTCCCCCGAGCTGCTCTCTTTGCCTGGGCAAAACTTCCAAGTGCTTCTCACACTGGACATTTACTTGGGATCCTCTCGGAGCCAGGAAATATGTCGTCTCTTTGTCTGCGTCTCTAGGAGCCCTGGAGATGACGAGCTTCCGGGTTGGAAGCGCATCCTTCTCGCCCCTGTACCCCCGGAACCACGTCTCCCATCCGCCCCAGGCCCACTCTGTCCTCTCCACCTACGCATGGCCCTCGCTCACTGACCTGCATGGGCCACACTGACAGGGCTCCCTGGCCTCTGGCTTCCAACTGGGTTCACCCAAAGGGAACCACAGGTCGGGTATGGGAGGGCGAGAAGCTGGGGTCCCGACTCCCCTGGCTCCGCCTGGGCCCCCTGTGGGCTGGCTGAGTCAAGTTCCCGCCGGTGGCTCTTCATCTCCTTCCTGCGCCCCACTTCCCACCCTCCGTAACCAAGCGCCCCCCGCTTACGCCTCCAGCAGAACTGGAAAGAGCCGCAGACACGAGTCTAGACTTCTACATCGTTCCCTGCTCACACGTTCCAAACGGCCCCTTTCTTAAACTCTCCAAAAACTACCCAGACGGAATGTGCTCTCAGTCCCCTTCCTGGCCCCTGACCAAGGGACTCACAGTTCAACCCCACACCTTGGGCTTGGATGGCCCCCAGGGAGGGCAGAGCCCCTCGTCCTGGGCGCCGCCGTCTTCCAGAGTTGAGAAGAGCCCCAGGCACAACACAGGCACCTATTAAATATTTGTTCAATGAGGGAATGATAAATGAATTTTTATTTTAATTTTGTCCACATATTAAATCAAATGCTTTAAAACACTTTAGAATGGGAATTAATTGCCTCTTCTAGTCATTATTTTAATCCATAGCTATAATCAAACCTCCATCCACCCACCATTAATAAATGAAAAATAGACTCATAACCAGTCAGCAGAGAGAACTCGGAGGAAGCCCCATCCGGAACGCTCACTGAGGACCCCGCACTTCCCAGACAGGCTCTTCTGGCATGAGGAGGGGCGTCTCTGTATTGGTTCTGTTTTTCTTTATTTCCATTTGCCTTTTAACTTTGTCTATGGTATTTTTTAATATAACAACTTGATTAAGATAGAATTCACATACAGTACAATCCACCCATTTAAAGTATACCGATCGATGGTTTTCAGTATATTCACACGTGTTCAGCCGTCTTCACAACCAATTTTAGAACTTCCCCATCATCCCAGAAACTCCATATCCGTTATCAGTCACTCCCCATTTCCC
>NW_011888892.1:2784177-2809700 GCF_000151845.1 Pteropus vampyrus
TTGATTAAGATAGAATTCACATACAGTACAATCCACCCATTTAAAGTATACCGATCGATGGTTTTCAGTATATTCACACGTGTTCAGCCGTCTTCGCAACCAATTTTAGAACTTCCCCATCATCCCAGAAACTCCATTTCTGTTATCAGTCACTCCCCATTTCCTGCCAACCCTAGACAACGACTGTCTATAGATTTGCCAGTTCTAGATGTTTCATATCAATGGAATCATACAACGTGTGGTCCTTTGTGATGGCTTCTTACATTTAGTGTAACATTGCCAAATCCGTCTGTGTTGGAGCGTGTACCAATGCTTCGTTTCTTTTTGTTGCCAGGTAATATTCTGCTGTAGGACACACCACATTTTATTGACTCGTTCATCAGCTGATAGACATTTGAGCTATTTTCCCTTCTTGACTACCGAGTAATGCCATGATAAACATGTGTTCAACTTTTAGTGAACATATGTTTCTGTTTCTCTTGGGTAGGATTGCTGGGTCATATGGTAACTCTATGCTTGACCTTTGAGCAATGGCCAGGCTGTCTCCCAAAAGCAGCTGCCTTTTACATTCCCACCGGCAATGCAGGCGAGTTCTAAGTTCTCCACACCCTCACCCACACATATGATTATCTGTCTTTTTTATGATAGCTCTATACTCATTCTTAAACATTTCCAGGAGAGGTTTCAGTCAGGTATCTGAACTCCCCACTAAAGTGACCACATATTTAAGGGGCTATTCTAGACCCACTTCCCCTGCACCTCACAATTTCTAGAGTTCCACCAGGGCTCCAAGGGCACTGAGTCGACGTGGCCCCAAGTAGCACATCGAGAATCCAGACAAATCGCGCGATGGCATAAACTCTGCATGCCCCAAAGCGGTCCTGTCTAACGGGACAAGCGCCAAGCATGTGCGGCTATTATAATTTAAATCCATTAAAATGAAAGGCACATGAGCCACATTTCCAGTGCTCAGCAGCCACACGTGGCTAGTGGCTACTGTACTGCACGACGCAGGCGTCACACCCACCGTTGCTGGGCAAGTCCTATCAGACAGCAGAGGAGGAGACAGACAGAAGGCAGCGCACATCGCCACCCTGTGAGAAACGGCAACCAGGATGGCTTCGTCTCACACCCCTCCACTTAAGGACTCCGTGATACACGCACCTATGGCCCATTTTCCCCGTCATCCAAAGAGGCTCATAATTTAGGGGGGAGAAAAGGGGGAAGTGGGGCGCTGTGCACTCTGATGCAGAGATGCCGGAAGTTAGACCTTGAGGCTTCGCAGGGGGACTGTCACGTTTTCCGATTAGTTCAACGACATTTAAGCTCATCTTTTCACTCCTCGGGGTCCGACGAGTCAAACCTCCATGTCTGAGGCGAGAAATACTTAATATCTAAAATGATCTCTTTCTGGAAACTTCTGCGAATGACTGCCAACATTCAGGCATTTCTAAAAAAAATATTGCTGTGCATGTGCTATTAATAATTAGCAGTCAGTTAACACTTTGCAGATTCTAGTACATTAGGGATGGTAACCAAGCGGTTACCATAGGAGAAAATGCTGCCCTGGACACAGCGACAGCTTGTCACATCCTAGAGCAGGGTCACCTTGGACACTGGGGCTGGCATCGGGTGAGGCATACCAAATGTCGGATTTCACGCGTCTTTATTATTATTAATATTCAAAGAGTAGGTTTTTTCTACCTTAACAGGCAGGCAAACACTCATTCCTATTTGTCCATCTCAATGGGAACTAGCTTTATCTCTAAAGTTCCAATACTGCACTTCGTCACAAGTTAAGTGATGCCCAAGGACCAAAGCTCAGGTGAACCTTTCAACTCACTCGTACAAAAGTTTGCAGTTACTAAGTCAGATCTGAAAAAACTCTATATAAAGCACAGAGCTTCCCCCTCCCTCCCCTTAAATCACTGTGGACAAACTAACTCTTGCCAGGTCTCGTTTTAAAGGGGCAGGCATTGACTTCTCTATCAGGATAAATCAAATTTACAACTATGTGACCTTCACGTGAACACCAAGGGGCATCTGGGGAATTCTGTTCTCAAGACGTGGGCCTCCAGTTTACGCATGAGCCAAGGTTTTCACCGTGTTCCCTCTGGGCAGGATAAGGAGCCGCGGACCATGCTGGCCTGGTCCCCACCGCCCCGTCAGTAAAGGCAGATGGGCAGCCCCGCCCGGCGCGCCCCTCCAAACTCAGCCGGGGACGGTGTGATCCGCCGAGCCCGGCGCCGTCCTCCCTTCCTTCAGGCCTGCGTGCTGTTCTTCGTGGGGGCTGAGGGTGGGCCATGTGCTCCCGTCGGGCATCTGACTTCCTTGTGTTGGGCCCCAAAAGCAACAGCAGAGTGTCAGGGGGACTCAGGGTCGTCGTGAAGCAGGTTCAGGACTGGGGACAATCCAAAGTCTTTCCAGGACAGAGAAGCTGGGTGACACCGTACAGGTCACTGCTCTGAGCTCTTGCGACTGCCTGTCCGCCCCTGAGGAGGGCGGGTCTGATCATCTCCACTTTACAGATAAAGACACAGAAATGTAATGACGTACTCAAGGTCACTGGGGTGGGACAGGAATCGAGGTGTCCAGTCACTATAAGGGAAATAAGATCATACAAACGTGGAACGCTCCACCAACCATATTTCAACGTCAAGAACAGGCGCAGCTTATGAGCGGACTCAGTGGTAGTGAAAGGCACGTGAAGGCCACGGAGCCTCGTGACACCTTCTGCTCCCTGAAGCTCAGCTGTCAAGTCCGGCAGCCCCTGTCCGCCCCACGTCTGCGGGCCGAGGCGGTTGCGTCAGGCGCACATGGGGCGCGGGGAACTAGATGAGAAAACCAGGTTTCCCATTGGTAAGGTGGGTCCCAGCGCAGGCCCAATACTCTCCCTTTTCTACCCTCGGCTCAGCCTTTAACACCACCGAAGCGCGTCAAACCTGAGGACCAGCAGCCAAAAGAGAGGAGCATTGCCCAGGGCCCCGGAGGGCACAGTCCTTCTAGAAGGTGTGACACAGAACCACGAGAGGAGCGGCGTAGGCTTCTGTGGGACAGATCTGCGTACTTGATAATACCTGAGAGCATCTGGGAAACACAGCAGCAGAAATACTCTGCCAACTGTCGGGCGCCGCTGAGTATCAGTTGGCACTTACAGCATAACGCTGGGTTGCAAAACTCAGCGTCCCGAAGTAATACGTATTTATCGTTTCTCAGGAGCTTGGAGGTTAGCTGGAGGCGTCCTCTGCTCCAGGCTGGCTCGTCTGCGGCTAGATGGTCTAAATGGCCTCTGTGACACGCCTGGAATCCTGGGGCTCTCTCCCTGTGCTCGCTTATCTCCCAGGAGGCGAGCCTGAGCTTATTCGAGGAGGCACAAAGGTTCTCGGAAACCAGAGGGCACCAGCCCCGCCTCACTGGGCGTTTCAAGCTTCTGCTTGCCTTGCGGCTGCTCAGGTGCCTTTGGCCAAAGCACGTCACAGAGTCAGTGGGGAGGAGCTACCCAAGGGCGTGGCTCTTGGGAAACATCATTCATCGGAGGCCGTTTCTGCAGCCACCTGTCACAAATTACCCAAGATGTGAGTACCATAAACCAGAAGAGTACATCCCTTCTGTCGAATGAGATGTAGAGAAGACCGAAATAGTCCCTAAGCCACATTATTAATCTTATTAGCAAGAGGACGTCACTAACCATTATCTATGAAAGAAGATGCATTGGAAGCAAGGCTATAAAAATGTAAAATTTAAATACGATGATCAGATTTGATTTATGCTTTTAATTTCCTTATGGTTTATCTCGAATCAAATCTCCTTGAGTAATAAAATATAAGGACATTAATATAAGAAATTTATAAATAAAATATAAGGATATTATGTAATGAAATATAAGGTTTCTTTCAGTTATCCAGCAAACATGTTATTGGAGCACCTATGACGTATAAGGCATCTCACCCGAAGATGAGTGAGATGTGACCTCTGCCCCACAGGGAGAGGTAGAGTCTGCTTCAATCACTGTAGTCTTCACCATGAGGCAGGGGAAAAGTATTATGGGAACAGAGATGCAGAGAGTCCAGATGGTGTCGCGATCGGGCTGAGGTGTGCCCCACGCACACCTCGCTGTGCTCACGTCACAGAATCCCCATTCTTCACCGAGTTCCAGCTTGGCCATGTGCTGGGGACCTCCCCCCAGGGCGCAGCCACCTTTACCGGTGCACCAGTGACAGGGGACTTCTGAGGGTCCTGGACTGTTGGACAGGGGCTTGTCCTCTGGAATGGCTGGCAGGAGCGAGCACATTCTGCTGGACACCTGACACCCAGGCCTGCAGTGCTGGTGCCTGTTGTCTGCCAGAGCCGAGGGCCTCAGCGCTCTGCCAGCTCATCCCAGGGGCTCTTCCCAAGCCTGTGAGGTGCTTATCTGCTCTAGGGGAAGAATCACTAGCCTCTCAATGTACACCCCAAACTGTGCGCCTCACACTCAAACCAACAATTCTGCACTGAATAATCGAGCGTTCGCCATGATCTACGCTTCTATTTCTGCAGTGACCCTCTTCCGACAAGCAGCAGGTGACCCAAAGCTAGCTGTCCCGGGGGAAAGGCTTTCAGGGCTCAGAGGGACTCTGATGAGCACAGGCATGGGAAGTGGGGCAGGTGCACAGCAAGGAATCATTTCGACGTGGTTCCATGCATCCCACTGAATCAACCAGCCAGCCTGGCCTCAAGCCAGCACTGGCTCGGGTAGGAGGTGGGGTGTGAGTTAGGGCCTCAGGAAGACTTCAAGGGGCAGGAAGGCCCTGTGGATGTGGGCCATCGCAGAGGCAGTCACACGACGTGAACCCCCGGCAGCTCCCGGCCGCCCTCGGCCGGCCACACGGCGGCTCTTTGCCCGGTAATTTAATTTCGGAGGTCGGAGCAGGGCTTTTGGGCATGCCGGCCTCATCCTTCCAGTCTGTGCAATCCATCTCCTTAATGAATGGCCGTTCGTGATTAAAGCTGAGCCTGTGACAATTCGTGCCATTTGAAGAGCAAAACCTTTGATCCTTGCTCTTTGCTTGTCTCCTCCTAACTGAATCTCAGGCAGAAAGAAAAATAACAGCCAGCCTTCCCCCCTGGATGCGGTGGCCTCAGCGCCCCGGCCAAGTAGGACCCACAACACTGATAAGTGACCTGGCCTCCTGCTGCCCGCGGCTCCCTTTCCCCGCCAGAGCTACTTAATTTAACTTAAAAGATAATGGCAGACTTAAAGTCCCGGGCTGCGTTTCTACTAAATCTGTCAGGCGCCAAGCGCTGTCAGAAAACCAAACCGACTCAATTTCTACCCAGAGAAACTTCCTCCTGTCCCTCACCGGAAGTGGGCTGGGAACACAGTGAGCACCATTCAGCAGCACGCCTTTCTCTCTCCGTGCTGACTGTCGTGGAGCTGCCCCCTCTTCTTCTGCCCCCAGATTGCTCTGTGCACCTGCACCCCACCCCAAATGAGGAAACTGGGGGCATTTCTTCCAGTTTGATCTCCAGCAAGGAGTGCCATAAGACTAGTCCTCGAGCTCCACTCCCTTCCCGGGGTCCCCGTGAAAAGAGGGTTCTGCTCGCCAACTGGCAGGGACGAGCCCCATGGCAAGAGAACAGCACCGCCCTCCACACCCGCAGAGGCGCGGCGCCTCCCACCAGATGGCGGCTTCGGGTGCTTCCCAACCACTGGCTCCTGCTGGCGTGGCTCAGGCCCTTCCACTCCCCCAGCCACGGCCAGTCTCTGACCGGGTGTAGACATAGTGGTCGGACGTTCGGTGTCTGGGGAAGGACTCACGCGAACACACAGCCTCTGCGTTCACTCTGCGGGAGAACCCGCTCCCTAACACCGTGCCTCGTTTGCTTGAGTGGCTTCTGAGGTCTTCGCCAGGGCGGGGAACTCAGACCTCAAGACCTCTGTCCCTGTCTGTGTCCTGGGCTCCTGGGCTTTCTGCCAGGCTGATCTGCTCCCTCGTCCCCCTCTCCCTTTGTCTTATTTTGGGCCTGCCATTATGAACATGGATTATTCTATCCAGTCAGAGAGGCAGAGAAAGAGAGAGCGGGAGAGAGGAAGGGAGAGAGGGAGGGAGGGAGAGTTATCATCAGTCACAAAATCCATGAGCGATAAATGTTAACGTATGCCAATTTTTATTCAGAGCTGGCTGTGGGCCATGGCTGCTGCTTAATATATATTGAGTGCCCATAATGGATGAGGCCCCTTCTGACCCTTTTGTGGGACAACCCTCAGGAGAGATAGAAAATGCTTTCCTCAGGGAAGAGCCTCCCTTGCTGTGAGGCTCCGAAGGGAATCTTAAAGCTAGAAGGGGCTTTAGTACCATATTTCATCAAATTTAAGGCACCTTTCGATCTTATGCCCCTATATTGACGCACCGTTATTTTCTGGACCTAAGAAAGAAAGACACTACCATTGAGTGCAAAGTGCTTGGGGCTGCATGATGCATCTACGTCTCAGAAATGTTACGACGTGATAAAAGCACATCTTAGCGAAATACGGCATTTTGTCTAGCTTTGCTCCTGACTTTGACATTAGACTCTGGTGTGGGGACACTGTTCGTTTTCTGTTTGAAGATGCTGAATCAGAGGCTACCTCCCCACAAACCGTTGTGTTTGGATCATCCTTATTCTCAACAAGTCCTGCTGCTTTAATTTATACTTGTTTGATCTTCCACTTACCCGGGATAAGCTAGACTTCTCCTTCCTCGTTTTAAATAAAATCCTGTATTTACTTAAAGACAAGAATCCAGCGCCCTGCCTTTCCTCCCATACTTGAATTCCTTTTTATTAAAGTACGACGCATACATACAAAAAAGGAACAAATCACAAAGGTCTACCCTGATAATTTTTATAAAGTGAACATATCTGGGGAGCCACCGGTCTGATTTTTAAAACAGTATGGCCTCCCTCGTGCCTGCCCCCTCCTTCCCCCAGCCCCAGGTTGACCGCCCTGACTTTGATCACAGCCAGAGACCCTTTCAGCCTGCTTTGAACCACGCGTAAGGGGAAGCTCACAGGTCCCACGCTCTGCCTTTGGCTTCCGTCACTCAAGGTCACACACGCCGTTGCGCGGTGTGTGGCGGTGCCCCGCTCCTTTTCATCACTACCCTAGATTTATCCATGTCACACTTTGTGGACATTTGGGTTGTTTCCCATTAATGCCTATTACGAATAACGCTGCCATGGATCCACTTAAAGACGTCCTCCAGGACTCGTTTTTGTTGGGAACATATGTGAGGGTGGACCCGCTTGGTCGCAGGGGTGGGCACGTGCTCAGCTTTAGGACCGACCGCCGGACGGTTGTCTGAAGTCACTGTGCTGGTTCATACTCGGTCCCAGTGCTCCAAACCCCCAGCCGCTCCAGAGGCGGTGGGGTAGGGCGGGGGGCGACATCTCACTGCAGTCTGCATTTCCCTCATGATTAGTGAGCTCGAGAGCCTGTTCATCATGTAAGTGTTCGCCACTGCGAAGGACCTGTTCGAGTCTTTGCCCCTTTAAAAACTGCATTGTTTTCATTATAGATTTATAGAAAATCTTGATATTGTCTGGACACTAAATACAGGTCCTTTCTTAGGTCTGTCTGTCTGTCCATCCATTTCTCCATCCATCTATTGATCTCAATCATCTTCTGCCACTCTGGCTTGCCTTTTTCTTACATGAAGCCCCCTGATGAGCAGTCCTCGATTTTAATTTAATTTTTAAATAATCCAATCGAACGACCTTTTCCGTTACAGTCAGCGTCTCGTTTCACCTACCTCACAATCATGAGACTATTTTCCATGTTATCTTCGACAGTCCAGTTGTTTTAGTGTTTTCATTTGTATAAAACATTTCACAACCCACCTAAAACTGAATTTTGTTTTGTACATTTTCCAACTGACTCGGACGTTTTGCTCCGGTCATCGCCGCCATCATGTTCCGGGGGGTCGCGTGTGCGCGGGTCTGTGTCTGGCTCTCTGTCCTGCCCTTGCACCCATTCCACGCCGTCTCAACTGCTTTAGCTTTAATTTTAAAAAACGTAAATCCTCTTAAGAACTCATGTTATCAAATTGTGACCCAGGTGATCCACCCCCAAGATGGTGCCTCGATCGGAAGAACACGGTCCATTGGAACTAAAGGAATTTTAAAATAGTTCAACAACTTTATTGGTATTTCTTGAGCATTGCGTTTTGAATACCTTCCTCCTGCCTCCTTAGTTCATGCTCCTTTTTTTCGTTGCAGAGGTTAGAAAAAAACAGAAGGCCCTCCTTGGCAGGTGAGAGGGAGGGAGGGAAGAAAAATTCAGTAAATCCAGGCTTTTTGACTGATTGGAGAGGAGAAAAGACTAGAGAGACGCACTGTTAGTTATTTGTTCTTATTTTGTTTGATTTTAGAAGCCATGCAAATATTTTCTAAATTTTAGTAATTGGAAGGAGGGGGATAATCAATATTCCCAACTCATTCAACAATTATAAATTCAATGTATTCCTGCCTGGTCTTTATTTCACATGTTTAATTAGTCATTGCTTTTTAATTTGGCATAAGCATTATGACATGTTTTTTGCATTATTGCAACTTATAAAGAAGTTGCTTATGACAGAAGTTGCAATAATGCAAAAAACATGTTATAATGCTTATGCTTTTTAATTTGGCATAAGCATTATAACATATTTTTTGCATTATTGCAACTTCTTTTTTGCATTATTGCAACTTATAAAGAAGTTGCTTATGACAGAAGTTGCAATAATGCAAAAAACATGTTAGAATGCTTATGCTTTTTAATTTGGCATAAGCATTATAACATGTTTTTTGCGTTATTGCAACTTCTTTTTTGCATTATTGCAGCTTCTGTCATAAGCAAACACAATACTTGATTGTTTATTACAAAGATTTACATAATTTTCTCCTTATCAAGCTTTTAGGTTGCTTCTGATTTTTTTAGAATAGATAATACTGCGATGGACATCTTCAGGTATATAGCTGTTTTCCTTCTTCCCTAGTGTCCCTAGAATTATTTCTTTACTAGTTTATATGACCCCTGGCAATGCTCGGTGTCAATACACACATTGCAAATTTACATGTTAATGAGGCTGAATATTTTTCTCTGTGTTTCCTATCCCATGTCTTCTGCCCTTTGTGTGTTCATATAGCAAGGTCTTAACATTTTTCTTACCAATTTGCATGACATATCTTTATAGGACAAAAATGGTACTTACTTATCTTTTGTTAGACTTTATGCTCCTTTGTCAAGGACAATATGGAATTTATTTCGTCTCCTCAGTGGTTGGCCCATGACAGGCACATGGCATGTGCTCAATCAATATTTGCTGAGTGAATAAAGTCATGTTTGTTTCAAGTATTCCTTCCCATCTATTGTTGCCATCTGTGCTTTGTGCATGGAAGGAATTAATAAATGTTGACTGTTTATTATGATAATGATGACATATGGTATATTTATTTTTAGTGGCATCTGTCACAGATAAGAGTCCCCAGTATCGTTATTTCAGTCTGACACTCTTATGGATTGTTTTTCCTGAGGCCATTCCGCTAATTCTTGATAATAATAGGAATTCCTCGATGTGACTAATACAGTATAAATATGAACATTTAGAGCGAAGTCCCCTGACCGCTCTAACTCATCGGCGCGCATCTATGCATCGTCTACGATCATTTTGCAGTTCAGTGGTACTGAACCCCCTGCAGCCCCTGGGAGCACCGCACCCTCTCTTGCCTCCTGGCCTTTGAACATGTCATTCCCCGCCATATCTATCACCCCTGCCCCATCTCCACCCCCAAGCTGACTCATACTCAGTTCCTTCAGAGTCTCAGTCCAACGACCATCCTCCCGGCCTCTCTCTCCCGCAGGCAGGTGGGAGTGTTCCTCCCCTAATTCCTGCAGGCACCCCCAATTTTCCCTCATAATAGCGCCTTGCATCAAGCATTAGAATTTCTGTAGGGATCGCGTCTGGTTCATTTTTATGCTTCGTGAATCTATCACGAATCTATCACAGGCCCTGGGACATGGTTGCAATGAAAGATTTATTGTTGAGCGAATACAAATAATATATTCCATGGATACAACCTTCTCTAGCTTACCTAATGAATAATGCTATCAGGTTTAGAGAGAAGATTGAGACTCAACTTCCCATTCTTTACCGCCCTTGCCCACCATCAGGCTCTGCTCTCTCCTCCCTGTGACCAAGAAAAAACATCCAGATTTCTCTATTAATGTTTTCTAAGTGTTGATGCTCAATGACAGTGGTCCGCAAATGGGGCAATTGTAGCATCTAGGGGATAGTTATTAATGTCTGGAGACATTTTTGGTTTTCATAACTGGGGGAGGAGGTGCTGCTGGTACATAGTAGGCAGAAGCAGGGATGCAGCTAACCCCCTATGAGGCCCTGGACAGCCCCCTCCACGAAGAATTATCTGCCCCAATGTCAAGGGCACTGAGGCTGGGAACCCTGTTCTAAGAGACCCTTCCCAGTTACTCCAGCACCCCCTCTGCCACCACGTAACGGTCTCCATTTCCCCGGAAGCCTGAATGACCAGGAAGACATCACTAGGGGTGGCCAGAATGCCCCTGCACGCGGCTCTGCTCCCCAGGTCCGACGGCGCCAGCCATGCTCTAGTCAGAAAGGTACACACACCCCTATTATGCAGAGAAACCTCAACAACCCTTCAGATACCTACTTGACATAAAATTATTTAATTTACATGGGCAAGCACATATTTTCATACATACTTATCGTTGGCACAAATTAAGTAGCAATATTGGAAAGCCTCGCATGAAATATTAACAATATAATTTGATTTTAAAATGCTCTATGCACTTGTCCTCCACGCCAGACACCGAAGTTGGAGCAGACGGCACAGCCCCGGGCCCAGGGCCCCGGCCCCGGCCCTGCCCACCAGCAGCTCCTTCAAGAACTACTGGATGAGCTCGCGGCTGGATGTCACTGCAGACCTTACGATAATGTTTTAAAAATATGAGTCAGAGCATGCCCTCCCCTGCTCAAAACCTCTCCTGGGCTCCTGACTTCAACTTGAGTAAAAGCCCAAACCCTTCCCATGGCCTCTGGGCGGCCCCAACTGTGATGTCATACTCTCCGCCACCTCTTTGTTCATCGGCTCCAGACTGGCCTCTGTGCTGTTCGCAAACACTCGGCCTGCTGCAGCCCAGGACTGCACACAGACACCCCTGCACGCGGCTGTGGTCCCCAGCTCCGACGGCGCCAGCCATGCTCTAGTCAGAAAGGTACACACACCCCTTATTATGCAGAGAAACCTCAACAACCCTTCAGATACCTACTTGACATAAAAGTAATTTACTTAGACAAGCACATATGTCCTTCCCCAGATTTCGTTTCACGTCCTTCTTTCATTTCGGGTCCCTCAAAAGTCCCTTTCTCAAGAGGTCTTCCGATCCCTCCGCAAGGCCGCGCACTCCCGGTCCTGTCTACCGCGTTCTTTTGTTTAATCTTTCTTGGCAGAGCCTCTACCACCCGACAATTTATATCGTTGTTTATCTCCGCGAGTGGAATGAGAGTCACGTGGCAGCATCTTTGATCATTCGTGGCTATCGCCCTGGCCCCCGGGGTGGTTTCTAGAACACAACGTTTACTTCGCAAGTATGTGTTAAATGAACAACTCCATCCTGCGGTTTGGGAGTCTACCCCCATGATGCACAGCGATGAGGCACGCCCTGCTCCGCCGGGCAGGTGGGCTTGGAAACCCTACCTGGTGTTTTGTGCGTGTGTCGGCACTGGGGGTTGCAAGACAACAGAGCCTGGCCCAGCCCCTTTTTGTTGCGTTATCCATTCGGAGCTCTGCTTAGGACCTGCCTCTGGCCGGCGGGAACGGCGGGGTTGGGAGCGCACACTCGCTGGGAGGACTCAGACCCTGGGGCCGGGCAGGAGCCGAGCAGCAGAGAGTGATGGGTGGTTCTGTGGCCGGACGCGTGCTCGGGATAAGAATGGCGAGCCATGTGACCTGTTATTATTTTTTCTCTCCTTGTTACTCACTCCACGGCCCAAGTTCTAGAGAAGAGCATCTTTTAGGATGTATGCTAAATGTCCAGAACAGGAAGAGGAAGGGCCTGGCAGGAAATGTGTCCTGGGACCACTTTAGCTTCCACGGTGGGGCACGGGCGTCCATATTTATTCCCAACAAGGCTGGCCGCGGTCAGTTAGGGACGTCCCTAGAAAGATCTTGGCACAGCTGGCAGGAAACAGGAAGGGATGCACTGCGCCAAAGGTGGACAAATAGCCCCTCTGCCTTTCCCTCAAGAAGACAGTTGCTTATTATTAAATTACACGTGAAAGATGCATCGAGTCTAGTGGCCCAAAGGCCACACCTATGGGAGAGCTGCAGGAGTCCTGAGGGAGGTGTCTGACCGGACCCTGGAATGCCCCCACGCAGAGAGATCAGATCTAAGCAGACGCTGGTCTGTCCTTTCCCACTGGGCCTTGGGGCCCAGCTCTCTAGAATAGACAGTCAGTAAATGGCTCCAGAGTACTTGAACCAGAGTGACACTTCCAAATGCGTGTTCCACATGACACTTGTCCTGCAAGATGCTTGTCATGCAAAGGTCACGCAGTCTGCGGGACTTGCCCAAGTGTGGCCATTAGCACAGTGAGGGTTCTAAGAAGTCCACAGTAAAGAAACAGCTCACCTCAGCCATGCAGTGTTTCCCAGACTGATTTGGCCAACCAACGTTTTTATAAAATACAGTAGTATTTAGCATCCCGCCTAACTGATCACCAATGTATCACCTTCCAGAAAACTTGACCCAGAACAGAGACTCCTTTCAGTGTATGCTCCCTCTGCCCGCCGTCTGACACCTGATTGATTTCCACCCACGTAGCCCGTGAAAGGAGAGGAATTCAGAGGGAGGACGTGTGGGGAAGCAGCGCTGGACGAAGCCGGCGCAAATCTTTTTATGCTGGCTGAGGCTGTTGGGCCAGTTCTTTGGTTTCTCTAAAGGTATGGAAGACGCAGAATGAACCAGCGAGCGGCCAATGTCGAAGGGACCTTGGGAGCCAGAGTTCAGCCACTTCCTTTCTTTACACTGGTCACCAGATTTTTTACTGCGATCTTAAGTTCCCACAGTGGATAGACTTGAGATTGGAGACTTTCCACTGAATGCTGGCTTCCTTCTTGAAGTGTGGGAAGGCCTCAGACACCTTTCTTTTCCCGGTAAAGACCCCTTCTCTCCTTTGAACTGAAGCCAGGTTATCACAGAAAGTGAGCCATTACCTCCCCCTCCCTGTCCGCCGCCTTAGTCCAGGCCAATCAACATCTGTGCTGTCCTACAGGGACCATGTGCCCCCAGAACCCGCAGCTGTCCTGGCGAGCAGGGAGGGAGAGGGGTCACCTGGCTGGCTGAATCACTGACTGCAGCAACTTCGATTAAGCTCGGGGTATGGATGTTTGGGCCAGTTCGGGACCTGGCGAGCCTCCAACCTTGCTTCTTCCCATGTCGAAGGCTCGTTACTATGATAATAAATGTTTACCCAGTCTTTGGATACATTCCTCCAACTTAAGAAAGGATTACTGCATCTTTGATGTCACAATTAAAATGGATCAGTAGGGAGAAATGATGATTGATCTTTGAACTATTGTGCTGATCTGTTCAAAGAGCTAAAATGTGCCTTGAGCAGAGACACTGAATCACGGAGATCAATACACGGAGCTATATTGGTGCTCTCGCTGCAGGTTCCTGGGTGGGCGGGTGTTGGCAATTAAAGAAACGAGGTTGACTTCAAAACCGCTTCACCGGGAGCGAGAAACTTGACCTCCAAGTGAAGGTGCAGTTGTCCTTGAGGCCGTCAGCACTTCCAAACTCTTCTCTGTCTGCAAGGACAGTTCCGTCGAGCGCCCGCCTCGGCGGCCATGACCCGGGCCGTCTCACCAAGCTGAGCCGAAGCTCAGCAAGACCAGGTTGGCCGCGCGAGTGAAGTGCTCGCCTATATGGAGTGCAGAGGACAGGTGACGTTCATCGCTAAGGGACGGTTCCGCTCCATCGCGCCTCGTGGAGGATTGGGAGAGCCTCGCCGTGGTCCGCGCGGGTAAAGAGCAAGGTGACAGCACCCGGTGTGCCACGAGCAGCACCCGAAGGGACACCTGCCGGGAAGCAAACCTTCTCGTCCCTACGTGGTTCGCGCCTCCTGTCCTGCAGCCAGAGCGAAACTCCAGGGGCTGGGCCGCCCGAGGCTTGAAAACAGCAGCGGGGCGCGTAGGGTGGAGGGGGAGCCCCCGTGAGAGACAAATCACGTCCAGTTTGGGCAGTTACAGGTAAGGACGGGGAGCCCTACGGGGCCCAGGCGATGCACTCTGATTTCTCTTGCCCCCACCCCCAACCCAGCAGAAAGGAAACCCAGATCTAGCTGCCTGGCGGAGAGCGTTTTCATGTCCACGTGATATACCTGGGTCATTTCTGAATGTGCTGGGCCAGTTTTCTCTGAATAAGAGACCAGCTTGTTCGCCTTATCAAAATTAATGCTGCTTCTCAGAAAAATGCGTGGAATTATACCCAACCCATAAGGCATAAGTTTCTTCTTATCAGAAGAATGGAAGTTTGGGTGGATAAATGGAAGGAAGGGAGGGAGGGAGGGAGGGAGGGAAGGAGGGAGGATGGAAGGAAGGAAGGAAGGAAGGAAGGGAGGGAGGGAGGGAGGGAGGGAGGAAGCAGAAGGATGAAACTGAGCGACTGGAGCCATATTCGTCACTATTTGGTGCGTTTCTTATTTGTGGAATTCCAGCCCTCACAACGAGCCCTCTGCTTGGCTTCGACTGTCGGTGGGAACGCTGAGCCACGGCGAGGGATGCGGACCTTGCTCGGGGTCGGCCTCCAAGATGACCTTCACTGGCACCTGCCTCCCAGCAACAAGAACAGTTCAAGAGTAAGTCATTTGGGGCCGATTGTGCCGAGTGGGCGGTTCTGAACCCTTGGCGGTCCCCACACCTAAGTCCAGTGTCTCCTTGGCCACATGCGATTGCTTTCCTGTCCTTCCTTCAGCCGTCCGCAGCTTCTGCCCCGCCGGCTGACCTGCTACCATCCGCTCACGCCACACTTCCCTCATAGGTGGCAGTGCAACGTGTAATCCCGGTTCATTATGGAAGGGCTAGAATGTGACCGCCCTGTCCCTTACAGACACCAAGCCACTTCCATGCCACCCCCTCCCCGCCCCCATCCATCCTTTGCTATTCGCTCCACCCCACGGGTCACCCTGGTCTCTGAAGAGACTCCTGAATGGCCCTTGTGTGAAAATCGGGGGTCTAAATAGGACTCTTTGTGACAGTGCCAGTGCAGACATTAAGATTACAAACACGAGCCAGCGCCCCACACAGCTGCGGCCTCGCCGGGCGTGGGGGGCAGAGGCCGCCCTCAGATGTGGCGCTCCGGGCCCTAACGGCTCAGGAGTGATGAAGGCCAATGTCCGCAGCATGAATCGAGCATCGCTGACCTCTTCCTACGTTCATTGTGAGGGGGCGACAACTTAGGATGACAGCTTCTTAAACGCTAATTCTATCTTCCCGGGGAGCAAACGGGAAGCCCAGCTTATCCCATCTAATAGGACAACCGAGGCGGATGCCTCTGGCAATGACTCCTGACTGGGCGGTGTCCGATGCACACGCTCTAATGTAGGAGAGACATCTGGCTGGAGACCACCCCAGCAGCCCTAAGACCCCCGCTCCGTGCACAAGGCACCTCGACGACCGAGGAAGGACGGACGGCAGGCGTGGAACGTGAGCGTGGGAGACGCGGCTCCAGCTGCCCGGCAGACACGCACTTCCGAGCGTTCTATTTTTCATACCATGGCTTGAATCAGGGAAAGTTTTTAAAGTAATTTCGAATTCCACATATTTAAAGTTTGAGTTCTGCTTATCAGAAAAAAAACCGATGCTCAGCAGAGAGGAGAAACCGTTTGGAGACAAATGGGCTTGTAAATAAAGGGCTCTGCACGCTTTGTTTTCCGTGTGACTGTGACATCCTTTCCCGTGAGTAAATCCACGTATTTTGTATTCCGTAGGGACGGGAGCCACTGACCCTGAAAAAGCTCTGTCCGGGCCAGGCAGGGTGGGGCTTGATGAACGCCAGCTGCAAGGCAAGGTGTCTGGCGGGGAGGGGAGGGGGCAGGGGCGGGGCAGGTCTCAGACCCCAAAGACTGTCCGTGAACCTCACTGCTAGACAGCCTTCCTTTCACATTCGCCAACTGCTCTTTTAACTTGCGAATATTCCTCAGTGTTAGTTTTCATTAACTATATGACACTGTTCATCTTTCTTTCCTCTTAAAATAGATATAATCACGGCAGTTGTTTGTGTGTGCACCAGGCACTGGGCACAGTGCCAGCACGACCTCGTTTCATCCTCTCAATGACCTCATGATGCGGGGACTATCACTGTCCCCATTTTAATAACAAGAAAATAAGCCAGAGAGCTTACGTCACTTCATCAGCCTGCTGCTCTGCCCAAATATTGGAGAATTTCCCTCAACAAAACTCACGGGACGCCAACCGTGCGCCGAGTCCCACAGATGCTGGGGTGAAGAGGTCCCTGTGTGCCCCAGCGCGGTCACCCTGTGAATGAGCTCATGCGGTTGGTGCTGGGGAGGCACAGGAGCGGGGGGAGGTGACCGTCCAGGATGAGATGGCCCAGGCGGGGCCTTGAGGTTGGGGATGGTGAGAGTCAGCGGTGGGAGGAAGGGCGCAGGGCGAGGGTGAAGAAGAGGAGGAGGAAGACTGAGCCTTTTCTCGAGCCCATCTGACGGGCCCTGTGGGTGTCCGGTCTAAATTCAATAGTCCCTGTGAGTGACCACCCGGCTCCGCAGCCCTCACAAGCACATGGCGACGGTGGGCAAAAGGCGTTGCTTCAAGGTGGCCCAGCCACGACAGAGCCGCGCTGGGTTCCCTCGCAGCTCCTGGAATGCGCCAGGCTCTTCCCTTCCTCGGGACCTCTGCCCATTCTGCAAACCCTTCCCCAAACCTCCCCCGCCCCGGGTCCTCCATTTCCACCCGCCTCACCTGAAGCAGGTGCCCTCTCTTCCTCTTCCCTGTCATCGAATTGCTGCGACAATTTTTCTTATTTGCCCGTTCGCTTGATTTCTGCCTGCAAGGAATCTCTAGAATATGAACTTCAGGAGGGCACGTTTCCTGGATGTCACGTTCGACACTGCATACCCAGTGCCCAGGGCAGTTCCTGGCGCGTAGCATTGCTCAGAAAAAGGGGGACCACCCTTCTGATCCCCCGACCTCTATCTTCCAGGGCTTTGCGATCTCTGAGCAGAAGCAAGGACGGGCAGCATGAGCATCAAGACCCGAGGAGCAGACATAGAAACGGAAGCACGGAGGTGACGAAACCGCCAGGAAGGGGCCACGGGTGCCGCTTCCTCTGCAGGTCAAGGACTAAGCCACCGCAGACGTGGCAGGAGCAGACAGGGCAGGCGTCGGTGGGGGCCCTGACACTGTTCTGGTTTGGGTGGCCCCGGTAGAACTGGAACCCCCAGGGAGCAGAATCCCAAGACATATACGCTGGCTAAATCCATATGAAACGGATGAGACCGGATATCTTCAAGAGTGACCTTGGAGACACCATGTCCCCCAGACTTTAAAACCAGAGCTCCCACGGTTAATAAATGACCAACTGGACTCCGACTAGATCTGCACGACCTTGAGCTTGCCTTTCCAAGACCCCACAGCTGTCACTGAATAGTTTATTTGTCGAGTTCTGGACGCTGGGCCAGGCACGGGGCTGCAGTGCTGCATGCGACACGTGGTCGTGATTTCAGGCTCCCCGGCCAGCGGGCACCCAGCATGTCCCGAGCATTCACTGTGTGCCAGGCACAGATGCCCGAAGCGCTTAGCATGCCAGCGCGCGCACCACCACGGCAGAACTCGGGTAGAAACGACGAACCCCGTCTTAGGGACGAGCAGTTCAGCGACCCCAGAAGTTACTGGACTTTTGTGAATCTCCACATTCGAATGGGAATAATGGAACCTTCCTCATGGAACAGCTGTGAAAAACGGCACAAACCTCTGTCCACGCCCGGTCTTCTGTAGCTACGGAGTTGGGGGTGGGTGGCTTTAGGAGCCCCGATTCTCTGTGCCCCCCACGCCCTGCCCTTTTCAGTAGGCTTTGTAACTCCTTCCGTCACGAGTTGGGTCTGGTTTTCCACCTGTAGATTCTGAGTTCGCCGTGTGCCTTGCTTGGGCTCGGACACGTGCGTCTGCACCTGTGTGTCTGCTCTGGCCTCCGCCTTCAGCCCGACAGCATTCCCAGGCTGCCCGCTCGAGCGGAGCCATCACCCCAGCTGACAGCCCGCCGACGCCAAATGCGAGCGGGCCCAGACGAGACCAGAACCACCGGCCAAAACTGCCAACCTGCAGCCTCGAGAGCTAAAGAAACACCTGTCATTCCATGAGCCACCGAGCCTTGGGGGTGGTGTGTTTTGGGGGGTTATCATAGCAATAGGTACCTGAATCTCATTATTATTGTCATACCTTATCTCCCTCTGGGTCATCTGACAAAATCTGGATCTACATGGAGTCTGGTCTGACTCCAGTGCCTGCTGCCACCATCCAGATGTCACCTGGTGGACCCTCCACGCCAGCCACGTGATACAACCCTGCGGGGGGCGGGGGGTTGCATCCAGGCTCCACAGGCATTTTCCAACATCTCGCCACTCACTTCTTAGAGACCCATGAGGTGGGAATTTTTCTGATAGGCGAGAAATGTGCAAGAGGATGTGGAAAATTCCAGGGCCAGGAGATTCCTTGGAGAAGGTGTAGCAGTGTCTGCCCGCACATGGGGTAAGGAGGTCGCCAGACACCTGCCGAAGTGCTTAGAATCGCAGATCTAATCCACCCTGGGGTTGGCCTGCCGAGGTGGCCAAGGACAGGACAAAGGTGGCCACTGCAGGCCTCACAGCCAGGAAAGTTGTCAGCTCCAAGGTAAGCCAAAGGAAGAGTGCCCCTCGTCAGGGACAAAGCTTCAGGGACGTCGAGAAAGGAAGGCACGGGGATGAGCTCGGCACGGTGACCGCCTGCGCGTGTCACTGATAAGTGAAGAGCTGACTAGTTTCCTGGTGTGGCAGACCTAGGGTGAGCCCACAAGTCATCTGACGGGTGGTCATCTAACATACAGCTCAAACAGAACGTTTCAAAAAAGAAAACAACAAACTATAAGCATCTGTATTTTGGGGTGGGGGGTATTGACATCGTGCAATGATAATTTAAAAATCAATGATTAGGATTAGTCATTAGTCATCAGTGAAATGCAAATCAAAACCACGGTGAGATATCATCTCACATCTGTTAGGATGGCTCTTATAAATAGCTATATATATATATATATATATATATATATATATATATATATATATATATATATACACACACATATATACATATACATATATATAAATATAAATATAAAACAACAAGTGTGGGCAAGGATGTACAGAAGCTGGAACCCTGGCACACTGTTGGTGGGAATACGAAATGGTGCAGCCATCATGGAAAACAGCAGAGCGTTTCCTCAAAAAGTTAAAAATAGAACCACCATATGACCCAGCACCCCCCGCTTCTGGCCATGGGTCCAAAGAACTGGAAGCAGGGTTCTGAAGAGATATCGGCTCTCCTGTGTCACTGCAGCATTGTTCACGACAGCCAAGATGTGGAAGCTCCCTAAATGTCCATCGACGGGTGAAAGCATTAGGAAAAGGTAGAGTATTATTCTGCCCTGAAAAAGGAGAAACCCCACAATGTGCGACAACATGGATGAATCTTGAGGACGTTATGCTAAGTGAACTTAGCCAGTCACTGAACGATGAATACTGCATGATTCCACTTAGAAGAGGTCTCTAAAACGGCCAAATTCATAGAACCAAAGGCTGGAATGGCGCTGGCCAGAGGCTGGGGGAGGGGAGGAGGGCTCACCGATCGACAGGCACAAGCTAAGCACAGTGAGTGCGCGACACAGATCTGCAGTGCAGCATGGTGCCCTCAGCCACGAGAATGCATCGTGCACTCGAAAACAGGTTACAAGGGCGGATCTCATATTAAGTGTTTTTATCACAATCCAATAACGTTTTTAAAATGGTTAGGACGAGTGTTTTCTATCTGTTGTTACCACTCCTCGGAACTGCTCTGCGAGGCAGGTGAACGCTGAAACTGAGCATCCCAGAGGCCAGTTAAGTCGTGGAAGAACGGACGTGGAAGAGCTGGGACCTTCCAGCGCCTCCTAGTGTCCCCCCCAGAGCACTGCCTCCAACCTGGTCTCCAGGGCAGGCGCATTAGGCTTTGATGCAAATTTTAATTCATGCTCGGGCACTCCACGCTCAGAATCCATCCGCCCAACCTCATCACACGGCACAGCTTTCAGGAAGAGAAGCCGTGACCCCCAGCACCTGCTGCCTTCACACTGTCCAGAAACCGGCCCTGGCCAAGCCCCCAGCGGGCTGTCCCGGTGTCTTATCGCCCTCGAAGATCGTCTCCCAAGTCCCACAGAAAGAACCAGTCAAACCTAAGTGTACACGAGGTGTTCGAGAAAGCCACAGTGGGGGCTGAGTAAGTAGCTAGCATCCTGCCAGGGCCGTGGGAAGGGTCCAAGAGAAACTACTAGCCCAGGGTCAGTAAAGCTGTTTAATCCCAGGAAGGGAATCTTAAGAGCACGGCCTTGGGACAGACTCCTGCTTCCTCCCGTCTTCCGTGTCTCCACCTCTCCTCCCTTCAAGGGTGCAGGAAGCAGCCCTGCATCCTCGGGTCCCTGCAGCTACATCCTCAGGTCCCTGCAGCCCCGCATCCTCGGGTCCCTGCAGCCCTGCATCCTCGGGTCCCTGCAGCTGCAACCTCGGATCACTGCAGCTGCAGCTCTGTGTGGAGCTGCTAAGGCCACCAGGCTCATGGAGCCCGGAGATAGGCATGAGTCAGGAGCTCACGTGCAGATCCACAAGGTGGCGGGGGACGGCTCCAGGAGAAGATGGACGGCCCCCCGTGATACCCTGCCCATCTCACGGGCTCCAGGTTAGTCATGTGAAGCCTCAACGTTCAAAGAGAAAGCGATCCATTTTTACTCAAGTGGGCTGAGCTCTAGCTCCAGTCCTGCGGCCCCAACACACGTTGGGATTCCGGAAAGTCACCGTGGGCTGGCCACGCCTGGGCATGAGGGCTGGCTGCCCCCGGCTCAGCCCGAGCGCCTCCGCTATTACCTGTTCCACAAATTGGCTTCTCGTAAGATTCCATGTTAAGAACAAATAACATAAACCGCTTTAAGGAAACTCTACCCTCTGTGGTCAAAGCAGTCTGTGAGAAACTGAAACTTCACGGAGGTTCTTAAAATAAGACTCAAGGACTCTCCCCTCCGCACAGAGGTCAGACAGCCGCGCTGTCAAATACCAGGCCAGGGGGAGATGGTTCCGGAAGGTTTTATAAACATAAGGTCTCCTCGTGTGCCCGAAGGAGGCGTGTGACATGAAGGCCCAGCCCTGTCAAGAACAAAGACACATTTGAAAGACACGCCAGATCTCACCTGTCCCCTGCACAAAGCAGGAGGACACCAGGATGCGGGATGCTGTTGCTCTCCCTGGGACGCTCGAAAGGGCCGTTGGCCCTAATTTTTTTCCCTGACCTCTGTGGTCACTACCAGCTCTCTCCCCAGGCACGGGCCTCCCTGCTACTGCATTTCGCCACCTGAGCTGAGGACGAGTCAGTGGTGTCAGCATGCAAAGGCAGGAGAGAGAGCCGGAGGGAGGGACGGAGGGAGGGACGGAGGGAGGGACGGAGGGAGGGACGGAGGGAGGGACGGAGGGAGGGACGGAGGGAGGGACGGAGGGAGGGACGGAGGGAGGGACGGAGGGAGGGACGGAGGGAGGGACGGAGGGAGGGATGGAGGGAGGGATGGAGGGAGAGAGCGAGAGACAGCACTGTCGGGAAGCAAGGTTAGGAGAGAATCACTCAAAATGCACTTTACGAGAATGATCTCATGGCCAGCACGGGTATGTCTACCAAGATGTAAAATAAGCCATGAAGGCGGCCAGTTCCGCTTTGTGTCCTCGTCCCCTCTGGCTCAGTCACGTGACAGCTGCCAGATTAACACTTCTTTCGCCCTGGGAAACTGGATGCTAAGACGATCGTTATATTAAATAACACAATAAGCTTCAAAAATACATTTAATTCCATGTGTCGCTTTCAATTTGTGTTGCTTTCATTTATGCTTTTTCTTTTAAACGATATTTTCTTCAGATGGCCAACTGGGTGCCAAAGCTACTCAAAAAAAAAAAAAAAAATACCACTTCCACTCTTAACCAAGTCTCTGCTCTCCCGACTGATGAATGACATTTCGCCAAACAAGCAGCATTCTGCGCAGCGGGACCGTGAGAGTTAGGAATGCATCTTCTACTTGCAGCCTTTCCCCGGAAATATACAACCTTTGGAAGAGACGTGTGACTTTCAACAGTTATTTGTGTTATTTTTCTCTTATGGGACCCTTGTTATACCACTGACAATGACTAAGTAGAAACCAATGACATTCCTTCATTTAAAACCTAAAAGCACGCCAGTAATAAGGTATAAGCCCAGCTCGGCCCTCTGCACAGCAGGGGCTCGTGGCTCAGGGGCAGGGGACACTGGGAAGAGGGCGTGTGATGACCTCGGACGGAGGAGCTTGAAAGACGGAGCTCTGAGGGAGGGTTAGATCGACTCAAAGCAGTAGAAGCAGCAGCAGCAGAAGGCGAAATGCACACAGTGTCTCAGCGCATCATCTCAAAGTCCTTTGGATGTCACGGGGCTGTCTCTGACTCCTTGTGTCCCCGAGGCTGTCCAGGTTCCACCAGTGACTTTGCTCCTTCCTCCAACAAGCCGGTGAAGCCCCCCAACAGGTGTTTATGGACCACTGAGGCTGGGTACAGGGGATGGCAAGCGAAATCCAAGCTTTGGTGCAGCTTACAACCTCGGTCGAGGAGCAGATGTTCATCAAATAAAAACAAATATAACGTGGCTGTGACAAGTGCAGCGAAGGAGAAGAAGGTAGACCCAGTACCTGAGGTGAGGCTGGTCCTGAGGTCAAGGACGGCTTCCTAGAACATATGGGTGAGGGTCTGTAGGATGAGTCGAGCTTAGGAGCAAGGGAGTGGGTGGCATAGCTCAAGCAAAGAAATCAGCGTGTGCAGGATTCTCATAGCAGGAGGGAGGACCGTGGAGAGTAGGGATGGAGCAGGGAGAGGAAGAGGGAGGTGGACAGAGCTCAGAGGCCAGTGCCCCTAGGCCTGTCAGGCCACAGTGAGAAGTGTCTGAATTCTAAGAGCAACCGGAAGGCATGGAAAGGCCCTAAGCAGTGAGTGGCACCGTCTGAACACCTGTAGGGGGAGACTAGACAAGAAGCACAGACTAGCGCAGTAGTCCAGGCCAGCACTGCAGCAGGCATGGAGAGCAGAGGGGGAGTCCCAGAGATGATCAGGAGGTAGACCAGAGGGACATGGTCATGAACTAGACACGGGGTGTTGCAGAGGCAGAAAGACCCCCGGGTGTGCAGCATGGCCAGTCAGGTGGGTAGCGGTGCCGTTTCTGAGATGTGACAGCGATTCTGATCTTAGAGACCTCACGCCCCACGCGGGGCACAGTCTGGAACCTGGGGTTCCGCCTCGTTCTGGGGAGTGAGTTTCTGACTTGTACCTGATTCCCGCGCTTGATGCCGGGATCCCAGGCATTCGGGGCGGGATCCACGCTGTGTCAGACCCAGGGGTGCCCTCTCTTTCCATGTGGCCCCCACCCTGTGTTCCCGCACACCGAGAAGTACCTCCTCCATCTGAGGACACTGTGTTCTCTAGCTGCGTGTCCCCGACACTGACCTCATGCCTGGTTGGTGTCCACGCCTGGCTCTTACCAAACTCTCTGAAGCTGGGTCCGAGGTCGCCCTCTGTCCTCCCTGTCCCAGCAGGCCCGTGGACTCCCAGGTCCCCAGCCCATCTCATTCTGCCCAGCGCTCCGCATTCGCTGCCTCTATGGCAGGCCCTCGTAGAAAACTACAGTTAGAATCCCGGAGCGGATCGTATGCTGCCTCGACATCCGGCGCGATCAGGAGGGCTTTATCTGGCCAAACCACAAATCCCCCTTCCGACCGCGCTCCCTCAGATTAGATGCCCCGGCCAAACCGCTCTCCTTATCACGGGGACCAGGAGTGGCTCTTGCTTTCCCCGGGTGGCGGCTTTAATTCTCTGCCAGCCCAAGGAATTACTCGAACAAGCCAATCACATCCTCCAACAGGAGCTGGGAGGCGGGCACCCCACCTTCTTGATACTACAAAGCCTGCCTCCCGCAGCTCCCCCTTGTTCCCTTTGTCCTCGAGTGCGACCCCCCATGGACCACCACGTGGCATGCAGTTAATCTCCCCGCCGGGGCTGAGTGCGCGGGACCGTAAACTGCTGCTGACTGACGTGTCCAGCGTCAGATGTTGTGTATGGCCATCGCCATGACCCTAGGGCAGGAACCCCCCGCTCACCAATAGGACATAGAGGATGCCATTAAAACGGCCCTCATTTAGAGGAGCTTTGCCAAGTAACTCTCGGTAGTAAAGGAATGCCACAACGCCAGGTGTCTCTCTCTCTCAGACCTGGTCCCTTTGCTCAGGTCAAGATATTGATGCCCGAAGATGCCGGCACCCGTGGGAAGGCAGAGAGTTCATACGCTCAGAGGGAAATGAGTGGGAATTGTGGGTACCTCCCTTATTTCTCCTTTCTAATAATGAGTCGTGGTCCTCGTGGACTGGCCACCTCATGTCCACCCCAGCACCTGATTTTCTCAGACTAGGATGAGGTCCTTTTCCCCCTTGGAACACAGAGGCAGAAATGAGCATTCACGGCTCTGAGAGGAAGCAGTTCAATCTGGTCGGATGCACTTCCTGCGGACACAAAGCTACGCAGACTTGGAAAGCTTCGGCTAGGCTCTACGCTTCTCATTCTCCCGATTATTTTTAAAATTAGATTATGTGCCAGGTGAGGGCAAAGACAAAGCTAGAGGCAGAAACCTGTACGGGAGGAAACTTCCTTATTGTACTATGTGCGGGTGATTGCAGCAAAATGGGGGGTCAAAACCCAGGCAGGCACTAAACAGAATTCAGGAGGGATGTGGGCATGATGGTTCTGCATTAGAGAGCAAAGAGGGACTAACACCGGCCCCTGTGACAAAGGTGACTTGGTCCATTTTCTTCCCACTATTGCCCCACACAGTAGGCATGACAGACCCAAAGGTGTCTCTTTACATCTTGCACGGAGGGCAGGAACGAATGCCCTCCCTTCTGTGGCCGTCAGAGGGGTCGTGCTGTCTCTCCCTCCTTCCCTCTTGCAGAGCAGGGCGGACACTGCGCGGAGTGAGCACCAAGGAGACGCCACAGCAGCTACTCGGTGGGAGGCTCTGTCTCTCCCAACACAGGAAGCTGAGCGACAGGACAGGAAATGCTGGAAAGAATCTTGGAAAAATCTGAAAAAGGATGCTTCCCTGATAGGCTCTCAACTGCTGTCACATGACCCAGTTCC
>NW_011888892.1:2809750-2812763 GCF_000151845.1 Pteropus vampyrus
GGCCCCTGTGACAAAGGTGACTTGGTCCATTTTCTTCCCACTATTGCCCCACACAGTAGGCATGACAGACCCAAAGGTGTCTCTTTACATCTTGCACGGAGGGCAGGAACGAATGCCCTCCCTTCTGTGGCCGTCAGAGGGGTCGTGCTGTCTCTCCCTCCTTCCCTCTTGCAGAGCAGGGCGGACACTGCGCGGAGTGAGCACCAAGGAGACGCCACAGCAGCTACTCGGTGGGAGGCTCTGTCCCTCCCAACACAGGAAGCTGAGCGACAGGACAGGAAATGCTGGAAAGAATCTTGGAAAAATCTGAAAAAGGATGCTTCCCTGATAGGCTCTCAACTGCTGTCACATGACCCAGTTCCCAGCCTGCCTCGGGGCTAACCTGGGAGGGCCACGTAGAACCCCAAACGAGAATCAGCTCCTTGTATGCGGCTCCTCCATACAGAGAACGCTGTTCCATCTAGTGCATGACGTCTACACGCAGGCCCCCGACCTCGAGACATAGGGAAGACTGAGACGAGGTCCCTGCCTCTGAGCCCACAGACCCGAAGGGAAAGGAAGACAAGGCTGCAAGGGAAGCGAGCTGGAAAGACAGGGGACCGTGGGACAAACAAGTCTGAGGCACCGAGGGGCGGGGCAGACTGAATCAGGGAACAAAAGGCAGGACTCTCATGAATACACAGAAGTCGCCTCCTGGAGGGTGTCCTCAGCCGAGCCTAGAGTCAGAGGGGAAACCACCAGACGCTGTGCCCAGGGGTTCAGACTTTGCCCTCTGACCACTGATCTGATTTTGGGCCAGAGAAGTTGCATTGATTAAAGATACTCTTACACACTGTTCAACAGATACAGTTCCCACGTGAGCAGGGAGGAATCGATGAGCATGGACGAGGACGAGGCAGATCGCTTGCACTGTGATCGAAACGGATTCTGTCTAATAAAAAAGACCCACGTGTTTCAGCTTCAACAATTTGAGCCCTAACAGATCCAGGTTTTCCAGGAAAAACAAACAGGTAAACACGGTGACCCTGCTACACCTTGTCCATAGAGAAACTACGATTACAAACGACTTCTTCTGGAAGAGAAAAGACATAAAACTCACACCGGTCTCCAAGTGATTTTTGAGGGATAATGGAGCAATGACCCTGAAAGCATGGTCAAGGGCATGTGTTCTATCGGGGCGACTCACCGTTCGACTCAAAATTAATGAAACTGCTACCCTCGTTACGCGGGTAGCAAATCGCTGCCCTTGTAAAAGGTGGAATAAAAGAACAATTATTCTTAAGTTTTAAGGGAAATATAATTACCTCGTCCCTGTCATCGATCAAAGACCCACCCTTTAGAAACTGCCAGTTGTAAAGGTCGGGCTTAATGGATTAGGTGGGAGAAAATTTCACGCTGTCCCACCTTCCATCCTAAGCCAAGTAAATTAGTCATTAAAAATTCCAAATGACCTTCATCAGTTCCTTTCACAGACATTTCCCGTAACCGATTTCCCCAGAAACGGCCTAACTAGACCCCCGATTCTCCTAAACACTGCGACATCCTTAGATGGAGCAGTCTCACCTGCAGACAGGTAGGACGGTGATGGGGAAGCGGTGAATGGGACCCTTGTACAACACGCAGGACGGAAACTTGAAAGGGACTTCCTACCTTTCACTGATTTTGAAAACAGATGTGGGTTTGGGCAGAAACAGTCTCCCTTCCTGCATTTTTTTCTCTTTTAGTGATCAGATCCTGTTAATCGCGGTAAACTGAAATTTTACCCAGGCCGATGGATTTCAAGGGCCTTGCCAAGAGGACAGTTTTAGCCGAAGTCTCCTCTCCGCCCCTCCAGTCCTGGAATTTCCAGCGGCCGAGGCAGTGAATAGTCGCATTGTGCAAAGGAAGGGAGCGAACATGGAACGCGGAGGCGGAGTTCACTTCGATTTCCTGCGTGGCGGCCACTCGGAGCCCTGTTTGGACCAAGTACCCCAGAGATGCAGCTTCTACAGCGGAGGCTGCCACCCGCATCGCCGACTTCCAGAGCCGCCCTCGGAGATCTGGGAACCCTAAACCACCATTGTCCCAGAGCGAGTGGAAAATTTTTCCAAATCAAGAGCAAAGTCGACACCGGCACTTGGCACGTCAGCTGGAACAGCAAAACCCTGACGCCGGGTCTGTGCTCCCAGGACGGGACCCCTCTTCCCGCGCACGTGGGCGCCGCAGGCTGAGCGGCCCCGCGCTCTGGCCGCTCACATTCCCGCTTCTGCACTAACCTCGGCTCTTCTCACGGTTTCTCACGTGGCCCACCCATCGGCGAGGGTCACACCAAGGCCGACAGCCCCGACCCGTCTCCGGATCTCCCCGCCAGGCCAGCTGCTTCCTGGGCATCTAGGGCAGATGGCCTGTCACACGCAGAGCGTCCGACGCCCACACATTCAGGAGTCTCTCGCCACCACCACCCCTTGACCCCACGAGCCTCCTGGGTCCTGAATTCCCTACCTTGTTGACATTGTGGGCACTATCTGCCCTTTTCTTCCTTTCCAATCGCAGCTGGCATTCAATACGATATTAGTTTCCGGCGAACGGCGTAGGGGTTCGACATTTATGTAACTTACAAAGCGATCCCCCCCCTCGATAAGTCTAGTCAGTACCCACCCGACGTCACATAATTATTACGCGACCATCGTGTAGCCTCCCCGTGCTGTGCTTCACGTCCCCAGGACCATCCCATAACGGCCGACGGGCACTTCCTAATCGCTTCCCCTTTCCCGCTCAGAACACCGTTAGCCTCTTCTCCCTGAGCCCAACTGCCCGTGACTTAGCTGTCCCCTCATGCTCCATCAGCTCTGACACCCCCTGCCCCCGCCCCCGCCCCCGCCCGAACCCAGAACATCGCCTGCCTGGGACGTCACGGGGGACATGACTCGCATCACGTACTTCAGTAACTTAAAAATATTTGATGGGTCCTCTTTGCCTACACGATACAGGCTAAAAACAAATAAATAAGGTGACGCTCTCTTGGCTCGACATG
>NW_011888892.1:2813528-2814924 GCF_000151845.1 Pteropus vampyrus
CCGCCAGGCCAGCTGCTTCCTGGGCATCTAGGGCAGGTGGCCTGTCACACGCAGAGCGTCCGACGCCCACACATTCAGGAGTCTCTCGCCACCACCACCCCTTGACCCCATGAGCCTCCTGGGTCCTGAATTCCCTACCTTGTTGACATTGTGGGCACTATCCGCCCTTTTCTTCCTTTCCAATCGCAGCTGGCATTCAATACGATATTAGTTTCCGGTGAACGGCGTAGGGGTTCGACATTTATGTAACTTACAAAGCGATCCCCCCGATAAGTCTAGTCAGTACCCGCCCGGCATCACATGATTATTACGCGACCACTGTGTAGCCTCCCCGTGCTGTGCTTCACGTCCCCAGGACCATCCCGTAACGGCCGACGGGCACTTCCTAATCGCTCCCCCTTTCCCGCTCAGAACACCGTTAGCCTCTTCTCCCCGAGCCCAACTGCCCGTGACTTAGCTGTCCCCTCATGCTCCATCAGCTCTGACACCCCCCGCCCCCGCCCCCGCCCGAACCCAGAACATCTCCTGCCTGGGACGTCACGGCGGACGTGACTCGCATCACGTCCTTCAGTAACTTAAAAATATTTGATGGGTCCTCTTTGCCTACACGATACAGGCTAAAAACAAATAAATAAGGTGACGCTCTCTTGGCTCGACATGATCTAAAGCTTTTGAACACTTCCAGCTGTGTGAGCATGGCTGAGCTACCTGCTGTCCTCGGGGCTGATTATATGGTCAATTGTTTCTGAAGGGAATCCCCGCTCCCCATGCATGGGGATGAGGGGGAGGGGTTTCAGGCATCGGGAGGAAACTGGACAAAATGGCCTCTATGGCCCCTCCCAAACTTGAGATTCCACGGGCAGACTTGTGCCTTAGGGACATCTGGCTGGCCGTGGAGCTTCTCCGGGGCCTCTGAGCCGTGTTGCTACTACCTGGCTTTGAGCCCCCAGCAGATAGGACTGGCGAGGATGGGGCCCGAGGTTAACTGAGACAGAGCAGCAGCAGTCGGGCACGACCTGTCATCGTGGCTCTGGAGGAGGCCCACACTCTCGCCGCAGAGGTCCACAGGCACCCTCGGTGGTGGTGCTGTCTGCAGCCCGCTGGCTCGTTCTTCCAGAAGGTCTCTGGTTTCCCTTTCGCCTACGCTAGTGTGTTTCCAGTGCTGGCAACCCCAAGTTTGACCTACACCGCTGCCCCCAAAGACCCTGAGAGCCTGAGACAGATGCCAATCTTGTGCTCGGCCCTTCTCGTGAGTGTGGGGACACGGAGTTCAATTCCTGAACCAAATTCCTGTTCTTTCCTGAGGACACAGCTCGACCACAGGGCACCGGTGGCCGCTCAGGCCAGTCTGCCTGGAAGAGCCGTGACAGGACTCTGTCCCTGACCAAACTTCAGT
>NW_011888892.1:2816121-2824357 GCF_000151845.1 Pteropus vampyrus
TCGGCCACCGTTAAAGAATAAGCTAGAAACCACGCGTCGAGGCTCTGGCAAGGATTACCCATGAAAGTTTCTTTTAAATAATATATTTGTCTGGAGCTGACTGTGCCAGTTATGAAGAGAAATTCGGGTCCCTGATCTCTCTGACACAGGCAGGTGGTAAAGGGCAATGGAAAGAGAAGCCATGGTGTGTGTATAATCACACACACGCGCATCTGCACACACGCGCGTACACATACACGTATTTACATACACGTATTTCCATACACCGATCCATCGGCCATGATTACGAACTAAAAGGAAAGTGAAGATTCAAAAATAAATTTGGCTACATGAAAATGTCCTTTTAAAATTTATTTTTGCCAGAGTCTCTAAATCGATATATTCTATCAACCTAGTACCACCACAAAATTTGACCTAAATTCATATTTCTCTCCTGAATGAGAGAAAAAAAATGGCTTGTTTTCATACCATTGACGTTAACAAACTTAATAAAAGTTATAAACTGCAACCATCTCACCTAGTGTTTTTTAGTTTAGTGGCTGCGAATCGAAGTTTCATAAAAAATGACTTATGAAGGCACCGAGACCAGGCCTGTATTGAGATGGCGCCCGCTGCATTCTGGGAAGATCCCGTATCTGTCTCGTTACCCATTCCCGGCAGACCTGCACCCCACCGCCCTAACCCCCCGACACTCAGCAATCCGAAGTCATCTTGGGTTTCCAAGGGTCCACCCGAGGCGACCGATATTTTTTGCATCGTTAGCTTTTTCAGAGACTGTCAGCCTAAAAGCCTGTGTGTTTAGAAATTCAAATCAGCTTCAAAATTTGTCGGAGCCACTGAGCTATCATGTCATGTTTGGGGGCCGACGAGGCTCCAAAAGCGTATTTCATCATTAATGAAAATAAAGGAGAGAGAGTAAATAAAGGCGTGAAGCGGAACGCCACCCAGCGCTTTACCTGCGTGCGAAAGACGCTCATTTCTTCCCCAGGCAGAGTTTTCTTTAGGGGCTGAGAAGAGCCGACTGTGGATCTGAAAGATAAACAGAAACCTTCTCAGGCTTACATTTTTATTTGCCAGATATAGAATCTTCACTAGCGTACATTCTTATTTTTTAAAAACTCAAGAAACATCCCTAGAGTCTCTCTATTCGCCCAAGAAAGAACTGCAGATTGTAATAAATGCTTATTTCCATTCTCTACCATGGTAATTCTGCCAGTGAAGAAAAGGTAGGTTTCTGATGATTTCAAAATATGCAACGAGGCAGGCCGGGAGGGAGAAAATCGTAATTGGCTAATATGGGTTTTGCTAGTAGACAGAAGAACCGCATCTAATATTTCTTTCCTATCCCATCAGAGCTCTGAATGGATTTTGAGCTAAAATTGGACATTCGATAAATATTGATAAATTGTTGAACCGCAAGCAATTGAATTTCTAAATTAGCCTTCAAGACTCAGTAAAAATAAGATTCATATATACAAAAGTATTCTGCTGTCTGCAAGTATGATTATTATGCCGACTTTCTCTGCCAAAAGGCAAAGTTCTATTTTGTAAGTTCATGCTTAAAGCATTTTGCTGTGTGTGAGACTTTGGGTTCTGATCTATAAACATAATAATCAGACGCCAGAGCATCTCAGTCTACACTGGGTCTGCCCCCGTGCCCATCGTCCCCCCGAGTGCCCTGGGACCTCACCCCACAGCTGGAGGGTACCTCTTCCGCCCCCACCATTTCCCTCTCGGTCTGATCCAACAGGTAACACATTCGTGGAGCTCCAGCTGCCTTGAATTCTGAACCCCAGAGAAGGCCTCAGTCCCAGGGCTGAGTTAAGCCTTTTGGTGTTCAGGTCCCATTTTTGGCCTCTTCTCTTACCCAGCATCTGGGTAACCATTTTGGGGACTGCAGAGCGGATGCTGCAAGCAAACAATTTTTCTACCCCAAGCAAGAGCCTGGCCTCCCCAGCCCATGGCAGTAGAGACAAGATCAAGATGGGGGCGGGACCTGGACTGTGGCTAGGCTGAGATGGGGGGAATGAGTCCTACGGCCCTTTCTGCCCCTCCCCGGGCTTGCCCGCCCGGGTCCTAACCCGGCCATCGACTACTAGTAACACGATTACTGATTATAACAACCACAAGAAGCACTGCTGACAGCTGATGGGGTTTCACACGGGCGGTGGTCGGGCCCAGTGCCTTCCGTACATCATCTCATGGGATTCTCACGACCGTCAGAAAGATATGCTGTTTTTCGCCCCACTGCAGCAGCTCAAAAAGCCAAAGCGGAGGTTGCCCGTGGCATGTGACACAATCAGGATTCAGACCAGGGCGCGCGGACCCAAAGCGCCTGAGCTTTTAGCCAGCGTGTTCCAAATATTGTTATTATTATTTTTACTAAGTACCGTTATCTGGCTATTTGAGTCGATCCGGCTGGCTGTGTGTATAGAGTCATCATACTGACAGGCGTGCTTTCCTCAGACTTGGCATCGTCGTGCCCTAGGGAATACTGGGTGACATGTGACAACTTTTCAGGAAGGAAGCAGAAGAGCAGCATGAGACGTGGGAATAGAAGACAACTTACATCTCAAGTTCAGCCGAAAACGTGAGCTATGTCTCTGCGGCTGCAAACACAACCAATCAGGCGGGTCTGGAAGCTCCGTGTGCCACAGGGAGAGCCTGACTTAGGGATTTCAAGCTTCCTCTCTCCTGGGTTATTGTCTTGTGTGGCTCTTTTGAGAATGATTCATACGTGTCATTTCTAAAGTAGCTCTACCCACTCTAGCGAGTCAATTAACCCGGGACATGACCACACGGAGTTTTTACCCCGAAAGTTCCTGATGTACCACGCCATCCTCAGTGGACAAGCCCCAGCCCCAGCCCCGCCACGAAGTCACAAACACTGAAGCGTGCTGGTTCCCACTGAGGGCGGTTCTCTCTCTGGGGTCCCAGCAGTTGGCCATAGATGGCAAATTGACGAGGCCCCGCTGGGTTCTTCAAAAGCCAGGGACCACCCTGTCCGGGCTCTGAGCACTCCTGATCCAAAAATCCCACAAATAGGGTGATTCAGGATCTCTGTCATCAATGGCCCCGACTCTCAGTGCCATCCCAAGTGGCATCCTGGAAAGACCGGGCTTCGGATCGGCTCTCTGCCGGGTGCTCGTTATAACCCCTTCGTGCGGAAGAGGAGCACTTTTCATCGCCCTGAGGACAAAGCGGCAAAGGGCCCGCGCCGCCCGCCCCTGCTAACCTGTGGTGTCGCTGGCGCGTCCCTCTGGGCTACACTCTGTGAATTCATACGGTCCCCCCGCCACCCGGCCTGCGCACGCGCTGCCCCATCGGCCCACCCGTGTTCTCCTAGTCCGTCTCCAGACCTCAGTGCAAAGGGCCTGCTGTGAGTCTCCGCAGACGCCACTCTCAAAACCAGCTCAAGGTCCCGATTTTTAAGCTCCCGCAGACACACCCCTCCTTCTCCAGAGTGTCCCATGCACCAGGGTTTGCAAACGCGCCTTGACCTGTGTGGATCTACAATTGGTGTCTGCTTCGCCCCAGACGACGACCCCTTTGGGAATAAAGCCATGTGGCCCGGCTTACCCACGGACACGGAGTAGGCTTTCAATAAATATTTGCTGAAAAAAAATACGGAAGAATGAATAAATAAGTAAATTCATTCGCTAATGAAAACGAAGCTTCTTTCCAGGGTACGTGCCCTTGGAACCCACTGTCCCGTCTCCTCGGAGACGTCGGACCGTCACGGTCCCCCGTGCTCCCCACGACCTTCGACTTCTTTCCTTCCTCGGCACATCGACCACATCCAAACCTTTCTGAACTTCAAAACAAAACTGAAAAACTCCCTCCCCCACACGCGTTACCTTCCCCGCTTTCGCCTCACGCTCGGCAAACCTTCCTGAAGGAGACGGCCACTCTGCTCCAGACCCCTGTCCCCACACGGTCCTCCCTTTACCACAGTCTAGCCTGAGCCACTGTCACCTACACACTGGCACTCACGCGGGGCTCCTATTTTGCTGAGTTCGTTTATTAGTTCTAACAGGGTTTTTTTTCTGGAATCCTGGGGGTTTTCTACATATAAGATTATATTATCTGTGAACAGAGATGACGTTCCTTTCCCATCTGGATGCCTTGTGTTTCTTTTTCTTGCCTAATTGCACTGGCTAGAACTCATAGTACTACGTCGAATAAGAGTGGTTAAAGCAGACACCTTTGCCTCATTCCTGGTTTAGGGGGAAAGTTTTCAGTCTGGCACCATTAAGTGTTATGTTTTTCATATATGGTTTTTATTATGTTGAGGTCGTTTCCTTCCATTCTTAGTTTGCTGAGTGTGACATATGTTCATCGATTTGTTTTCCATTTTCTATCGCTAGAACGTAAACTCCACACAGTAAGTTCTTTACTCATTGCTGTAACCTCACATTTAGAACAGCACCAGGTCCATAGTATGTCACTGAAATTACACACTGAACGAATGAACGAAATGACTCTGAAATCGCATGAGAAAATGCTAATGCTATGCTGTCAATGTAACAGGTAACAATCGGAGGTCTGCTCTGATTTCCACTAAGTCAGAAATAGAAATTTAAGGAATAAAGAATGGAAAAAGCGTACAAAGATGAATAAATGCAGCATTTTTTCTGCATGGAGAAATAAAAAATAAAAGATATGGCCACAGTTCTTAGCGATTCCTAATAAACAAAGATAAGGCTATGGTCGTTAGTGTCCCCGCTCACCGGGAGAGCTGACCAGTCCCAAGCGATTTCCTAAATATCGATCATTAAATGACTCTCAACTCAGTCCTTTGAAGATCATGTCTCCCTTAGGTCTTCCAAGCCATCAGTGTGTTATTTAGTGACTGGCAGCAGTAATTGGGCCACACGACAGGAGGAAAGATTTAAGACCCTGTTTTTCACCTCGGTTTCCAGTGCTCTTGGGCCTGGTTCACGCCTGGGATCACACAGCCGATGTCGCTGAGGGCTCAGCACATGCCAGACGACTACCTCGCTGAGCCCCCAACAACTCTGAGAGGATTATTATTCCCATTTTACAGATGTGGAACCTGAGGCACAGAGAGGTTAAGCCACTTGCCCACAGCCGCATGTAGATCTACTGAGCGAGGGAAGGGGCCCCGACTGGAACCAGGGAATGCGCGTCCCTCCACGGGAGCAGAGAACTGGGACCGGGATTGGGCACGTGAAAAGAATCGGATACTTTGCAACCATAGGAAGCAGTTCGGTGTGCAAAGCTCTCATACACAATGCCTCATTCTGATTCTCTTCCGCCCCTGAGAGGTGGCAGAACACATAAAGTCTGGTGCGTGCGTGCATGTGTGTGTGTGTGTGTGTGCGCGCGCGTGTGTGTGTGTGTGTGTGCGCGTGTGTGTGTGTGTGTTTGTCCCAAAGAGGATAAGAGACATAAGTGCCCAAGAACAAAATGCGATGGCCCTGACACGGACACCTGCCCCCGACCCTGGTCTGGTGTCCCCCTTCCATACCGCCTGCCACCCTACAGAGTCCAACCTTACCAGCACCGCCGCCAGCGGAAATTCTGTGGTCACACCTGACACCAGCTAGATCAAAACCTGATCTTCGAATCCCATCAGGAGCCAGAAGCTATGCCCTGGCAAGGTTTAAACATCGTAGGTACAATAATACTGGAACCTTCCATTTATATAAGACTAAATGCTTTACAAAACAACTTTTACATTCTCTTGCCGATCCTCCGAAGTCCTGTCATAATAGCTGTGCTCTAATGAGCAAATATGCTATTGTTTTTGATAGCTTTTTTGTTTACTGACTCTTCCTTTAAGATATCCGAGTACTTGCTGTGGACCCATAATCCCTTATCTGCAATTCTAAAATCCATAAAGCTTTGAAATCTGAAAGTTCTTCTGCGTTTACAGAAAATGAATCTGACAGCAAAACCTTACCTGAACTAACCTGAGGCTGTTTATAATATTAATTTATGCCATTTAGCGTGAACATTCATACATTTTATTGCAAAAACATCCACGAGCTTAATTACAGGGTGCTAGTCAGAGCCCACCAAGAATGTCATGCCGTATTACCTCTCTGAAAGAAAATTCAGAAATCGGTGTTGAATCACATTTGGTCCCAAGAGTTCTGGATGGAGAATCGTGGCTGGTGCCGTGGATAGTTAATGAACTTGGCAGCCTCTGGGGCTGGGTTTTCCATGTGCCCCCTTATCCAATCCCCACGAGACAAGAATTCTCTCTGCATTTTACAGGTAAGGACACTGGGGCATGGAGAGATCAGGTCATTTGCTCGAAGTCACAGGGCTGCTAAATGCCAGAGCTAGGACTCCCTTCTTGGAACTCAGTATTCTCCGCGTCCCCCGTGAGTGTGTTTGTGTGTGTGTGTGTGTGCGCGCGCGCGTGCACGCGCGTGCGCACATGTGCAGGGGGAGTGGCGGTCGTAAGAGAGGCTCCAGGACTTGTAAAACACTGAATGAGTAGAACAGAAACTGACACTTCATGTGCCCCAGGAAAGACGAGAGAGGAGAAAACAGGCGTGTCCGGAGAAGCCGGCCTCCACTGTGCTCTTCCGGACACGTGCGCGGCCCGTGGAGAAAGCGAAGTGGGAGTCCGAACCCCTTCCCTCCCAAGTCGTCAATGACCAAGGGAGGATTCGGGCTGGGCCTTTGCTCTCGAGTAGGGTCGGCCAACAGACGAAAAGGAAAGAGGGCCACGTCTTTCCGGCACTTTGCCCTGGGGACGTTGGAGATGCTCGGAAGGGCAGGGAGCAAGCATGTGGCAGATGGTTCCAGACTGGACCGCCGAGGGGTTGACACAGCCTCTCTTGGGGCTGCAATGTACTCTCCACGGCTAATCTAGACACATGATTGATCTTTGCCA
Organism: Pteropus vampyrus; assembly: GCF_000151845.1. NCBI lineage: Eukaryota > Metazoa > Chordata > Mammalia > Chiroptera > Pteropodidae > Pteropus > Pteropus vampyrus. The sequence continues at coordinate 2,822,993 of NW_011888892.1, forward strand.
GCGCTGCATGTTTGTATTCAATCTTCCGAACTCTCTTCTGCAACAATAATTAATGTCAGACCAGTTTATGGATCAACCGTGTATTTTCTGGTTAATGCAACACCGCGCCTATAATAACTCAAAGCTGAGATTTATCACTCTGCCATGATCCCCTCTTCATGCTTCATCTCTCCCTGTTTACATCTGGTTTAACTTTTTCTAATCTAAAATAAATCAGCATGAAAAGCATTAGATTTTTCATTTAGATTCTCAATTGCCTTTCATTACTGAGATAATATCCCTTATCTGATTGCAAATGGCAGGTCTGTTCCCTCGTTAGGATCCGCATGAAGACGCCGCCGACCGTCCGATCGTCCCATCTCTCCTTGCTTTCTCCTTCGCTGTAGTTTTCAAGGGTGGTGTCCGGTGGGAATCTGCTTGAAAATGAGACAAATCGGGATGGAGACAGGATGTGTTACTTTGACCATTTGTCCTCTCGTGAGACGCACGTTGGAAGACGGCTTCCCAGACTGCCTGAGGAGAAGCGGCCGTGGGGGTTCACTGACTGCCAGCCCCCATCGGTTTGCAGGGATAAATGACAACGGCTATGACAAGGCGCTTGACTGAAGATTTCCACGCAAACCTCAGGCATGGGAGGAAATAACTCCCTCGTATGGGCGTATTCATTACCCAGTTACGAAGTCCAGGTTAGCTGAACCGTGCTGTCTGTCAAGGACGTAGAAGTTTCAGCATTTTCGTTCTGTTTTCTCTCATCCGCAACATTTTCTCTCGACTTGAAAATGTGAGCTGATGGTTCCAGAAGCAGCGTCCCTGCCTTGAGCCAGGCGGACACTCTCTCTCCCAGTCATTGTTTGCTGTCACTGTTTACTTTCCCTCAGTTAGAGTCCCGAACCGCTTGAAATGCTTCCTAATCGAAAACAATGAAGTTACCGTGACTTTGGAAAACCTCAGAAAGTTTTGAGAATTCAATCGGCCACTCGACCTTACAACTTTCAACTCAATTGCTGTTGCTTTTCTTCTATCAAAGGAATAGAGACCAAAAAAAAAAAAAAGGCCGAAGGTATTTCCTGTGCTTTGGTTCACCTGTTCACATGGACTTCTCCCCTGGCCCGTGGGGAAAAGGTCTTATTATCTGACACTGCCGGTTGCTTTTACAGCCTTTTATTCACGCACATCCCGACAGGAAGCAGTCTGTAACGGGCGCTTTTTATACCTGATTTTCACACCTTCTCAGAATGAGAAGTGATGACTTTTACTTAATGAGCAAAGTAGAATAGGGCCCTTAATGGCTTCAGAACAATAATAATCACAGCTACATTGCAGAGCGCTTACGGAGGTCCAGGCAGCATGCGAAGTGCTTCCCAG
>NW_011888892.1:2825447-2830349 GCF_000151845.1 Pteropus vampyrus
CTCATCGGAAACCTCGATCCAGCCGGGAGAGGCCCTAAGCAGAGGGCCCACCTCGGGAATTCCAAACTACAGAACTGTGAGGTGATAAACAGGGGTGGTTTTAAACCCTAAGCATGTGAAAATCTGTCTTACAGCAATAGGAAGATAATACGAATACTGTCTGCCAGCGGAGACAATCTGCCATCCCGCACTGAACTGATGCCATCTCAGTCGTAAAGAAAGAAGCTAGCTGCCTCGGGTAGCTTACGCAGCATGGTCACAAGGGAACAAACATCGCCCTCAGACTGAGGGGCGCGGATTCCCACCGTGGAGGGAAACACTGAGATGTATGCTACCTAACACGGCAGAGCCAGTCTGCACGAACCGGCCTCTGCCATGTGTACACTGACAGGCAGTACTTCGACATTTGTCCCACTAAATCCAGAACTGTTACAGCCATTACTTCTTTAAATCCTTTTTCTGCCCTCATCCACTCCTCACTCTTTCTGCATCTGTAATTATACGTGTGTTGGACCTTTTGGTATTCGTGCTGTCCAATAGGTCACTCGTACTCTATGCTCACTCTGTCTCTGTGTCACACACACACACACACACACACACACACACACGCAATCTTCAGTAGCATCTTTTCTTACTGTTCTTTCCTTCGGTAGCGTCCAATTCCCTATGAATCCCACCTAGTAAAATTTCCATTTGAAGTAGTATCATTTTTTTTCTTTGCTACAAGTTCAATTTGGTTCATTTTTTATGTCAACTGCTTCTCTCCCTATTATGGTGATATAGTCCCTTAAATTCTTGAACTTAAAGGGGAAAATACATTCTAATAGCTCTTTCGAAAAATCCTTCCTTGCTACTGTGATCACCTCTGTCATTTACAGATCTCTTTCTATTAACCGTGATTTCTCCTGGGTAAGACTCATACCTTCACACTTCTAATGTCTAGTAAGCTTTGTCTGGATGGCAGATATTTTTAATTTTATATTATTGCTTGCTGGATTTTGTTGTAATCTTTTAAAAAATGTTGAACTTCATTCTGTCAGTCTAACTGCTCATGGGACAACTTGATTCTTTCAAGAATCATTTTTTAAAATGTTGTAAAGTAGCCTTTACTCTAGGGAGAGTTTAGCATTCTTCTCAGTCCTGAGCCTTCTAGAAGCTCTACCACGTTCACCGTACGTTTAGTGAGGTCTCTGCATTCTGGAGGTTGGGGAACTTGAATGACCTGTGGCCGTTAGTGAGCTCTGAGGAGTGTCCATCTCGCAGCTCACCCCAGTAACGGTTCCTTCCTGGCCAGTTCTTTGGCCTTGTGACATTTCAGCACAGGTTCAAGGGAACCTGGACCGCACTCCTAGAGCTCGTTCTCTGCTTGGCTCCCTCCTCTCAGGAGCTACGTCCTGCAAATTCCAACTGCAATTCTAGAGACTACTGGGTTCTATTTAGGTTCTCCCCTCCCGTGCCACCATCCAGAAGCCGCCATTCCTTCTGCCTAAGATGTCTCACTCTCCCTGCTAGACCTGAAAACCTCCCACTCTTCCACGAAGAACACGCCCAGATGTCTCCTTCCCTGTGCAGTCTTACTGAGTGTTCTGGGTCTGCGGCTTGTTGTAGACAGCCCTACTTGGCGTGTAGACAGCCCAACTTGGCGCTCATTGAAACGGCGTGACCCCCATGAGAAAAAAAAGAAAAGCAGGGACAGAAAGCTCTGTGTCCTCTGCACCTAGCACAGTTCCTGGCACATAGTAGGTCCCTGATACGTATTTTCTTAACCAAGCCAGCCGCACCTGTCTACTTCGATCCATCGGCTCCACTAGAGCAGAAAGAGAACCTGGGACAGCGAAAACAGTGGGTGACGAGAACACAGATGGGACCTGGGACCTGGGACCCAGGAGGCGGTGCTTAGCGAAAGCCATAGGAGGAAGGACACGGAGCGGAAGGAGAGAGAACGCGGGAGGGGCTCTGCTCCTGTCTCTTACCACTTCATTCTAGATGTCAGCTCTCCAGTCCCCTGTGGTCCCAGCTGTCGCACTGGGACAAAGGCTCCTTGCCCAGCCCGCTGCCCCAGCACCACGCCAGGAGCACAGCCTCGGAGTAGGACACAACCAAGGCAGGACTCTCCTCCCTCTGCCACTTCCATCTGTGTCCCTGGGCAGCCTGTGTCACCTGTCCGGGCCTCACGGGATTTTCTCTTTGGAAAAATCAGGCTCACGGGCCTCCAGATGTGGGGAGGATCAATGAGGCAATTCAGAAGTCAACCGACGCCAGTCCCTTTTGTGACATCTCCGCCTCTCAACTCCTCGCACACGCTGGTCGGCCCTCGCCACGGCCGTCTCTGATCACGTGTCCCCTCCCCAACCCCCGCGCGCCCTCGCTCCAGCTTCCTTCACTCAGGCAGTTCGCTCGAGCTTCTGTGTCCTTTTCTCCTGGGTTTATGTGGTTAGAAAATATTGCTCTGGAACTTCCAGATCGGGGTGCCAGGCCTGCATCAGAACCACATAGTTCTCACGTTAAAAACATAGATTTCTGGACCCCGCCCTTCCCAGAGCCTAGGGCTCTGCATACGTCGTAGAGAGTTCTCCCAAGGATTCTACAGGACACCAAGGTGTGAGGCCACTGGATGCTTTATGAGGTGGTAAAACCCCATTAGGTCCTTGTCGGGGTCCCACGGAGGGTGCGCCTCACATGGACAATGCCCGTCAGTGCTCGCCTTTGCCCCGTCTCTATCGGGCAGGGTCCGGATGTGTAAGGACTCGCGTTGTCAACAGTCTCTTGTCGCAGGTGGGAACTGCAGCTGACGACGGGACAGGCTGGGCTCAGTGAAAACTCTGCATTCCGTTCAGGGTCGATTTGGTGACCGATCTCTGAGCTTCTTGGGGAATGGAGATTACCCCCAGAGCACAAAGGGTCATAAGTCCCTGTCGCTTAGCACTTTGAGTGTGAGGGAGGAGGGGAGGGAGTGTTCGTCCTAATTTAATCAGGACTGCTTGCACAGGGGCAGTGTCCTTAAAGCACTGGTCACAATTATCCTGGGCCCAGGGGGCCAAGTCCTCTGGCCGTGGCTCTGTGGCAGGGTTGGGCACGGCAGAAAAATGCATATCGGAACTTGAACACCAGTGACAAGTGACTTTTATGGAACGCTGCCTCAATGCCCGGCCAGTGGCTCAGCCCTTTGCATAGATTATGTTCCTAATCTTCCCAACGACCCTACAGGGTAGATATCATGAACACAGATGAGAACAGGAAGGCTCCAAGAGGTCAAGAGACTCGCCAAGGTCACTCGGTGAGCTCTTAGTCACACCACCACCTGCCACCTATCCTCTCCCCGCCCTTGGTTGGGCTGCAATGAGGACATCGTCCCTCGACCCGATTTCCTGACAGGAGCTGGCTGAAATGATGCCAGCTGGATCTCATGAAACTCGGCTGCAAACATTCTGGATGAATTCACACGCGACTTATAATAAGACACGGTGCGGTGAACTTGGAGACCTCAGTGACCAGCTGGGAGACCTGAGTCCACAGAATGAATTCCGTGCCTCTGGCCCCTGCACCTCGCCAGAGCTGGCCCCGCGACAGCCAGCCTGGCATCGGCCGGCACAGGGAAGGGCCGGAAGAGCACCGTGAGCGGGCGGCATGGACACCCGAGCGTTATTTCATCTTTCGTCCCTGTATTTCCCTCGCCCTGCACGCGGCCGGATGCCTGCAGCCTTTGTCAATGCAGGTGAGTGGCCGAGGCTTCTAGGAGGAGTCCCAGGCACGAGGCAGGTCCCAGGCACGAGCAGGGGCTCCTGACCTGTTTGCTGAGTGGCAAAGCGAATTGAAAATTTTATCGTCCTTTGTAAAATGGCCTTTTCTCAGTCCTCCGTGCCCTGGAGGGCTCGGCGCCTTCACGGCACAGCGCCAGCACCTCCAGGAAAAGCATCGCTTGGTGGCCAAGACTTCAGGAAGAAAACTGCGGCCGGGATCTGGCTAAATCTCTTGTGCTCGGTTTGGGAACAGCTACGTCGCACTGCACGTCTGATAACTTCAAGAAGAAAAGGGACCTTATTTTACCTCGCGTTTGGCCCCGGTGACTTCTTTATTCCCTAAATAAAGTTACCTTGAAGCCCGAGCAACGTAACATTTGAGTGCTTTTCTTTCATATGATTGAAGGGCTCACTCCAAGCACTGGAAAAACGCTCATCAAAGCCCAGAGTGGTGTTTCTCGACCCGGGGGGACATCACAACCCCCTACTTGCGGTCCCATGAAGTAGCCAGACAAAAGCTGTGAAGCTATTGTTTGCAGATTATGGACAAGAAGCAATGCAGGGCTGTGAGCCCGGAGGGGAAGGACATGAGCCACGTGAACCCTGCGCTTGTCCCCACTGGATAGCAGTTTCCAGGCTGCATACCATGAAGGGAACACGGGAGAGAGCCCAGGTCTCCCTGAGTAGAGAAGGCAGAGGTCAGGGTTCAGAGAGGCTGAGGCAGCGGGCGTTTGCAGGGCCAAACGCCGGAGACGAGAGGACGCAGAGTCCTGGCAACCTCCCGGGCCCGCCCCGAGCCCCGGCTGAACACCGATCTGCCCGAGCTTGAGAGGAAAACGGCCTGAAGCCAGGAGAGTCAGTGGGACACTCCCAGGACCCCACCCAGAGCTGGGAACAGTTCAGATTCCCGCTGGCCCTGGGCAAAGGTCTCATGTATAAGCAGCTTTAAGTAGAGGGTCACACCCCAAGAGTGGGGGCAACCAGCCCTGGATCGGGGATTTTCAGCCTCCACACATGGACATTTCAGGCTGGCCAATTCTGTGCTGTTGCAGGCAGAGGGCGGTCCTGGGCACTGGAAACTATTAAGCAGCATCCCTGGCCTCCGCCCAGCAGGTACCAGTAGCATCTTCCCTGAGTGTCACAACCAAAATCCCTCCAGATA
>NW_011888892.1:2830399-2834272 GCF_000151845.1 Pteropus vampyrus
GCCTGAAGCCAGGAGAGTCAGTGGGACACTCCCAGGACCCCACCCAGAGCTGGGAACAGTTCAGATTCCCGCTGGCCCTGGGCAAAGGTCTCATGTATAAGCAGCTTTAAGTAGAGGGTCACACCCCAAGAGTGGGGGCAACCAGCCCTGGATCGGGGATTTTCAGCCTCCACACATGGACATTTCAGGCTGGCCAATTCTGTGCTGTTGCAGGCAGAGGGCGGTCCTGGGCACTGGAAACTATTAAGCAGCATCCCTGGCCTCCGCCCAGCAGGTACCAGTAGCATCTTCCCTGAGTGTCACAACCAAAATCCCTCCAGATAGTCCCAAATATCCCCTGGGGGTAAAATCACCCCTGAGTGAGAACCACTGCCCCAAAGTCTTCTGAAAAGTCTCAGAGGGATCAAACTTTTCAAGTAACAGCTTCAGCCCAAAGGAAGTTAAAGGCTCATTAAAGGAATGACACCCAACAGCCACTCTGGGTCACAGCGGCCTTGGCTGGGCTCTAGGCATGTGTAGTTTTTAAAAGTTCACCACGAGGAAACAACCCAAACACCCATCGACAGATGGACAACTAAACAAACAAAGAAAATGTAATTTTTACAGACAGTGAAATGTTATTCAGCCTTAAAGAAGAGGAGGTCCTTTCATTTGTGACAAGACGGATGAAAGCAGAGGGCATTATGCTCAGTGAAATAAGGATAAATGCATGATGCCACTTAGGCGAGGTATCCGGACCAGCCGCACTCACAGAAGCAGCGCAGAGCACCGTGGCTGCCGGGGGCGGGGAGATGGGGACGTGGGGGCTGCGGCTCGATGGGACAAAGCCTCGGTTACGCGGGCTGAGCCCCCTCCAGGACCCGGCCATACGAGATGGCACTGTGCACCTTAAAATACACACAGAGGCTATATCTCGTGCCAGACATTCTTCCCACCAAAACCAGACAGAAGCACAGCCCCCCGAGGAGCACTAGGAAGGGCTGAGGGGTGGTGACGATCGGAGGTCTGGAATGCTGACTGTGCTGGTGGCGTCACGGCTGTGTGTATACGTCCAGACCCGTCGGGGTGTACCGATTAAATATGTGACATTTTTTTGTGCATTCAACATAATTTAAAAAATAAAGGTTTGCCACGATTCTTATATTCAGCCAGAACTGAGCACCACTAGCTAAATACAAAAAAAAAAAAAGAAAAGAAAAGAAAGAAAAAAGATGAAAATGACAGAAGCTCTGCGAACTCTTGAGAGACATCGCCGAATGGCAGATACCAAACGCAGAAGCTTTCCCTGGCTCCTCTCATGATGAAATAAATGTGTTAGAAACTGTCAGCTGTTGGGAGGTGGACGGGCGGGGCTCGGCTTCGCGCCCCAGCCTGTGCCTAGCATCAGAAAGGCCCCCAGTCAACCGGGAGGCGCCCACTCACGATCAGACCCCGGGAGGTGCGAGCCGGGCTCTGAATTCCCCACGATTTCCCTTCCCGGCGCCAGCGAAACCGTCCGTGCTCTCCTAGGCATCTCAGAATCTGGCCACGCTTGCAGGGTCGGCTGTAGCCAGAACTCAAATCCAGGTCCATCTCATTGCCCAGTTACGGCTATTTCGATGTCTGAAATTTATCGGATGTGTATGCAGGGGGAGAAGGGCCCTCAGCATACTGATTTTAACAATTGGAGGCGCTTCGAAGGCAGTGGGGATCGAGGCTTTGCAAACAGAATCTGCAGCACCTTTACCACCATTGGCCCCCAGTCCTAGCTACCTTCCAGCACGACAGGTCAGCTCACCTCTCCTATTAGTCTGAGTGAGGGGACGCATGTGGCTGGACCCGCCCTGAGCCAGGGTGAGGCTGGGTCACTCCTTTTCTCAGATGAGAAGTGGCTTCTTCTCCACATGCTAACAGCTCAGGACCAACACCACAGTGTTAGAAAAATGCCTGTCTTGGACCTTGAACTCCACTCAGGAAGACGTGTAGGTCTCACGAGAAGAGCTTGAGATTCATGAAGACTTTATGGAAACAAAATTTCCCAAACTCACTTTCACTGAAGAACCAGCCAGCTGCTTTCATCGAGCACCCCTGGGCATCCGGTTGGCACTGGCGACCTTGCTCATTTCTCGCCCCATCGAGTACCTGATGGGCAAAGCCCCGGCAGGTTAACCGCTGGCCTCAGAGCCTTCAGGAGAGAAGGGGTCACTGGGCCACGTCTAACAGGACCCATGGGCCGTTAATTGGGCTCGCTCATCAGTTCAGCTTGGGAAATTGAGCGAGAAAGTTGCCTTTTTTCCTGAGTTTCCCCATTTAACGCTGCTGGCGAGCCCTAGGGGGAACCATCTGCACCGTTCGACAGATGTTGATAATTACTGCTCAACTTGCTGCTACGAAAAGGAGAGGGATAGGGAGCGCGGATCCCATCCGATGTTTGAACTTGACCTGCCCCCGAGCAGACACAGCGGGCCCTGCCTGGACCAAGTCTCAGGTCCCAGCGAGGACCATCCGGATGACCAGTCTGGTTGTTGTGGGATGGGTCTCAGACTCACTGTGACAGAAGTCTTCAGACTTCCGGTGACATTTGGGCAGCAGGCTCACAACCCCTACTGTTGCTTGTCACCGGTAATTGCCGGGAGAAGACGACACAAAAGTCATCGCTGTGACCGTCAGTAGACTTGAAGGGCATCTCCCGCAAAGAAAAAACAAGGGTACAAGAGCTGCTCTCTGCCAGTTAGGGTTTAAAACAGAAGTGAACCCTTCGTGAAATGCAAGAGGATGTAATTCAACGAGTTTTCCTCGCTCTGGAGGACTGAAAAATAACCTCGATGAAAACGATGCGATGATAAAATTCTGTCCCCATCCTATTAATTCCCTGTGAATAATAACATCTCTGGTTTCCTTCACTTATATTCTAATTGCATACCTTTTGCTCTGGTTGATTGGGCAATGAACTAATGAACAACTATTACTGAATTTAATGAACGCCATTATTTTCGTGGCCTTTCTATCTCTGTTGTGAACGCGGAAATTCACACCCCCAGGGCTGGAGCTGGAAGAAGCCTGCCTTGAACCCTGTAGAACAGGTTCTGCGTTGCTCTGGAATAAGGAAGCCAGTGTGGGGAATGCCAGCATTCAGGGAGCCTCTCCTCATAATGGCGTTCGTGTTCGGAAAGGTCACCTTTTCATAAAACATCAGCAACTCGCATGTTGCCTTTATCCAAAAGGATGGGTTAGTGAGCTATATAGGAGTCGATTACAATGTCATTCATAATTTATTCCACGTACAATGAAGAGATGATCAGATTTCACACGTGTTTACTTTCTGATAACTGCTTGTGGCTTGTACTAGTTACAAAATGCAAATGTTTCTGAGTAATTTGTTTACTTCACTTTGACATTCTAAAGCCCTGAAGTTATCCTTTTCCCCCACAAAAGTAGTCTCTGCTTGAAAATCTGAGCTCGCCCTCAAAAATTAAAAGGCCATTCTACTAGCCTAACATAAATCATTCTATTTTAACTTGATCGAGGCCAGTCAGAGCTAGTCCCCTGCCTGACACATCAAGAAACAAATCGGAATTTGTTTTGAAAGACAGATGACTGGAAATTTACAGCACGAAGTCTATTTAACTCACAGAAATGTACTGCAGTTCCTACATGCGGCTGCAAATTATCCAGCTCTTCGGAGCACTAATAAATGTTTGTCAACGCAGACACGTGTCGTGTGTAAATTACACTCATCGGTGTGCTTCCCCGCCCCGCCCCCCCCGCCCCCCGCAGCCCCGTATTTCGAAAACTGAAATAAAGCGACCAGAGAGAGTCTTTTCTGAACCCCTGGGGGAAACTAAAACAGATGACGAACTTGTCACTCTAGAGCGACCATGTGAATGAACTGCC
>NW_011888892.1:2836447-2842025 GCF_000151845.1 Pteropus vampyrus
CAGGCAGTGTCGGCCTGCAGTGTCTCTGGGGCCCTGAAGGTCAAGGCTGGAGATGACTTTCCTCCCTCCCGTGACCACAGGCAGTGGCTGGGCTTTAACCGGCCAATGCAGCCACAAGAGAAAGCCGTAATGTGACATCGAGCAGGTCTCCAGAATGCTCGTCAACAGGCCTGGACGGGGACCTCACGACTGTCGGATTTGAACCCTCATCATCCGAGGAGGGAAGAGAGGCCCAGAGGGCAAGAGGTCAGCAGGCCGGGAAGAGCACAGTCGGGGGCGGGGGGCAAACGAACTCTCCCAAGATTGTGGACCAGCCCCTCCGCTCGGGTTTCGGTTCCTGTATCAGCAAGGCCCGGCTGCTCTGACACCCCCGAACCAGGAGCACCTCAGGCCAGACCGGGCGCGGACGCAGCAGAGGGCGGCACGGCCTCCAAGTCAGAAGACTGTGCCCTCTGCGCACAGCGCTGCCCCCGCAACCTTGGGTGACCTCGTGACCTACCGCTGCCTCAGCGTCCCCACCTGTTCACTAGGGTAACGACAGCGTCTTTCTCCCCGGGTTCCTGTGACGACTGCAGGGGCCGTCCCACGTGAAGTGCCTGGGCCAGCCTCGCACTGGGTATGTGCTTGACAGACAGCAGCCGTAGCCGCCCCCAAAGGACACAGTCCTTCGAAATGGTAAAATGCCAAGTGTATTTTTATTTTAATAATAAAAGAGGAAGAGTCATAGAGAGAAGCCGGAACCGAACTGGACGCCCCGAGACCCGAATCCCAGCATCCCCTCTGCCACGAGGCGGGGGACGGCCTTGATCTCCTCAAACGAAAAGTGGGGGTAGCACACCCCCTGAGCAGACCACTGTGGCATTGTGTCAGGCAGTCAGTGTACGTGAGACTTTCATAAACTATTTATTAAAAAGCTGTTCGAATGTGGGTTTTTAACGCCAGGTTTCAAAAAACAGTGGAAGGAGGAAGTGCCAGGCATAGCCCCAGCTGAGCTAGTCCTCAGCCAAAGGACAGAAAATCAGTCACAATTGCTGTCACATCTACCACCACGAGAGAATGGTGCCGGGCAATGTGGGGCCATCTCATGCACCCCTCCTGCCCAGGGACCCCGAACACTCTGTGGTCTGCCTGGAGCCCTGTTCTTCCCACACCTCCACCCCAGGAGGCCGGACTGTCACATAAGAACACCTGGTTTCTGCCCCCAGCTGACTGGCTTTGGGGTGGGCGCCTGGAGCCAACCCAGGTACATCCTGGAGAATCTTGGTCCTGGAACGGAGCAGGAGCGGATGTGTGTGAGACGGAGCATGCCAGGCACCGCTAGGGGAGGTGGCAGCTGTCACAGAGAGAGGCAGGGCCCCACATGGGAGCATCCCAATAGTCCTGGAGAAGTGGTTCCTACCCAGGGTTCAACAGAGACTCTAGTATCTTTCATTATTATTATTATTATTTATGCCTACAGCACCTGGTCTTCTTAGGTGGTCTCCCATCCAAGTACTAACCAGGCCTGATCCTGCTTAGCTTCCAAGGTCAGACGTCAGGCTTGTTCAGGGTGGCATGGCCGTAGACCATGGACCATGGCTCCACGGGGGCGCGAACCCAGGACCTTCTGCGTGTAAAGCAGACATGCTCACCGCTGTACTATGGAACCACGTCCAAGAGACTCTAGTATCTTTATACTACTTCCTCCTTCAGGCTTAAGCTATTTGAGTTGAATTTCTGTCACTTATAACCAACAAAGTTCATACTAGTCCTGGAAAACGCATTCGTTCATGAAGCAAACAGCTGTGAAGTGCTCCTGTGTGCCAGGCCTGTACGGGCCCCTGGGACACACAGATGAAGGGGGCACCCTGCGTCCACGAGGCGTTCACTGCATGAAAGGGACAAATGAGCCAACAGCAGTCACTCGGAGCCAGCGAGGGCCTCCTACCAGCGAGGTCTGCACCAGGCTGACGGAGACCCTGAGAAGCCCCCACGGGAGCCAGCACATGGCCTCAAGTCCGGAAGGGCAAGCAACAGGCTGCCGAGGCCCCACCCGTGGCAGGCGCCGCACGGACAAAAGTCACTGCAGGGCTGCGCTTTCCACTTCCTGCTCCCAGATTTCATTATCGAGCAGTCACACCCAAGAACGGGGCACGCTCACTGCACGCGGTCATCGGTCCTCCCGGAAAACAGCTGTCTGAATCCTTCGCTGTTCTTGAAACCAGACAACTCTGTCGCCTGCAAAAGCCAGATCTCTGACCTGAGTGAGGTCCCACCGAAGGTGCTACCTAATTTCCCGAAACTGGTCCCCGGGGTGACCGGCTAATGCCGTAACGTCGTCAGCAGCTGCAGTCCAATGACACCAAATCAACATAAATGAGCCTTGAATGTGTTTAGTGTTGAAATATACGTGAAATTAATCTCTTATTTGTCTCTTGCCCCCAATACAACACGGGAGGCTGTACGGGATGCGCAGCAGCGCAGTATTTAAATAATGAATTATTCAAAAAGAAAAGGAACGGGCAGGTACCTGGTGCCAGGAACTCGCGCCGTGAATGCTTAATCTGTTCTCCGATGGGATTAGCATTTACGACGATGAAGGATGTGCTAATTATGCAGTTTCAGAGTTGATTTTCTGCAGGGCCTGCGCAGATCTGAAAAGCATTAGGCAACAATAAAAACAGATGACTACGAATTTCAGAATCCATAATTTGGTTTCCTTTTCAGTGGAAATGACATTTTTATGTATGGGCGCTTCACTCATTAGGCGGGAGCTGAAGTTTCCCCCGCTTCCCAGAGGCACGGCGCTGGCCTCTGGCGCCTCCAAACAATCACCCTTTCAAAACAGATACGGGACGTTCACAGGGCTGCTGGACACAGAACTGATGCCACAGATCTGTCCTCCTCTTAGTGCCCACCTGCTGGTCCTAGAGCAAAACACAGAAACTAGAATAACACGGCTGATGACAGGAACCAGGTCAGGAGAACAGGAGCCCGTTCCTTTGGAAATGGAGCAGCTGTGCTGGGTTGCAGTCTTGATGCAGGAGAGAAGGGTAGGTATTTCAGCCATTGGTTATAGGTGCTCAGGAAATACTTGCTCACTAGATAAAGGAAATGAAAAGCTGCCAGCTATCTCTTCTTAAATGTACATCTCTTTGCTCTACGAGTGGAAAACTTTTTTTACCTGCTTCTTTATACGGTGTTTGGAGACGATGATAATTTGATATTTTTTCAACCACCGAAGGGGGAGTGACAAAACCAAGGAGCCAGCTGAGGCAGTGGCACAGACCGTATCTCGCACGCATCCACAAGGGTCATGGTGTCCTCTGCGAGCAGCCAATAATCGTTTGTTTAGCACCCACTGGGTGTTCAGCTCTGTGCCAATGACCTCGATTACATATTCAAAGTTACTGCCGACACCCAAGCAAACCACGTTTAGGGAGAAGTCATGCCCCTGCCCCCCGCCCCCAACCTCACTGGAGAAGCCAGTTATTCAAAGAAAATGAATGGCATTTTCATATTTTCTCCCCAACATCTCAGTAGATGTTAGATTTTGAATAAAGAAAACCAATGACTTTGTTAGAAAATACGTTTGATTTTAATATGTACGTTTTTGGAGGCCAGGAGTCGGGGGCAGGGTCACGGTCGAAATGTTAAGGAAACATCAAACTCAATTTGCTGTTTACATCTTGGGACGATTCTACCCCAAAGAAAAACCTAGGGTGTCAGCCATCTGCCACCGCGCCCCCACGGAGAAGGAACACCAGGCGGGGCTGCGGGCCCCACAGGCCGGGGGCCTATTGCTGTGGACACCCCAGGCTCCCACGACACCCCCGTCCCCCACGGCCTCACAGATGCACTCGCCGTCATGCCTGGCCACGTCTCCTTCCTTGTGTGAATTAATTTTTCAATGAGTGCATTGAACCAATTCCGGAAATTCAGTATTCGTCAGTAAGATACCCATGGCCCAGGGGAAACCACAGGACCAGCCCAGCCGATGGTGCAGCCACTGCCAACTTCCAGGCTCCCTCCCCCACTGGGCCACCAGACCCTCCCCCTCGGCACGGAGGGGTGGGCACCGCTGCAGATGCAGCCTAGAACCAGACCGCAGGGGGCACTCATTGAAGGACATTGGCCTCCGACATGTACCCAGCTGTCATCCAAGCCCCACCGTGTCATGCCATGTGGTGTGTCCTAGTCAGAGGAGAGTCTTTCTTTGAGCCCCAGGGGACCCACTTACTTGGTTCCAAGATGACGACTCGAAGTTCTCTCCCACACACGGAGGGAGCACGTGTGGCCTACTGGGCCGTCCTCACGCATGGACACCAACGACCGGTACGGCCAGACCCCTGAGGTCCCAGCGAGAGCCCCTGCTCCGTGCGACTGTGCCCAGACACACGGACGCACCCAGAAAATCGACCTGCGGTATTTCACGGGCGTCTTCAGAAAGTAAAACGGTTCCGGTGCAATTCACCTTCCAGGTCCCTTGAATTCTGTCCCCCGGGCACTGGCGCCCATTCTGCTCCCTACGGGACAGCATCCGACTGGCCATCGGGCGGCCTGACTTCCGGCTCAGTGCCTCCCGCAGAAACGTGTCACACGGCGCTAACGCGGTAACAAACGCATCCACACGCCGCACTAAGGAGCAAGTCCTGTGATGAGGACATTGCCGGAGGCCGCCCATCGGCGCTTGTCACAGAGGTCGAGTCACGCTCTAGGCAAGGCCCCTGGCGTGACTCAGAAGCCTGGGAACTCTCTCCACAGCGTCCCCCATCCCAGGTCACGGCCGTTCTCAGAGGCATCCGGGTGAAGGCCTGTCAAACACTCGGGGGTCGCGGAGAGGCTGCGCGCTGCTCCATACAGGTGTTTCTCTGGTCTCGACCTGTCCTCGAGGGTTTTATGCTACGTGAGGGGATCACGTACTTGTCGACTTTCCCTCTGACTTACTTCACTTAGCGTGGGAACTGCTAAGCACAGACAACAGTACGGCGCTCACCGGAGGGAAATGCGGTGAAGGGAGGTAGATAAGGGTAAAGGGCTCAAATACCTGGTGACGGAAGGAGACTTGACTTTGGGTGGTGAACGCGCAATGCGGTACACAGATGATGGATTATAGGATTGTAGCCTATATAACTTTATTAACCAATGTCACCCCAATAAATTTTTGAAGCCTATATAATTTTATAAACACTTGAAGCCTATATAACATTATTAACCAATGTCACCCCAATAAATTTTTAAAAACGGCGAAGGGAAAGAAAGGGTAAACGTGGACTTTGAGGCCTCTGCCCAGCAGCATCTCTAACTGGGCATCAGCGAAAGGAACGGACTTCCAAAGGGTGAGCGGCTTTGCCAAAGCTTGCGACACGGGGTCCCCAGAACCTTTGCCTGCCGCCCGCCCCTGCCACAAGGTGCGGAGCCGCAGGTGCTGCTGGACGGACAACTGCACCCATTACAGGAGACCCTGCGGGGGCGACGCGTCTCTAGTAACGGGCTCGGCTAGAATTCAGCAGAACACACGGCTCCTCAGGAGAGGGTGTCCCCTCTAAGCCGTGTCTGAAGTGCTCTCCCGCCCTGCTAGGAAGCCCACAGGACACCT
>NW_011888892.1:2846680-2847349 GCF_000151845.1 Pteropus vampyrus
CCCTGCAAAACTGCACAGCTGAGCCTGGCAGAGCCACTCTGTATTGCTGCCACCTCTGCTCCTAGGACCAAGCTCACTCGTTTGCCCCAAAGTGATGGAGTGGGCTCTCCCCGTACTGGAATGAAAGGCTGCCAGTAGCTGGCCCACTGTGGTTGATATCACAGCCTCTGCTCTCAAGGAGCTTGAATGCGTCTTCAGAACTGGACAAAGGGCACTGCCCAAGGTTGCCTTCGAAGCCTTCCTGTCACCAGTCCTTAGCAGTGTCCTAGGGAAGAAAGGCCCAGCCACTGACCATCCCCTGTCTTGGGTGAGTTCCAATTCCAACCCGGAGGGAGGAGCGTTTGCTAAGTCTGACCTGGCCACGCTGCTCCTTGTGCACAGAGCACGAAGAGGCCATGAAGTCCTAACTCTGTGTTCATCTCGGCCCCGAGGACGAAGCTGATGGCAAGGAAGCCAAAGCGGACACACAGGAAGCAGTCAGGTCCTTGATGACACGGAGCAGCCAAATCAGACATTTGCGAAGTTCATCCGACTCTGGCCTGGTCAGCTCCGCACACAAAGAAACCCCAGACAATATCTAAACGCAGTTTGAACTCTTGCTTTTCCCCAAAAGCATCCTGATTACGGGTGCTTTGACTTAGACCTCATTTCCATTACCAACTTTGATAG
>NW_011888892.1:2847799-2849968 GCF_000151845.1 Pteropus vampyrus
CCTTTCTCCAGTGGGGTCAAAGACAGTTCATGCATTATTCTCTTTGGGACCTTTTTCTGCTGCTCCTGGGACTGCCTGTCACCCTGCAAAACTGCACAGCTGAGCCTGGCAGAGCCACTCTGTATTGCTGCCACCTCTGCTCCTAGGACCAAGCTCACTCGTTTGCCCCAAAGTGACGGAGTGGGCTCTCCCCGTACTGGAATGAAAGGCTGCCAGGAGCTGGCCCACTGTGGTTGATACCACAGCCTCTGCTCTCAAGGAGCTTGAATGCGTCTTCAGAACTGGACAAAGGGCACTGCCCAGGGTTGCCTTCGAAGCCTTCCTGTCACCAGTCCTTAGTAGTGTCCTAGGGAAGAAAGGCCCAGCCACTGACCACCCCCTGTCTTGGGTGAGTTCCAATTCCATCCCAGAGGGAGGAGCGTTTGCTAAGTCTGACCTGGCCACGCTGCTCCTTGTGCACAGAGCACGAAGAGGCCATGAAGTCCTAACTCTGTGTTCGTCTCGGCCCCGAGGACAAAGCTGATGGCAAGGAAGCCAAAGCGGACACACAGAAAGCAGTCAGGTCTTTGATGACACGGAGCAGCCAAATCAAACATTTGCGAAGTTCATCCGACTCTGGCCTGGTCAGCTCCGCACACAAAGAAATCCCAGACACTATCTAAACGCAGTTTGAACTCTTGCTTTTCCCCAAAAGCATCCTGATTACGGGTGCTTTGACTTAGACCTCATTTCCATTACCAACTTTGATAGACCAGGAACTCTCTGTGGCCCCCTCTCCCCAAGAACTATTCTTGGCAGGGCGTGGAGAGATGGGTTAGCTGTCTCCAGAGCCAGTGAGCTCCACCCTTCTTCCTGTGGTCACGGTGCATCCTTCTGATCCCAATGCCACCTCTCTCTACCCATGAACCCGCCCCAGCCACAAAAGACCGTAGGAGGGAGAGACGAGAGCCTGTGCACTTCCTGGGAGCGAGGAGGCGCACCAAGCGCCGTCACTTCAGGCGTCTCTGTTACTCTGTCCCTTTCCCATAGACGCTTCGTCTTCTCCAGAGCTCACCCGCCTGCCTGTTGGGGGACACGGGGACATTTCCATGTTCTCTCCCAGCCAACCGCGTTCGCAGGACGATTCCAACACCGACCCTGCATCTGATGAACAGGTTCAAGCCCTGTTTTGTCTTGTCTTGCTCTGCTCTGGTTTCGTCCCATCAATCACGTCCTCCCGTAGAAAGGAACCTGACTCACAGAGCCCAGCGTCTGCCTCCTCCGCGCGCACATCCGGGCCGCATCCGTCTCGCTGCTGCTCCTTCACCTCGTTTCTCCCAAGGATTACGGGGACGTTCGCACGTGTCCGATTGGAGGAATAGACAGCCTTGTGAGAGACAGCTGCATCTGCATAAAATACAGCCACCCGACGGCCTCGTGAACCACGGTGCACAAGACAAGGCTTCAACGTGAAGTTCAAGGCTGCCTCACCATATGCAGCGGATGCCTTCCTGGAAAACCCAGCGTACATCAAAAAAATTATAGTTTGGGTCATGCTTGAAATATACAAAAGGAACTAGTGTTGTTTGCTTTTTTAAAAAAAATAAATAAATAAACTGGTGGTTATTTTCTACAGTTATTCGCAAACAGCTTATGGGAAATTGATTACTTGCAAAGGTCGTTCCTAGTTTGTCACTGAGATGATTTCCTTAAGCAGATTCTAGCTGACTGATAGCTTCTCTCGCCATAAGAGAGCTCCTTAAACCACACGACCTCACTGACCGCGGATGACTGAGTAAAGGGTAGAGCTTCGATTCAAGCTTAACCAACCAAGTTTTCTCAGAGAAGCTTTGTATTTGGGGGGAGGAAAAAGAGGCTGAGTCAACTAGCAATGCAAGACCAAGCGAGAGGCGATGAAGACCGAAGGCTGCCATTGTGAGTCGGCCATTACAGGACGTGGGCACGGGATGACCAGAGGAAGCTGGGTTACAGAGAGAACAGAAAAAAGCAGGCTGGCAGCAAAGACGAAGCGGGAGAAGAAGCTAGAACACTCTCGTCAGATGTGCCTGTCCTCACTGTACTTAGGATCCAAGGGGTACACTTTCACTGCACCCACAAACCCCACGCAACCTGCTGCAGGCACAGACTTCTGCAGCTTGCAGTCGAGCACTCATTCCGGCCAGGGGGCAT
>NW_011888892.1:2850018-2851793 GCF_000151845.1 Pteropus vampyrus
CCATAAGAGAGCTCCTTAAACCACACGACCTCACTGACCGCGGATGACTGAGTAAAGGGTAGAGCTTCGATTCAAGCTTAACCAACCAAGTTTTCTCAGAGAAGCTTTGTATTTGGGGGGGAAAAAAGAGGCTGAGTCAACTAGCAATGCAAGACCAAGGGAGAGGCGATGAAGACTGAAGGCTGCCATTGTGAGTCGGCCATTACAGGACGTGGGCACGGGATGACCAGAGGAAGCTGGGTTACAGAGAGAACAGAAAAAAGCAGGCTGGCAGCAAAGACGAAGCGGGAGAAGAAGCTAGAACACTCTCGTCAGATGTGCCTGTCCTCACTGTACTTAGGATCCAAGGGGTACACTTTCACTGCACCCACAAACCCCACGCAACCTGCTGCAGGCACAGACTTCTGCAGCTTGCAGTCGAGCACTCATTCCGGCCAGGGGGCATCGGACCACGTGTGGGCCACTCACCTCTCCCCACCTCTCAGTACGACAGGCTCTCCCAGGCGGTCAGCTTCGCTCACTCTGCCTTCCTTCCTTTTTCCTTTCTAGCTTACCAGCTGCTCATGAATGGCCCCTGGAGGGGGCTTCAAGGACACACTGCCGATTATCTTCTCAGAAGAAACCCCAGCCCTCGGGATGGGAATCCCCACGGCTTAGCACGCTCATGCCTTGGTTGTAACAAACAGTTCTCAAGTTAAAAGAAACCGTATATAAAGGATCCTATGGCCCAAGTTTACAAGACAATCACGAATTCAAATATCCTGTTCAATTTTCATTCTACCCTTACTTTTGTTTCAGAAAATGTCCTCCTCCCTCCCTTCCTTCTGCTGGGATCAGAGAGTAAGGACGGACCCAGCAACTAGTTTCAAGGAGCTCAGAGTCTAGTGGAAAGTTGGACAAGGACAGTGTGTCAGGATTCCTGGGGTTGCAGGTGACAGGAACCCCCCCTGCGCCAGGCTGGACAAAGTGAGGAACACGGTGGCTCAAAGAAATCTCAGGACAGATCCAAGAATCAAACTGCCAGGAGAGCAAGGATTTATCAGGAGGAACTGGACTCTCTAGCTGGACTCTCCCTCTGTCTATGCCACCGAGGCTTAGTTCACTCGTCACGAAAGTGGGACGATGATGTCACCCATAGCGCGTTGCAGGAATGCTATTTTCTTGAATTGTGTGTATTTTTTATTAAATCCAAACTGAGAGGGAGAAATGTGGGCTTAATTATCATATAGCTGATCGGCAGACGTCTTCAAGATCACCCGCATTAGCTGTTATTATTGTCATTGACACGTGGTCCCGAAATTGTCTGAAGAAAGCATTAACGAAAAGAAAACTACAATTCCTAAGTTTCCCGTAATTGCACGGATAGGTAAAATATCAAAATGGAGCAGCTAGAGACATAAAAATAGAAATGTATTTATAACACATATGGAACCAGGATTCAAAAATGAATTTGGAATTGCTCAGAGAGACGGAACTCTCTGGAACTAGCATGTAAGCAGGTATTCGCAAATCATCTGGCTTCGATTGAAATAGAAAAACTCAAGGAGACAAAATAGGACATAAAAGGACCCGGGACGAAACTGCCCTCATCGTTTTTAGCTAGGACTTTGCCAGTACCCTGGGGCAGAGAGATCTGAAGGAAATACTATTAAGTGAGGAAAAATACATTTACTTTAATGTCAAAATGCTAATTATGATATAAAAAAGAAACAACAGAAATGTCAAAGTAAAAGTATGTCTATAAATTATATAACAAAATTATACACACGCAGAAA
>NW_011888892.1:2855023-2858773 GCF_000151845.1 Pteropus vampyrus
AAAAGAAAACTACAATTCCTAAGTTTCCCGTAATTGCACGGATAGGTAAAATATCAAAATGGAGCAGCTAGAGACATAAAAATAGAAATGTATTTATAACACATATGGAACCAGGATTCAAAAATGAATTTGGAATTGCTCAGAGAGACGGAACTCTCTGGAACTAGCATGTAAGCAGGTATTCGCAAATCATCTGGCTTCGATTGAAATAGAAAAACTCAAGGAGACAAAATAGGACATAAAAGGACCCGGGACGAAACTGCCCTCATCGTTTTTAGCTAGGACTTTGCCAGTACCCTGGGGCAGAGAGATCTGAAGGAAATACTATTAAGTGAGGAAAAATACATTTACTTTAATGTCAAAATGCTAATTATGATATAAAAAAGAAACAACAGAAATGTCAAAGTAAAAGTATGTCTATAAATTATATAACAAAATTATACACACGCAGAAAACTGGATGAAGGGACTATGATACGTATCAACTGGTGTGCTCGTGTGGTGGCATCAGAGGCAACGCATCCCTACTGCTTTTCCTTTTGGTAATGAATATGCATCTCGCTTAATTATAAACAATTTTAGGAGAGTTTTAAAAGACGACTTTTCTGATCGCTGAAGCAAAGCACCTGGAAGGTCAAACTGACGTTTGAAGGGCAGGGACCTGGAGCGTGAGTTAGGCGACCTCACGCTGATGGCACGGCCTTCTCTGCGCGAGCCAGGCACCGTGCACAGGGCTTCGCAGAGAGCAGTCGCTCATTTCATCCTCACGGCCATCCCAGGGGTTGACGCTGCCATCCCCCCACTCTACAGAAGAGTGAGCGAGGCAGGGCAAGGGTCAGATGTGCTCAGGGTTACTCACTCCACAGATGCACAGCCCGGGGGTGGATTCCAGCCGGTCTGACCTGCAGGGGAACAGGTCACCCCACCAAACCCCTCCTATTCAGATAAGACGTTCCCTTAGAACTAATCAGAAGTTGCTCATTTATTTAAAACTAATCAGAAGTTGCTCATTTATTTCTCAGAACGGTTCTGGGGCTGGTGCAGAAACCACGTTTCAAAGAAGGCAGGCGACTAATAAAAAAGAACGAAATCTGACCAGTGGGACGACATGGGTGGGCCAAGTGAACTAAGTCAGACAAAGACAAATGCCACACGACCTACCTCACTTAGGCATGGAAGCTAAAGAACAAGACTCACAAACGATCAGAACAGAAACGGACTCGTCGATGCAGAGAACACACGGATGGTTGCCGGATGCAGGGGGGCTGGGGGCCTGGGTGAAAAGGGGGAGGGATTAAGAAGCACCAATTGGCAGTTACGAAACAGTCACGTGATGGGAAGTGCAGCACGGGGAATCCAGCCAGTAATATTGTCATAACCGTGCGCGGTGCGAGGGGATCGCTTGGTCAATTACATAAAAGTCCAACTACTGTGCTGCTCACCTGAAACTAATCTAAAATAATACTGAATGGCAACTGTGATTAGAGAAAAATGGAGAAGTGAGGTGACTGGCCCCGCCACACAGCTGGTGGAGGAGGGGTGGGTGCCGCCGGCCTCTCCCGATGCCGGGTGGCCGGGAGGCTGGGGTTCCGCCTCCGTGGGACCCACCTTCGCCTCTGGTCCATGGTGCTTCCCAGGAACGTCAATAGCACGGCCCACAGGTGTTCAGCAAGCACTTCCAGGGGGCTGATCTCCTGGGGCTCAAAGACGACGTCCCTGCCTCAAGGGACACAAACGGCACTGAGGTGTGGGCGTGCACGCAGCCACAGCACGTGACGATGCTGGGATGGCGGTACCAGAACCTTCCATGGCAGACCCAGGAGGGCGCCCGAGCGGCCCAGGCAATAAAGGAAGAAGCGTGTCAGTGTCCCGGGGGGGCCTGCAAATGGAGATGGAGTCCCCGGGTTAACTGGGGCCAGTGGTTCGCAAGTCCGAGACGGGGCCCTAGTGACAGGTTCAGCTGAACGTGGGATCCGGAGGTGCGACCGACCTTGCTTTACCTCCTGTCTTCCAGAAATCCAGTCAGCACCCCGCTTATCTGAACTTCGCTCATCACGTCGCGTGTAACGTCAAGCAGAGGCCCGGGCCCCACTGCCGGCCTCCCTGCGGGGGTTCAGACTCCTTGTTCTGACCCCACGTCAGCCCTCCTGAGCCAGGCTTGGCGACGGCCTCCAGCGAGCTGCCCCGGACGCCAGGAGAACAGGAGGAGGAGGGACGAGCCTCCGACGCGAGCTCTGCCGGCCCCTGGACTCTCC
Source organism: Pteropus vampyrus (assembly GCF_000151845.1). Taxonomy (NCBI): domain Eukaryota; kingdom Metazoa; phylum Chordata; class Mammalia; order Chiroptera; family Pteropodidae; genus Pteropus; species Pteropus vampyrus. The sequence goes on from NW_011888892.1 coordinate 2,857,278, forward strand.
CCGCTCCTGTCTCTTACCCTCTTTCCCACAGTGGACTCCGATACCGGACGCACTGAGTTTCATACTAGAACGAGTCTCAGCACTGGCCGTTTCCTGGTCCCTTGTCCCTTGTCCCTGTACATCTCCAAAGTTAGAAAACGGCACCAGGAAATGCCGATTTCCGGCTCGAAGGCACCAGGGTAGACGGCATAGTTTTCAAAGCCAGAAGTGACCCCCTCAATCAGAAGTCAGGGCCCAACAGCTCTAGCCCCAGCTCTGTCATTTGTTCTATGGATCAGGACAACTGGAGCCTCAGTTTCTCATCCAGGAAAATGGGGCAATAGTTGCCTTACTCACCTTAGAGAGTTAAAAAAAATATATTCTGACACTTGTTACAGGGGTGAGGAAAACTTGATTCAGGATTGCTGCAATGGGGAGAGAGATCAAGTCCACTCCAAATACGACGCGGACAAGTGGGGATTTACCACTGAGTCGTAGGAGGAGGGGCCAGAGGGTGGAAAATTACCAGGAGGAGGAGGCATCTAGGGCTGGGAACTCTTGCTAAAGTGGCCTAACAGGTTCTTGCTAGAGGCCAGCCAAGGCCTGACCCTTCAAAGGAGGGAGTCGCTGGGTCAGGTATCAAGGATGATCAAATGTCGAGGATGGGGGGGTTCTTGCTAAGACAGCCTGGGCAGGCCAAAGACAGGACAGGGGCCAAGGTCGAGACCTAGGGGAAGAGGGCTCGGCGAGCCAACAGTTCGGTCAAGGAGAGAGTCTTTGTCGAGCCACAAGAATCAAACGAGGCCTTCTCTAACCTGCGTGTCAGGAAACAGAGAACAATTTACATGACTCTGGTGCGTTTCTTTCTCTCATAGTCATTCGCTAGAATGATTTAGAAATAGCTGGTAAACACACACACACACCACACACACACACACACACACACACACACACAGCATTTCAAGTCTAATCAAGCCAAATACACTATCTTCAGGCTCCGGAAATTCCAAGAAACAAAGAGTTCGTAAGCCAGCGATGCTATGACCCCCTGGCCTACCTTTGTTCACCATCCACAGCTAATGGCCAAGCAGTCAGTCGGTGGACCACTGGGGGACTGGTCCCACTGGGCATCTGAGTGGTGGGCCCAGCCAGTCATCTGTGAGGCACTTGGCATGGTTCCCACTGCACGGCTGGGAGGAGGCTCAGAATTCAGCCCATGGAGGGCTGTGCCAATCAACCCCATACTTCCAACCTCGGGGAAATAAAAGGAGAAATAACTCAAAGAAGAACTTTCTCATCGTATACCAAGTCTTCCTAATCATTTTAAATACTGCTATTTAATATTTGTCATTTTTGGAGGGGGGGCGGGGGTCACTTAAAATTATTTCACAGATTTGAAAACATCACCAGGAAGACAGATCACCTAGTCAGATGGGCAGTTTCTCCAGCCGCGCTGCATTTACAGGCACTTTGATCCATCCAGAAAGCTTCGGTGTATGCCAAGGAGTAAAGCAGCA
>NW_011888892.1:2859898-2872443 GCF_000151845.1 Pteropus vampyrus
ACCTCGGGGAAATAAAAGGAGAAATAACTCAAAGAAGAACTTTCTCATCGTATACCAAGTCTTCCTAATCATTTTAAATACTGCTATTTAATATTCGTCATTTTTGGAGGGGGGGCGGGGGTCACTTAAAATTATTTCACAGATTTGAAAACATCACCAGGAAGACAAATCACCTAGTCAGATGGGCAGTTTCTCCAGCCACGCTGCATTTACAGGCACTTTGATCCATGCAGAAAGCTTCGGTGTATGCCAAGGAGTAAAGCAGCACATGAACTTAAAAGGTCCATGAAAAGATGCTCAAAGTCACGATTCATCAGAGAAATGCAAATTAAAACCACAACGAGATATCACCCCGTACCTGTCGGATCGGACTGGCTATATCAGCAAATAAGGGTTGGCAAGGATGTGAAGGGAACCCTCGTCCATGTTAATGGGACTGTAAACTGGTGCAGCCACTGTGGAAGACAGTATGAAGATTCCTCAAAAAATTAAAACTACGGCTGCCATACAACCGAGCCATTTCACTTCTGGGTAGTTATCTGAAGAAAATAAAAACACTACTTCAAAGAGATATATGTGCCTCAATGTTCGTTGAGGCTTTACTAGTAATAGCCGAGCTATGGCACTACCCTAGATGCCCGTGAACAGATGGATGGGAAAAGGTGTGAGACATATACATATACAGGCTCGTGCACATATATACAATGCAATATTATTCAGCCGTAAAAAAGAGTGAAATCTTACCATTTGCAACAACATGGATGGACCTAGAGGGTTTTATGCTAAGTGAAATAAGCCAGACAAAAAAAGACAAATACTCTATGATCTCACTTATGTGTAGAACCTAAGAAAAATAAATGAATGAATAAACAGAAACAGACCCACAGATACAAAGAATGAGCTGATAATTGCCGAAGGGGAGGGAGTGGAGGGATGGCAATTAAAAACATACCCAAGTCATTTTAAGAAAATAAAAATAAAACCTAAGACAAAAAAGAAAGAAGAGAAAAACGAGAGGGAAAAAATAAGGTCCAGGACCAAAGACCAAGGGAAGCAAAGGCAATTGACCAAGGGCTCGTGGGTCTCGTCTGCCATGACAGACCACGTGGATGTGAGCCCGCCGAGCCCTTGGCCATTCTTCTTGTGCCCAATAAGCCACGTGTTTTCCCGGCTTCTGTCTTATGCTTCCTCCAACATGGACACCTGGTAGAAACAGAACGGTCTCTCTGTATCATTGGGGAATTCAAAACTACTGTAGACTCTGTATGCACCGATGGCCATCACAGACCACCTTCAGAGAAACACGTGAGGTCTATTCTGAACAAAGCTCTCCACGAGTCCCCAGATTCAACTCGAACTCCTCCTTGCTCGAGCCTCTGATACCCCGTGAGGCTTCTTCTAAGCGCGTGTGCTCGTGTTTCTGTGGTTATTCTGTATTGGTCTCACCTGCCATATTCCGCCACTTCCCTCTGAGGACTATTGAGGTCTTCTGGGTTGATCAAGGGGTAGGCCCTGGACATGGTTCCATAGTGTAGCGGTTAGCACATCTGCTTTACATGCAGAAGGTGCTAGGTTCACACCCCAGTGGAGCCACAGTCTATGGTCTACAGCCATGCCACCCTGAACAAGCCCGATGTCTGATCTTAGAAGCTAAGCAGGGTCGGGCCTAGTTAGTACTTGGATGGGAGACCACCTAGGAAGACCAGGTGCTATAAGCATAAGTAATAATAAATAAAAAAATTTTTTAAAAAGGGGGTAGGCCCTACTGATCCTGGACACAGCCTCACACCCCTCAACTTCTCTCCCAGGCAGACACCACGGATGGGCCAGAACTGACATCACAAACAAGTCTATTTTTGCCATTCTGAGTCCAGACAGGAGGGCGGGGAAGCCTCTTATCCACCCTGGTTTCTCCTTCTTCTGCAGGAAGAAATGGTTTCGACACTCTTATTTGCCTGTGTTTGCCTCATGTTGTCACCCACAACTAAATAAAATGAGAAGCCCACCCTCCCACCAAAAGCAGCTGGAGCCTGGACCAAAGGCTCTATGAGTCATGTTCCCTAATCCTTCTGAGAGAGAGAATGGAGGGGTCTGGAGGGGCCCGCCAGGCCCACGCCCCGTTTTCTCACTTCATCCCCCGTGACGCAAGGAACTGCTCTTGAAAGAGACGTGCGGTCGTGCCGGCCTCTCCAGTCACCAGTCAGTGTGGTGGACCTTTGGGAGGCTCCTGCTGGGGCCCCGTCCTCTGCCGATCCCATAGACATTGATCCCATAGACTTCTGGTCCTCGAGGCTGCAGACGGGGGCAGGGTGGGCTCCTGCTTATCCTCCAGGGCAAAACCGGAGATTTTCAAAGCAAAGCCTCAGCAGTTCCCAGAGTTCTGCCCACCTCACTCCTGGAAGGGGCAGGGGCTGGGGACAGCGTGGACAGCAGACTGGGTGGGGACACTGGAGAAAATCCTCCCTCTGTATGAACTATTCCAGAGAGCAATGTGACCATCCCTAGACGGGCGTTAAGGAAACAAGACACTCCATCCACTGAAAGACAGGTGCTCTGTGCCAGCCTCGCTGGCCGAGGCCCACGTGGCTCTAGCACAGAGTCACCCAGGCAGGAGCCTGGGACCCAGAGAGATGCTTTCTGGGATAGTCTGAGCACTGAAGATTTGATCCCATCAACCTGCTAATCTAATAAAAGGAACCTCTCTTGAAAAAGAGGCAACACAAACATTTACGTTCCCTAGGGGCCAGGCACAAACACATGCGTAAGTGGGCATAACAGAGCCAGCACCACACTCCTCCAAACTACAGAAACAAGAAGAAACACACGGACGGCGTGTGGACTCCGCCAGGCCCCCACCCCTGGGCCCCCGGTGTCCAAGCTCCGGAAGCCTGAGGATTGAGGTCCACTCAGCCCGTTGAGCTGAGGACATCTGGTTGTCCCTCGTAGTCAGAGGTGACTGGCCTGGAGCTGCCACTGAGAACACTTACGAAGTCCGACAGGCGGGGACGCAAAGTCCGAGCCAGGTGGGCTTGGAAAGTGGGAGCTAGGGGCCACCCAGAGGGCAGAGCCAGCAGCCCGGGCGGGGACAAGAGCTCACACGCAGGGCCGCCGATCCTGCATGGCTGGTATTTGGTTAAGATCCTGGCGACCTGTCCCCTAAGACCAGTGGTTTAGGCCTAGGACCATTCTGCCCTCCCTGCCCCCCGGTGGACATGGAGAATGTCTGGAGGTATTTGTGGTTGTCACAGCTGGGAGGACATGCGATGGCGTCCAGTGGGCCGAGGTCAGGCAAGCAGCTGACCTCGTGAGGTCAGGACGGAGCCCGCGACCGGGGATTACTGTACCCCAAACGTCAGCAGGGCTGAGGCTGAGAACGCCTGCCTCAGACCAGCAAGGAGGATGTCGGAAGCGTCACAGGCAGCACAGGCCTGTGGTTCGCACTTTGCCGAGGTGTCCCCCTACCTAGAGTTTCAGCTTCAAACCTCAGCTCTGCCAGCAAGGCTGCGCAAACCCAATTCCCAGTCACACCAGGAACCAAGTGACAGGAAGTCCGGCCAGGCCCGTGACCTCACGGCTGCCTCTACTTCCCCATCAGGCTGTTTGCCGGACGTGTCACTTGTTGAAGGGAAGATGCTCTGAAGAAAACCGATTTAGGAGAAATAGATGGTTCCCTCACCTTGCAATGAGACAGGAAATCTGCCATTTGACTAAACAGGGGTCATTACCTTCTAAAAGATGTCTTCCCTTTTGTCTGATTCAAACTAGTCATTTTTCATGTAAAATATAAGCTAACTGAGAAATTACATTTCTACTCTCTTATAATATAGATTAGGGAGATGAAGAAAAATCTGCCATTAACAATAGAAAAAGCCATTATTCGGATGAAGAGCAGGCTGCAGGAGGCCAGTCTGCTTGAGATGCAAGCTTGAAATGGCTCCGGCAGAAATTCTCAATCCCGGCTACATGTTAGAATCATGGGAAGCTTTAAAAATGTCTCAACGCTTAGGCCACACCCCAGAGTAATACATCAGAACCCTACGATGATTCTCCAAGGTGAGCATCAGAATCACCTGGAGAGCGTGTTAAGAATCACTGCTTTCCAGGTATGCGGGGACTGACTTTCCCCAGGGAGACAGGAAGAACAGTCAGGTGGGTCCCGTGTGCTCCACTTTATGCATCAATGCAGTCCTCAGGATGAGAACCCTTTAATGAACACAGTATGGTTACCGCGGAGTGGACAAAGCTGGCAGATGCCACCTCAGCCGAGTACCCAGTTAACGTGAGCAGCAATGAGTCTTGTTGTATCGTGTGCCCTTCCATTTGACGTGATAAGGAGGGCACAGCCCCTCTGTGGTACTCGTCCCCAAAATCTGTCACTTTGGCCTAATAATGAGAAAACATGAGAGACACTCAGATTGAAGGACATCCTACAACACGACTGACCGTTACCCTTCAAAAGCATCGAGATTATGTGAGTCGAGGAAAGACTGGGGAAGTGTCACAGATCGGAGCAGGCTAAGGGGACACGAGGCCTAAAGGCCATGTGGGATCCCGGATTAGACCCTGGAATGGAAAGGGAACGTGAGTGACAAGTCTGGAGAAGTCCAGGTACGTCTGCGGTGTAGCCTAAGGCATCGCACTGGTGCTAACTCCCAGGCCATGGCAGATGCACCATGGTTGACAGGTGAAGGCAGGTGGAAGGAACCCTCTACCATCGACTCAGCTCTTCCGTACGTTTAAAATTATTGAGGATAAAAAGTTGACAAATGAGAATCCTAAGACTGTGAGATTTTCTCGACTGATCGCATCATCCGGAATTCGTGATGACATCTGTGGAAGGGATCCGGCTGGTTACAGAGACACCACGGATCTCTGACTCAGCTCCCATTGGTCGCTGGTGACAAGGACAAGGCGGAGTGCCTGACAGACTTGCGGACAGTGCATGGGCTAATGTTTGCATTTTAGTAGTAAGGTACTTGGTTATTAGGAAAGGTGATTATTCCGATAGAGGATGGTCAAGATGCGGTCCAGAAATTATGCAATTTGTGAAACGCAGAGATGATGTGACTTGCCCTACCGTCCCACGGGGGCGCCTTGCCAGCCTCAGTTTACCCAGACACAAAATTAGGAGCTGAGACAACATATCCCGGAAGGTCCTTTCCACTCTCACGTTCGACAATTCACGTGAGTCTCGGGATTTTTAAATCATCAGTATGATTTTGAAGGCAAGGCACGTCCATTTCAAACACTCTGGGAGTGGGAAAGAACACAGGACACCTGTAGCTGTCCGTAAATGACGCTGTGGTGATCTAAGGGTCTTCTTTATACGGCACTTTCACGTTATTTTCCCGATTTTGCAAAAAGTGATATTTCGGGCTTTTATAAATCAGGGAAAAACAAACGAAAAGAAACATATGAATGCAGGCATGTCAGCGTCCTCAAGACCCACAGAAACTATCGCACACGAGGCGGCCACTGAGGGTTTGCAGCGTTAATGACATTCTTCCCTGAGGGACATCACGCATTGATAAAATATGTAAATACGAATGCCCGAGGGCGAGACACGCCACCCAAAGAAATGAGTTTACTGTTTCCACAATGCAGAATTGGTTTTTATCTTGCCTCCAAGTCTCAAATTACGCTGTTTCGAACCCATTCCACCAGCACGTGGCCAGGCCGTGCTTGTGATCAGGAGTTAAAATACAGCACGATTTCAATACAGTGTTTTGGAGCAGTAAATAAAAACTAAATGGAGATGGACATGTCTGGCCATGACAGGCCACTGGTTTCAGATATCCCTTCTTACACAAAGGAGCAGATAGGAACTGTAAGTTTGTGTCTCCCCAAATTCACATGTGGAAGCCCTAACTCCCATAGCGAAGGTGTTTGGAGGTGAGGCCTCTGGGAGGAGGTCAGGTTTCGATGAGGCCATAAGAATGAGGACTCCACGACGGGACTGGTGTCCTTATAAGAAGGGGAGGGGACTCCAGAGCTTTCTCTGCTCGCATGCAAGGAAGAGGCCAAGTGAGCTCGCAGAAAGATGGCAGCCGCCGACGAGCCGAGAGGGGAGGCCTCTGAATGAAACCCGGCACCTCAACCTTGGACTTCTCAGCCTCCAGACTGTGAGAAACACATTTCTGTTGGTCTGTGGTATTTTGTCATGGCGGCCTGAGCAGATCAAGACAATAGCTATATATAAAACTGAGTAAAATGCACGTGGCAACTGTTTTGAGGTGCTGGGCAACAGGCAGAGCAGGAGAGTAACCCCCCACCCCCCAGACGAGCCCCCCAGGTAGCTTTGGAGCAGCAGCACACCTGCTGGGGGCGGTTTCCGGAGCCCAGTGTGGGAGGCGAAGCCCGAACTCAGGACGACGGTCCTGCCGAGCGGATGGCAGAGAGGAGGCAGCCGGCGTGGGTGCTGTCCCCGGTCCCTGGCCGAGACACAGACGTAGCACAGGTGGGACTCTACGAAATTTAGCCAAGAGCTGGGACGGAATGATGTCTCCAACTGACTTTTTAAAATATGACTCGGAAAAAAATTGTAGGTAATGATAAAGCAAAGGGGAACGAAATGCAAACATTGGTGAATCTCGGTAGCGGGATGTGGGGATTTGGGGGGTTCCATTTTCTGCGACTTCTCTGAATTTGAAATTGCATCCAAATAAAAAGTTACCAAAGAATTCGCTGTTACTGAAAAGAACAGGAACTTCCCCCAAAAAACATGGTTTCAGCCTGCCAGTCTCACCTCTAAGGCCACTTCCGTCCATGGGACACGGCACCCAGCAGATGGCTGGCTGCTTGGGCTGATCCAACAGGGAATTAAACACCTGCTGGACACAATCCACCCAGCGAAGCAGCCCAGGTGAGTAACCAGGTGGCACACCAGCCCTGTGCCCCCAAACCCTGCACATGGACCCCCCGAGCAGCAAAGTTCCACTCCCTGGTGTCCTGTGATGTCAATTGTTCCTACTCTGGCCACTTAGCCCATGCCATACTGAGACACTGGGTGTGAAAAATCTCTGTAAACTGAAAAGTGGGCTGTGTGTGTCTGTGTGTGGTAATGGCCGTCATCTACCGACTATGTACAATATGACAACGTTTATGTCTTCTCAGGCTGGGGCTTCTTGGAACAGGGAACGTGTCCCATTCATTCGCAATCCCTGTGGGTCCCACCGCAGCAGCCGGCATGCGGGAGGTGCTCAGTGCGGCGTGGGAGAGAGCCGTCCGCAGGCAGGACACCTGCAATGGCCAGCGGTTCTCGACGTGGCCTCGGCCGGCTCTTTGCCTCTCTCTGGGTTTCAATTCAGTCCCATCATCTCCACGCTGGTGGTGTCTGAGAGTTAGGGGTCCAGGTTTAATCAGGGAGCAGAGATACTCTGAGTAGCGTGGCTTAGGGAGTTACTAGAGGATGAGACACAAGGGGTGGGGGTGGCGCTGAGGAAGGAAAGTCCCAACGGGAAGCCAGTGGAGCCAAGAGCAGTCACTCCTTCGGCAGCGCCCACGAAGCCAGGTCTGGCGGTTGGCAGAACAGGGCCGTGAAGGCCTGGGGAGCCCGGAGAGAAGCTGGGGAAGATGCTGTCAGCCAGCAGAGCCAGCTATCGGGGTAAGCGGTGGGCCTGGGGCAGGGAGAGCGAGGGGCAGCTAGGGTCTGTCGCCCTCCCAGCCTGTCTCTGACGCCTTCCTAGGAAATAGTGGTCCCTTCACCTCCACCTGCTATGGCCACCTGCAGAGGCAGGTGGAACCCCCACCCCAAACTGGCTCAGATGTTGAGACTGATGATGCCACACGCACAGCAAGAGGGACCGAAAGGCTGACGGCCCCCGTCTCTGAGGTCCCCGGGGTGGGGGTGCGGGGGCCTCTGAAGCTGGGAGGGCTGGCATGCCTTGAAAGGAGACAGACTGGAGTTTGCTGTGTCAGGGTGGGGCCGAAGGGAGGGCGTCTGTGGTACGAACCCCCCACCAGCCCCCACAGGAGGCAGCACGGGCCTTCTGGTCAGCTCGCCCAGAAGCGGGCAGAGCGGGGAGGCGGGGGTGAGGCTTGGAATCCGTCACCGGTCCAACACCCAGAAACAGAGTCAGCATCCTCATTACAACCTTCACATCTCACAAACATCCTTGACCGGCACTAACCTGGACTCAAACAGGAAGGGAGACACTGCAGACCTGATGCTCGTTCAGCCAACGGACACCATGCAGAGCCAGCGCAGAAACCCCTTGGCATGTTCATGATGAACTAGAACTAGTTCCTGTGGTCCACTCAAGTAGAACCGATGCCTAAGAGCAAACGGCATCGTAGCTGGGGTCCGTCCCGCTGGCCCCTCGGGACTCACGGCTCTTTCTGTAGTCCGCAGCACCGCTTGTCCACGCTGCGACCTCTCTGTCCCCCGATCTTCATCGAGGACACCATCTGCAGTGGCCGATGTCTACGGGGCTGCTGGAAGGAGATGCTGAGGCAGCCATTCGTCACTCAAGCTTTTCCAGATGTTATGCCTACATCAGGTCAGCTGATCAGGGGCCTGCACACCTGGCCATTGTTTTGGCCCCTGAGGTAAGTTCAAACTGGCTGCCAGTTCTTAGCTATTTCTCCTGTCAAGGGATGCAGTCCCTTCCCATTCCCCTGATTCTGGGTTAGCCCCAGGGCCCGTTTGACCGGCAGGACCCCGCCAAGTTCACGGGTGGCGGAGCCCCAGCAGGCACTACACCGCCACTGCCCAGCTGAACCCGATCGACCCAGAGAATCAGGGGAGATACTAAATCGTGGCGGTTGTGTTAAGTCACTCAGTTTGGCGTGTTTCAACGCAGCCACAGAGAACCGACGCGCCACCACCGCCTCAGCCTGCACCGTTTGCGGTGCCTCCCGCGGAGCTGGGCCTTGGGGTTGGGTCATCTGCTCGCATTGAGGGACAGTGGGAGGAGCTGGTGCTCAAACAAAAGCCATCACGGCCTCCGCCAGAACTCTTCCTGGGACAAAGTCTGCAACAGCCGACGCTGTCAGAGGTGAGGACTTGCAGCAGAAGTTCCCAGGAGTCAGCCGTACACAAGGCTGGGCGTCGACTAAGTCGCCTGTGTTTATCTTGCTGCTAGAGCGTTTCCTGCGCCTGACCCTGTCTCCCCCACTTGCTTTGTGAGCTGGGAAGCTGGGGGCCGGCTTCGTGAACGGCCTCAGTCAGCACCGATGACCCTGTGGCTTCACGTCCTCCTGCTTACACGCCTCCTCTTCCTGTTTCCCTCAGCTACTCCCCCCAGCATCTTGTATACCTGCCTATTTGGAAGTTACCCCAAATCCTCTGGGAGCTGAGGCGAAATATAAAGTATGGAGAAAACCCAGGTAAGTAAACATCACAACGTAAAGTTCTAAATTTGCCATCCCACGTTTTTCCGTAACAGTCATAAAGTGACATTAAAATGAGAATATACAAAATGAATTATGTCTTGTCCACACCGCGGGGCAGAAGACGGAATCTCGTGATTCTAGTTGTAGACGTGCTGCTAAGATCGTCTTTCTCAAACGCGGATGTTACGCCACAGCTTAAAACCTGCCGTGATCACAGGACGGAGCGAAGAACAGCGGCCCCAAGGCCGATTCCCGGCACTCGCAAACATATCCGATCACGTGGGAAACGGAAATGTGTTGCTCACCAGCTGCTCTGACAACGGGGAAACCACCGTGGATTATCTGGGTGAGTCCAACATAATCCTGAGTCCTTAAAAGCAGGAGAGAGAACAAAAAAAAGCAACCGGAAAACCCCCACCACCCCAACTGTGGCCGGCTTTGCAGACGGAGGAAGGTGCCAGGATGTGGGTGCCTGTAGAAGCTGGAAAAGGCGAGAAAGCAGGTTCTCCCCAGAGCCCCCAGGAGGAAGAGCGCCCAGTCTACACCTCGATTTCAGCCCGGCGAGACCCACCGCGGACTTCTGACCTGCAGGGCTGTGAGGTCATAAAACTGCGCTGCTTTGGCCACTAAGGTGCGGGAATGTGTTTGAGCAGCCACAGCAAACGAAAGCACGGGGTAATGAGCGATGCCCAGGGACACAGCCAGGACTCTGCCCCGGGCCTGACTCTCCCATCCCATCTCCGGCCATTCTTCCATCTCTGACCGCTCCACTCCCTCCCCCCGTGCAATGTCCCCCGGTCCGCTCGTCCCGGAGTGCTCACGCCTGCCTTCAGCCTGCCATGCCCCGTCCTTCCTCTGCTCCTCCTCCAGCCTGTCCCCACGCCGACCTCCTATTCACCCAGCAAGGTGAATGGTCACCTTGCTCAATGGTCACCTCCTCCTTGGAGCTCTCCTTGATTCCACTCCTGGCCCGCCCACTGCTCCACGCCACAGAGCGAGGGCCCCCGGCCCAGAGCGCTCATGTGTCACGTGGCTACGTCAGCTCTGTGGGTTTGTTTTTCTACAGCCCTCTGCAGAACCAGCACTTGACAAAGACGGCGTCTTGGTCACCTTGGCCTTCTTCACGCCTGGCTCTTCACAGACACTGTCCTGATAGAACAGAATGGAGCCAACGCACGAGGACACACCGCATCGCCCCTGCCGGCCAACCTTCTGCCATCTCTAGAAATCCTGTCAACAAATCAGAGGCAGCCCGAGGTCGAGAGGCCGGCTCTGCCACCAAGTCACCAGACGCCCTCTGGCTCTGCGGTCACCGGCCGCGCGGCTGCAGGCAATTTCCTGGACGTCTCTGTGCATCCCCTCCCGACCTACAAAGCCAGGAGCAGAGCGGAAGGCATCACGGTTCCCAGCGGCCGGGATGAAACGCCAAGACCCAGCACTCAGTAAACACCATGCATAATTTATTTACTACCTATTTCGAAGAAGTCTCCATTTTTACCGAAGTCCAAGATTCACGCACGAGTTTCAGCGTCTGCTACTAACGGGGAATAACGCCGTTGCCGCCGTGAAGGCCTGCTGACTGCTGGCAACGCCGCGGCCACCCTGTCGGCCCTCCCCGCTGCCACCGCGCCTCCCGGCCTTCGACGCTCCTGGTCTCCATGCGTCTGCTTCACACGGGGAGGTTCCTGGAAAGCGACTTTACGGCGGCAGCGAGCAGATGTCATGAGCTGGAGGACAAGCTGGGACCGAGGCGAAGTTCATGGAAAACCATTAAGCCAGAGTGCCGGCCGCACTCTGCGCCAGCTGCCCCGAGAGGCTGACGCGGGCCATCGGCAAGCTCCCCCACACGCTTCTGGTGCCTTGTCCAGGGAGCTTCCATGCTCAGGCAGGAACGTCCCAGGCTCCTGTGACGTCCTACTGCCCTGGGCACAACGTGCTTAGTTACAGGTGGCCACTCTGCTCGGCTTTGGGACATCTGCTGCCCTTGGGGGCTGGACGAGACCCAGCACGGTGGCATTATGAGTAGCTGTTCTGAGGCGCTTGTGTCCTGTGTCCTCAGTGTCCACAGCACTTCCTGCGGTGACCGAGAACTTCCTCTTTCCCACCCATGACAGGGCCCACGCTTCCCCACAGAGAGATGCTCTCTGCCAGGTACACACAGGATCTTTATAAAAGATAAGATTATTGTGAATCTGCAGAGGCATGAACCGAGATAAAATAACGAAAGCAGAGATAATTCCATAATTATTTAATTAGGGAAAAAAATGAAAGATAAGATCCTTTATCTAACACTTCGAAACACAGGCCAGAAATTCGTCTCCTCGCCTTAGGCCCCTCAGATCCCCACCCTCACGCCGGAGGCTCCAGCCACCCCGATTGCTTGCTGTTCCTGAAACAAAGCATGCCTCTGTCGCCTGGCACATGGTGTTCTCGCCTGCCACCCCCATCGCCACCGCCACACATCCAGCTGGGAAAATTCTACTCATGTATCACGGCCCAGCTCGAACGGTCCCTCCCCCAGGAAGCAGCCATGGCTGCCCACTTGCACCCCTCCCTTTCAGCAGGGCAGTTAGGTGGAGCAGATAAAAACACAGGATGCCCCGTGTCTAATCAGTAATTCTACCTTTCTGGGACCCCAGAGATTTCAGACGCCCTTGCCCAGTACTCTGGGGCCACTTAAACCTCCGTGGGATTCTCTCAGAGCTGCTCTGCCTAGACCCGCACCCGCACCCCCACCCCACGACACCCACCCTCCTGCGGCTGCACTGCATGGGGTGGGGGCGGGGCTCTGCCGCCTTCCTGGGCCCAGCTGGGCTCAGGGGCTCAGGCCTGCTCTGCCCGAAGACGCCCAGGCTTCCGCCGTGGCTCTGGCACCCTCTTCCTCGGGGGTTGTACCAAACTCCACAGTGCAGGGGGTGGGGGGCACGGAACGAGCCTTTTTCAGACTCCCATGCTAGCATCGAAATCATGGGGTTCCCCTCTGCCTCTCCCCAGCCAGTACCAGGCAAAGCTTTTTTTTTTTCTTCTAAGAGCAAGAAAATTGGTTCCTTTAAGTCCTCTTCTAAATCTTATATCTACACCCCGCCTTCTGAAATAAAAGCCAAAGATTGTCTTTCTTCATTTTCTTTGGATTTTGGCTAAACTAACCTTACCCCGCCTTATCCTAAAGCCATCACATTTAGGAGGAATAGAAAAATATTGGGAATAAAACA
>NW_011888892.1:2872493-2876557 GCF_000151845.1 Pteropus vampyrus
AGACGCCCAGGCTTCCACCGTGGCTCTGGCACCCTCTTCCTCGGGGGTTGTACCAAACTCCACAGTGCAGGGGGTGGGGGGCACGGAACGAGCCTTTTTCAGACTCCCATGCTAGCATCGAAATCATGGGGTTCCCCTCTGCCTCTCCCCAGCCAGTACCAGGCAAAGCTTTTTTTTTTTCTTCTAAGAGCAAGAAAATTGGTTCCTTTAAGTCCTCTTCTAAATCTTATATCTACACCCCGCCTTCTGAAATAAAAGCCAAAGATTGTCTTTCTTCATTTTCTTTGGATTTTGGCTAAACTAACCTTACCCCGCCTTATCCTAAAGCCATCACATTTAGGAGGAATAGAAAAATATTGGGAATAAAACACAGATGAATAGCTCAAAATACTATTGAGACGTTCACTTCCAAACGGGCCGGGGTAACTGGGGGCTGACCAGTGCTCCCACCCAGAGCAGCTACGACAGCCGATAAAACAGCCGTTGCTAATCCAGATCCTCCACGAAGACGTCAGGATGAGACTGAATGCGCAGTGACTTCATTTGGGACAAATATGTCTCCTGAGAGAAAATCGAGAGGGAGCGGGGAAAAGGCAGGGAGAGGCATCAGACCACGACGGAAGTCTGATGGCAAGTGGAAAAGAAGGGGTGTCCCGGGTAGGAGCACAGCCTGAGGAAGGTGGGGCGAAGCGCTCAGGGGGCCCTCGAACCGCTGCCGGCTGGTGGAGGGGTCCGGTGTCTCCCAGGGGTGGGTCAGTAGCCGAGGCACCCTCATCACTGGCTGTGAGCGACCCACGGGAGACGTGGCCTCCGCACAGAGGCGGTGACAGACCGCGGGGCACGGCAGCTGGCATCTCGGTCGGCCGCTCGGGCCCCCGGCGATGGGAGGTTTGTGAGGCGCATTCGCGCGCCCAGCTCATCACCTGTCTGGACGCAGCAGAGAGCCACGGAGGCCACGAGAACTAGTGCGACTAAGGTTCCAGAGAAGAAAGAGTTTCAGAGAGGAAAGCTGGCTGTCGCGGGGCGCTGTTACTCTGCGGACATTTTCCAATTCTAAGCATAAAAATGGGGCTGAAAAGATTGTGAAAAACGAGGTGAAGGCCACTAACCGTGGGGACAAAAACCCAGCAGCATTCTGGTGGACGTTTGGGATTCCTCACGGACATGGGCCTGTTTCTTCTCGGTACTAGCTGGATGCCGAGGCTGTGTAGACGTAAGCTAAAAGTTTCGGTGGAAACCACTAAAAAGCACAGTCTCAAGAGACGAAGATTTGCATTCAGGACCTCCCGGAAAGAGAGGTCATGCAACATAAACCTGGATCTTCGCAGAGAATCCTGGGGGTCAGAGGTGAATCAGAGCAGATGAGCCTCTCTCAGGCTGCGAGCTGTCCGTCAGCTCAGTCAGACCCTGATGGCCGCGGGGTAACCAGCCACTGCTCCTTGTTCCCAGCAGAAAACGAGTTAAGTCCCATCCAGAGGAAAACAAAACCATTTGGGGCCTCTAAATTAACAAATCACCGGGTAGACCAAAAGTCAAAATCGTACGACCAAATAACAAGAGGGGAAAAAAAAACAAACTATAGAAACATACTCACAAGGATCCAGATACTGAAATTAGTAACCAACTCTATAAAATAACCGTCATCAACATGTTCCTGATAATTTTTGAGATGTATAATAGTGAGTGATAAGAGAATTTTAACATATAACTGTTATCTATAAAAAATTAAATAAATGAACATTCTCCAACTGAAATAATGTTTGAAATTAGGACCTCATTAATTGGATTTCACATGGACGAATACTGGGTTGTCGACCTGTAGTAAAAGACAGATCGACAGAAATATCTAAACCGAAGCATGGAAAGAAAAAAGGATGAAATAAAGCAGATAGGAACATTTAGGAACGTGGGTCACGCATCATCTAGTATGTGTGTTATTGATGATCTAAGGAAAGAGAACAATGGGATAGAGTGATATTTGAACTCATAATGGCAGCGAATTTTCTAAAACCGATGAAATACATCAACGTACATATCCAGAATGTTCTCCATGAATATAAAGAAACCCATAACAAGGTTCATCACAGCAGCACTAATACAAATCAAAGATATGGAGAAAACCGTTCAAGCAGGTGGGAAGAGGGAACAATTTTTCCTCAAAAGACCAACAGGAAAACAGCTGAGTTGTCAATAGACACTACGTGTTCTAGTGCCCATGGAAAAAAATCTTTAATGTTCTGCAAGAAAACACTGCCAACCTAGAATGTAAAACTCAGCCAAAGAAAATAAATAAATAAAATCCTTCGACGATAAAGTAAAACATTTTCGGACCAATAAAACGTGAGAAAATGTGTTGCCAAACTTCACTCCAAGCAATATTGAAGAGATTTCCTCAGGCGGAAATAAAATGATCCCAGAGAGAAACACAGAATTGCGAGAAAGAACGAAGACCAACGGAAAACGTAAGTATGCAGGTAAACGCGCATGCTCACTGAAAAATATAAACGTTGACTGAAAAAGTATGTTCTAAGGTTCTGGTACCATGACAGAAATGATAAAAATAATAATTTGAATTCGATTGGAATAAGGCAAGGTTCATGTGGCGATCTCTAGGGTAGCTAGTAGAAGACTAGTAGAAAACTGTATAATTAACAAGAGAGGAAAAATGAAGTGATAAAAAATATTCGATTAATCCAGAAGAAGGCAAGAAAGGTGACAAAAAGAAATATAAAACGGGGTTATGTGTATGTTATCATAAGCCCAAGATGATAGATATAATCTAAATAGATCAATAACTGAATTTAATGTTAAAGAATAAAATATTTCAGTTAGAAGACCATGCTTGCCAGGTCGAATTTAAAAAGAAAACTTTATGTTGCCTTCAAGAGTTACACTTAACATTTAAGCGCACGGAAAGGTTGAAAGGAAAAGGTTGGGAAAAGGTTAGTCATTCAAGCAATAACCAGAAGAAAAATGAGGTAGTTACACTACATCGAAGCAGACCTTAAGGCTTGAAATCTACAAGTAAGGAGGAATATTTTATAACGACAGGATGGTAGAATTACAATCCTTAATGTATGTGCGCCCCGTGACATACTGTAAAAATTATAAAGCAAAAAGTTTACAAAACTAAACGAGAAATAGATTAATTCAAAATCACAATGAGAGACTTTCATACACCTCTCTCAATCGTTTGTAGGGAAAAAAGACAAAAATGTACTGAGGATACTGTATATAAAATAAATGACGCAATTAATCAAACTGACCTAATTGACACATATGAAACGCTGCCATCGACAATTATATGTTTGTTTGTTTTTCCAAATACTGAAGGCATAGTTACCAAAATGGACCATATTCTGGGTTATAAAGCAAGCTTTAAAATTGAAATCATTCAGAATGAGTAATCCCTGAGTCATAAAATCGTAAATTATAAAAAATGCTTGTAACTGTTGATAAAGATACAACAGATCGAATCTTGTGAGATGAAACTCAAGCGGTGTTTAGAGAGAAATTGATAGCCTTAATTTCCTGTCAGTAAGAGAAATTATTGAAAATATATGCTATGTATCCAACTAAAGAATCTAGAAAAATAAACCCAGATAGTCAAACACAAAGAAACACACAAGAGCAAAAATTAATGTACTATAAAACAAATGTAAATTTTTAAAAAGCCGGTAATAATTGGTTCCTTGAAATGACTTACTAGAGAAAAAAATAGACGCAGATTACAGATATGAGAAACGAAAATGTCATAAAAAGATAACAGAAGATTATGAACACTTTACACCAACAAATTTGATGATTTAGATAAACTTGGCAAACTCCTTGGAAAACAGAACTCAGCAAATATGTCACAAGAAGAAATAATAAATCCAAATACTCTTGTGTATTAAAGAAAGTGGATTCGTCGTTAGATATTTTTCTCACAAAGGAAACTCCAGGCCCAGCTACCTTCACTGTGAACTTTTCCAAATTTTTAAGCAGTATGAAAGATAAAATCTTTTACAAAATCTTCCAGAGAACAGTATCACCCTGATACCAAAACCTGACGAGCCTTTTAC
>NW_011888892.1:2876607-2888266 GCF_000151845.1 Pteropus vampyrus
TAGTTACCAAAATGGACCATATTCTGGGTTATAAAGCAAGCTTTAAAATTGAAATCATTCAGAATGAGTAATCCCTGAGTCATAAAATCGTAAATTATAAAAAATGCTTGTAACTGTTGATAAAGATACAACAGATAGAATCTTGTGAGATGAAACTCAAGCGGTGTTTAGAGAGAAATTGATAGCCTTAATTTCCTGTCAGTAAGAGAAATTATTGAAAATATATGCTATGTATCCAACTAAAGAATCTAGAAAAATAAACCCAGATAGTCAAACACAAAGAAACACACAAGAGCAAAAATTAATGTACTATAAAACAAATGTAAATTTTTAAAAAGCCGGTAATAATTGGTTCCTTGAAATGACTTACCAGAGAAAAAATAGACGCAGATTACAGATATGAGAAACGAAAATGTCATAAAAAGATAACAGAAGATTATGAACACTTTACACCAACAAATTTGATGATTTAGATAAACTTGGCAAACTCCTTGGAAAACAGAACTCAGCAAATATGTCACAAGAAGAAATAATAAATCCAAATACTCTTGTGTATTAAAGAAAGTGGATTCGTCGTTAGATATTTTTCTCACAAAGGAAACTCCAGGCCCAGCTACCTTCACTGTGAACTTTTCCAAATTTTTAAGCAGTATGAAAGATAAAATCTTTTACAAAATCTTCCAGAGAACAGTATCACCCTGATACCAAAACCTGACGAGCCTTTTACGGGACAGAAAAATTCCAGTACCAAAGTCTTTCATGAATACAAATTTAAAAATCTTAAACAAGAATAGATCTTAAAAGTTCTTATCACAAGAAAAAAATGTATAACTATGCATTGTGGTGGATATTAATTACACTTATTGTGATCATTTTATAATATGTATAAAATGTGAATCATTACGTTGTACAGCTAAAACTAATATAATGTTATATGTGAATTATATCCCGACTTTTAAAAAAGCAGTCAGCAAAGGAAAAACGGTCTTAGCAAAGCATTAGCAGAATATTCAGGACGTACAAAAAGGTAACGCATCTCAGGACTAAGCAAGGTGTGTTGCAAAAATGCTAAGTTAACATTAAGTAACTGCAATTTAGTACAACAGAATGAATGAGACTTTCTTGGAAATTTTCAAAAAACTCCACGCATAATGGACCCACACAGTTCACACCCGTGCTGTTCAGGCGCCAACTGTATTTTTGGTTTCCAGTTAGGAGTGTGCACATGTGGATTTCCGACGGTGCGGGGACTGGGGTCCCCAACCCCCACACGTCCAAAGGTCGACTTAGATCTATGAGATAAAAAGAGTGTGTGGAAGAAATCACTGTGGCATCGTTCACGGGGGCCAACGTGTGGAGGCAACCTAAGTGTCAGTCGATCGATGGAAGGATATAAGAGATGTGATATAGAAACAGAGTGGAATATTATTCCACCATGAAAAAGGACATCCTGCCATTTCTGACAACATGGATAGACCTTGAGATGTGCTCAATGAGATAAGCCAGACAGACAAATACAAATACTGTATGAAATCACTTATACGTGAAATCTAAAGAAGCCGAACTCAGAGAAACAGTAGAAAGGTGGTTACCAGGAGCGGGGTGAGGGTGGGGGCTGGGGGAAATGGGAGACGTCACATTATAGCCCACACCCGGTCGATGACTAAGTCCTGAAGAGCTACGCACAGCACAGCGATTATAGTGCACAATACTGTGCAGTAAATCTCGAAGGTGCTGAGAGACTAGATCTTAAACAGTCTCACTACAAAAACAAAAATAATTATGTGATGCAGTAGAGCTGTCAGCTAACACGATGGTGGAGATCGTACTGTAATGTGTAAATGAATTCAAATCAACACTTGTACACCTTAAACTTACCCAACGTTATATGTCAATTATATCTCGATGAATAAAAGGTCTCCATCACGTATTTGACCTGAGTACATGGAAGAAGAGCCACACTGTTTATTGACGTTTGAATAAAATATTGTACGGAAGACAGTGCAGTGTCTCATATACGCACTTAAAGTGCTGCTACTGTCGTTTCTTGTGATCATTATTAATTTTTATCACGGCTGAGCCTGGCGCTTACGATGGGTCCTCCAGACGGCGGAGCTATCGGCAGCCTCCAGCCTCTGCACGGTGCTCACAGCTCACAGCCCTCAGCCCTCAGCCCTCAGCCCTGCCCTGGTCCACTCATGCTGCTGACCCCAGCATCTTGGCTCACCCGGGGGCCCCACTGTGTCAAGGCCACTTTCTCGCATGGAGCAAGAAGATGGGCCCTTTGTCCACACCTGGGGGGCATCACCCATTGCGGCATCTGCCACTCACTCTGCACTGTCTGGGCAGACTTCCTTCCCTCGCAATGCAAAGCTCAAGCCTCTTTCTTCTGCCCCCAGGCTGCTGGCCCTCTGCAGGGTCTGCTCAGAGACCCTGCCTGGTGCCTGGTGCCTGGTGCAGGTGGGCCGACTCTGCTGCCATCTCAGAGTGCCGCAGCCGCCCAGGTGTGCCAGGTGTTCCGACTCCACTTTAAAATCGTCCAGAACTGCAAATTGGTATAGCCACTATGGAAAACAGTATGGAGGTTTCTCAAAAAACTAAGAATTGATCTACCATACAATCTAGCAATCCCTCTACCGGGTATTTACCCCAAAGATTTGAAAACTCATATCTATAAAGATATTCGCACACCGAAGTTCATAGCAGCATTATTCACAGTGGCCAGGACATGGAAGCAACCGAAGTGTCCTACGATAGATGACTGGCTAAAGAAGCTGTGGTACATATATACAATGGAATATTACTCAGCCATAAGAAGAGATGAAATACTGCCATTTATGACAACATGGATGGACCTCGAGATAATCATGCTAAGTGAAATAAATCAGAAAGACAAAGTTGAAAATCACATGATAATCACTTATATGTGGGATATAAACCTAAAAGCAACAAATAAGCAGGACAAATAAACAGAGACTCATGGACAATGGACTAGTGGTTACCAGAGGACTATAGAGTAGTGGTTACTAGTGGGGTGGGGGAGGGGGGGAGGTAGATGGGGTAAAGGGGGTCAACTATAGGGGGTAGGGGGAGGGCGAAGTGGGTAAAGGGGATCAAATATATGATGGCTGAAGGAAACTGGACTTTGGGTGGTGAACACACAATAGAATATACAGATGCCAAATGATAATGTACACCTGAAAATTATATGATTGTATTAACCAACGTTACCCCAATAAACTTAATAAAAAAATAAAATAAAAATAAATAACATAAAATAAAATTGCCGGGAGAACTTTTGGAACACACCGTTGTCTGGGCCATTTCTGGGATGATTTACATCTGAGTCGCTGGGGCATGGAACCTAGCCATCCATGTTGTATAATCTTAATTTCATGTGTTAGAAAAAGAAATGATTAAAAATATATGATACGCTTCCAACTAACACTTTCCCAGGTGGTTCTAACAGCCGGAGATGAGATGCAGTCGGAAGTGGACTGTCACTTTGCCTTTGAGACACTGAGGTCCTAAACAGACCCTCAGAGCGGGACAGAGGTTCAGGAGGGTCTCGAAGTGGAGACGCTTATTCAACTCAGCACCTGGCAGTAGCAGTTTGAATGCTGAAGACAACCGCGGAACAGCTGGATTTTTAAGTAAATATTTCAGTAGATTCGGTTAAACCGCTAAGATGTGAAAGGGAGGATAAAGGCTGAAAGATATCGAGTCATCGTCGGTGCAGTCTGGTCCACACTGGAACCTTCGGCATGTGATGGGCACACAGTGCCGGGGACGTGTCCACGCGGCCTCGTGAATGCACAACACTGCTGGGAGAAGCTTTAAAGCCTCACGACCTCTGAAGCCCAGGTCACTAAGCCTGTGGCCCCAGGTTACAAACCCTTGGAAAAGTTTGTGACTCCAAGGAAACAGGGGCCATGTCCTTCAAAGCCGGTGGCGCCAGCACCACGCACAGGCCAGGCTCGCGGAAGGAAGGAATTCCAACCGCCGTTCATTTGACCTCTCGCCAAACGATGACATTTTCCACAGTCGTTGCGCCGGCTCAGCTGGGATGTTGCTCTTTTTCCGAGGAACACGTACCAAGTAGCCTGCATTCTACATGAGCCTGACGGGCGAGACAATATGGCCCAGTGAACTCGCGAGAGCTGTCACCTGCTTAGCAGCTCTGTGCCCGGGGAGCCCGCGCACGCCTGGGAAACGCTCGCACACTCAGTTCTCACCTGCGAAGTCGAGGGCCTCCTTCCACCGGGGGTGACGTGGAGGCCGTCTCCGGGGAAAGAAAGGGGTGAGCAAAGCCAACTTACCCCCCATGAAAAGTCTTTCACGTGCTCCTGCCGAGCCATCAGGGCGGTGAAGACTGACGTCACCTGGCCGCCTTCCCATCGCACGTCTTGGTGGCGGGAAGGTGCCATGCACACGCGGCCATGCAGCCGAGCGAGGTGCTTGGGCAGAAGTCCGGGTTCCCTCGTCGCTGAGTTTCCCGGGCAGAGAGATGGCATCTCGGTCCCTTCTCTTCCGCTCTCTCCCCATCTTCTCTACTTTTCCAACAGGGCAGTACTCGGCCCCGATGCCCACTGACATCTCTACCTGTCTCTCTTTACAGCTCCTACAGTGGGTTGAACAGTGCCCCCACACCTCCCTCCCCCCCCCAAAAAAAATTCCACATTCTTCCCAGAATCTCGGAATGTGACCTTACTTGAACACAGGTCCCTGAGGGTGTAATTAGTCACGATGAGGTCATCCTGGAGTAACTTGGGCCCTTAATCCAATACGACTGGAGTCTTTAGAACAGAAGAAGTCACAGAGACACACGCCCAGGTAAAAATGCCATGTGACGATGGAGGTGGGAATCGGAGAGATGCATCTTCAAGCCAAGGAACCCCAAGGATCGCCAGCAACCACCGGAAGCTGGAAGAGGCACTGCTACACCTACTAGAAGCGACAATCATATGAAGAAAAATCCCCCTGAAAAGGGCCCCTCCCGCATTCCCCTCCGGGGTAATCACTGCCAACAACTGCTGTGCGTCTTTCTACTAAGTGCGTCTTTCTACTAAGCACTTACAAGCGGAGATCTCTACACAGAGAAATACACAGGGGTCTTTTTACGTAAACACTGTATAATTTGTCTGCAACGTGCCTTTTTGTTTTCCTCTTGACAATAAGACTGGGAGACCTTCCCATGTCAATATGTACCGGATAAGTTCTAATAAGTACAACTGCATGGCCAGAGGCTCATTAACAATGGAAGACAATGTCAACATGACCTCCCCAGATCCCAAAGGGCTGAATTATCGAAATGGCATCCAGCTCTGCTAAGTCACTGGGACTCCCTGTGCCTGTTTTCAGACCGGTAAAAAGGTGATTAGGAATCGGTCCCCTGCGTGCCTCCCAGATGCTTGTGAAAAGCAAAGCAGACCAAGTACACGTTTGCACAGTGAAACGTGTGACACGGAACGCCAATGTCGGGGATTACCCGACAAGACACCTCAAGGTAGCTGGCGGCTTCACAGGCGGGCCGGGCAGGCAGGAGCCGCAGCTCGCCTGCTCCCCTTACTGGACTTTAGAAACCGCAGTGACCTCGTCACCGCCATTGTATAAGGAGCACCCATCGTCCTCAGTTGCACAGAGAGGGCACCCAGGCTCAGGCAGACATCAAATGACAGGGCTTCCTCACCGTGTTCAGAGCAGGTGCACGTGGCATTGATTCAAAGCCATCCGTTGCTCTTCTTATCAAGGTAAAGGACGTCGGTGCATTTTAGTGGGATCTTGAAGTTCATCTGAGGCTTTAAATATTTAAGAGTTTGATAACTTGTAGTTTGGAAGAATAGAACATTGAAGGAGCTGTAGATTATATTTATTTAGCTGCTGGTAAGATATAGGACACCTTCCCCTCCTGAAATTACACTGACTTTTAAAGAAGTCTTTTTAAACATTTATTTTCAGGCTATTGGTTCTTTCGAAATGAAGATGCTCTGTCCGAGACGTGAGGAAATGACTTATGAGCAGCTTCTTATTCTGCAGATTATTTGGGTCAGAGTGAATGCTCGGTGGTCTGTGCGAGTGGACAAGGAGGTGACATGAGCTACTGGCACCTTTGAGCCCAGCGTTTTCTCCGTGTCATTTCAACAGGCTTCACCCACCATGGCGCGACCGTCAGGCCAACAGATCGTGCCAGGGAGAGAGAGGCTCCTTCAGTTAGCAGCCACATCTTTTGTGGTTTCCTAGGAAAAATGATTTTCATGAAATAGTCCCCACCTCCCTGTCAGGTATCCTTTGCACAATTCATTCATTCACTCATTCGTTCATTCTGTAAACCCTTTGGCCAACAGTCAATAGTGTAGCATGGTGGATAAAGAGCTCCGTGCCCTGGTTCACTAGCAGCTCTGCTGCTCACCAATGTTTGACCTTGGGCGAGGGTCTCCTCCACTTAAAGCAAAATAGGGGGTTTTTAAAAGTACCTTCTTCTGAAGCTGTTTGAATACTAATTACATAATGCACAGGAGCGCCGAGCATGGCACTGGGCACATGGAAGCGCTGGACGAAGCCTATGCGCCCACTGGTGTCCTCTAAGCTGTGTGCGGGGCCTAGGCCAGGCACACAGGGGTGCCGGGAGGGAAAGGAACAAAACCACACCTAAGCCTGGGGCCCAGGTCACAGCCTGCAGAGGATGTTCCGAATGTGGAGTCGGCTGCGGCATTCGGGGACCCCAGCATCCAAGGATGCACTGTGTGGGGAGAGGCAATGCAGGAGCCGAGACCCCGGAACACACGTCCCTGAGTCCTCCTGGGAACTGAAACAAGTCCAGGATGACTGGAGCCTCAGGTGTGGGCCAGGGACTCGCAGAAGAGGACACCTGCGTTTGAAATGTGAGCCGGCCCTGTCACGAGGGCCGCCCCATGCCAAGGAGAGACTGGGACCGGGGAGGGTAGCACCGAGAACGCCGACCCGGACGCGAGGGCGCGTGGTCGGAAGTGGGGCCGCTGATCACCCCATCCCAGTGGGGCAGGGACGTGCGCAGAGCCGGCCACAGGGAGGGTGATCGGGCAGCAGGCTGAGAAGCGGACGAGAAAGCTGCAGGCTGGAAGCCGGGAGAGCGGGCGGGGCCCCACGGGGACGCCCGTCACCGCGACCTGTGCCCGCCTCCCTGCAGAATCGCCCCAGCCTCCCTTACCCGTGCTCTAATCCAGTCGTGGGGGGTGACAGATTGAGGGAGGGAGGAGCCCATGAGGCGCGAAGGCAAGATTTTAAAAGATCAATTAGACGACAAATTAAAAACCACAAAGACGCACCTTTCCCCTGGGACACCTGACTCCGGGGACTCCGCTTCTGGAATTCAGCACCGCCTGTCACGCCGCCGCGTGCTTCACACACGTATTGGAATTCGAGTCTGTGTGTATTGAGTTAATCATCTGATCTGGTTTTGGGGTCATGGAAGAGCTCTCGACATAAAACGTTTTACTTTGTTCTGTGTGGTATGTATGTTGTGCCATGATAATTAACGATTCAAGTCATTGAATTCTCTCGACCCCACAGCCCATGCAGCCACCGCTCCGCCCCATGTTAGTCTCCAAAAAGCTCATGGCCAGAGACGTCCGAACAGCACGGTCCAGGTTCCCACCTCCCGTTTTCTATGGCGTTTATCCTAATTGGGCTTCTATGCCAGGCTCTTCTCGAGGTCCCCAGTGACCTCCAGGCTACTAAGTCCCACGATCGGTCTCGGTCCTTACCTTGCCTGACCCACCTGCGGGCGCCTGCCCCACCCACCAGCTGCACCCTCTCTCCCCGACCCTTTCTGACGCTGCTCCTTCCCAGGCTCCTCCGCTGGCGCCCCTGCCCCTGCCCGACCCCCACACCTCGAGCCCTCCATCCTCAGGCGTCGCTCTGTCTGTGTCCACTCCCTAGGTGAGAGCACCCTTCCTCAGCTCATAGCTCCCACATTCACGCGCCGGTCCAGACTGCGGCCTGGGACTCCAGATTCGCATTTCCAACAGCCTGTTCATCCCCTTCGCTGGCATGGAGGACGAGAGCATTGAACTCAAAACGCCTAGAACTAAACTCCCGAGTCCCTCCCCAAACCTGCTTCTCTGGCGACGTCTGCGGAGCTAGGAAGGGGCAGCGCCATCCCCCCGTCACGGAGCCGGAAGCCTCGGAGTCGCTTCTCTCCCTCTCCCGGCCCAGGTCCAAAGAGTCAGGCGAGCACATCGGCTCTTCCTCCAAACCTTCGCCCATGACCCAATCACCGCTCAGCGTCCTCGGGGCTGACACCTGGGTCCGAGTCACGACATGACTCCCCCGCATCCCTATAAGAGCTTCCCTCCGGCTCCCGGCTTCGGCCTCGACTTTCCTCCCATCTCATCCACGCTTCCAAAATGTAAGTCAGATCAAGTCTTCTGGTTAAAATCTTTCCACTTTACATAAGGGAAAACCCAAAGCTCTTACACTGGCCACAGGGCCCCTGGTCACCTGGCCCCGGCCTGCCCCTTCAAGTCCATCTACTTCCCTCCCTCCAGCCACGCGGCCCCTCAGCCCACAGCTGGGACACCTCACGCCTCGGGGGGATGGAGCCAGCTCAGGCACATCGATCTGGCTCACTGGAACCAGCTCCCTTTCCCGACTCCACATTAAGTGACATGTTGGTGGCTTCCGGTCGGCTACGATGGGGGTGTTTACACAATGGCGATCAGCCAATGTTACAAATGAAGGCTTTTTATTTTTTGCAGAGAGCTGGCCGGAAGTCACCTCCCAGCACACGGCTGCTGGGCCTAGATGATCCCCTCGCCTCTCCGCTTCCTGTACCATCTCTGCTCGAATCGCCCTCCCCGGAGGGGTCGCCGTGACCGCTGGCGCGTGCAAGGTCGTCACCCTACACACGCTCCCTCTCCCACTGACCCCACGTTACCCCTCAGCTGACACGCTGCGTATTTAGCAGTTTGCTCATCGTTCGTTTCTAGAATGTCAGCTCCGTAAAGACAAGTTCTGTCTGCTCACTTCTTTATCTCCAGCTCCAAGAGCAGCACCTGGCAATGTCGAGGACGCTTGATAAATGTTTCTTAAGTGAATGAATAAATGCATTTTTATGCATTATTCCATGTATTTATGAATTTTTCAGTTATTATTCCATATACTAGAATACCACACAGTAAAAGAAAGAATAAAACAGTCGGACCTATAAAACTGATATGAAAAGATCTAAGCGGGCTGTTAAACGTTATAAAATGTGTACACACACACGTGTGTGTATACACACACGTACGCAAGATATCTGCAAGAAGATAGAAGTCTTCCACATGGTAATTCGCATGCTTTCGGAATGTGGCTTTTAAAACCAGGGGCATCACTGTTTTCATACATTTCATACCTGTGAAAGCAAAAAATGAAAACTCGGGAGACGGTGAGCTCTGTGGGGGGCAAGTGGGCTCACGTCCATCTGGGCAGCTTCAGGGTCTAGAAACTTCATGGCAAACGGTGGGTGCTCAAAGACGCCATGGTCGAGTCCCAGCGAGGGCTGACCAAGGCCGAACTCAGAAGGCGTGAGGGGCAGGACCCAGCGAGATCCACGGCGGGCGGGCGCCGGCAGCCTTAGGCGCGCGTCGCGAACGCGGGCGGCTTCAGGGGCACGGCAGCGGGAAGTGGCAAGGACGTGACCTTTGCCAGCAGACACGGCCTGCGCGCTGACTTTGTGCCAGGCGCCTCGCTGGCACATGGGATGAGGAGACAGACCCAGCATGGCGCAACCAGACCCGAAGCGTCCCGGTCCCCCTGGCTGGGCGCAGACCCGGAGCAGAAGCGGGTGCGGGAAGGCCCAGGGCAGACCCAGGAGGGCGGCCAGCACGTGATGTCGGGCCCCCCGCACTCTGGGGGCCCTGCCTGCCAGGACTCCCTGCTAACACTTAGCAGTGACAAAGGGACCGCCGTGTTGAACCCCGGCTCTGGAAACGGCCCTCGTAGCAGCGAAGCGAGGCAGCAAGGGACATGGCCAGAAGCGGACCTAGACAACAGTGCCTGTCTTTTGGGAAACCGAACTTGTCCTGGGTCCCTGACGATCCCCTAGCACAGGCCCCATCGCCTTCACCCTCCGCTGAAGGAACTGTGATAACTCCTTCTGGAAAAGAAACACCATAGGACCGGCACACTGCGTCATGCGATTTCCCTCATTAGGTAGAGATCTCAGGGGTTAAAGTCCAAAAAGACATGTGTCTTTCTTCCGGATTTTCACTAGGTTTTCTCAATATTAGGCGGCAGACATTAAGATACAATCAAAGATACACAGTAAACGAACAGGTGCGTTGAAGTGTCTTAAAGTTTTCCCAAGCCGATTGATTGTCCTAGCCCTAATAATCTGATAAAAATAAAAAACTGTCTTCTATTGTTTTTAATGATGTCGTATCTAGAAGCGAGATGCATCTGGTATAAAAAGCCTTCAGACTGGTCTAAGAAGCTCGCTTCTACAACCGGGCCAGTCGTTTGACCTCGATGAGTCATTTCCTCGTCTGTGAACGTGGGCTGAATGGTGATCACGGCACTGGGCTGTCGCGATGGTTAACGAGGCACTTTACAAAGCATCATGACGTATTCCAGCGTGACAACTGCCACTTGTGCGATCATTAGTTAAATAAAAGACTTTTAGTTGTATACGTGTATTATTACAAATAACCGTGCCTTACATTTGCTATAACTACTACATGCGTGCATTCCCTGCAACTCCTGCTAAACGATCTACTTTTAAAAAACCTGACATGCAAATCGCACTCATTTTCCCAAATGGCCTTAGCCAATCATTATTGCCACTGTTCCCCAAATTTCGTGAGTCCCTCATGGGACCAGTCCTTATATGACCCTCGTGTTTACCACACGCATGCTCGATTTTCAGGTACAAAATATCTAGTAAAGCAAAAAAGCAAGAACCTATCAAGAAAAGCACAGAAGTCTACCCACGAGCAAGGTCCCCACGGGTTTTGGGTGAGTTACTGAACCTGGCTTAAGACCCTGGATTCCACGAAAGCGGCTTTTCTCACCCCGAGCAAAGGATTTCCACTCATGCAACTTTGCCTTAAAGCAGAGCAGCCCAACACTGACAAAGCAGGCGGTAGAGATTTGTACACTTTGGGCTACGGCATGTCATCAGTACTTAGGGACATGGGGACAATGGCATGTGGAGGTGAGGCACAGGTCCTTTGGGCGACTTAACTCTCATTGGCTGTTTTGGGAGAAGGAGCATGGGGCCCACACAAACACCTGCCTCTCTCCCCCCGCTTAGCTCCTCCCACACGACCCCTCCGGCCCTCCCGCTCTCCTCCCTCCAAAGACGTATCCTCCGGAAACCCAGAGGTTCAGAGGAGAATGGGTGGGGGGGACATGGGAAGGGGAGGTGCTGTAGAATCTTGAGTCGTTCCTGTTGCTTTGACATTTTATTTCATCATTTCGATTAGCTTCGGATTGTATCCATTTTCCCATTGGGATCTCAATTTGTACTGGAGTTTCTCTTCTGAAAAGACTGCAGTGTATTTCTGCTTGAAGGTGTGTAAATTACCTACACTTGAGCAAAACGTTCATCCTTTAAAGTGGCCCTCTCGTCCTTGGCCTTCATATTAAACGAAGGTGGGGATTAAAATTCAACGCTTTCCACTGGCGCCTTCTTAAATGA